>NC_056742.1:204925648-205028148 GCF_019279795.1 Protopterus annectens
GTTTTTTAGTCTCTTCTTCTTCTCTGAAGTCTTCCACGAAGTTTCAGTTGCCAGTCTCTTTAACGAAGAACTAGCCCATTCCATTTCTTCTATTTTTTCCAAAATCTTATTTTTTTTTATAAACAGTAAAGCAGAGTCTAAGTCATCGAAAATTTTAGGACCATCAGGAAGGAAGATTTTAAGCTTGGCAGGAAACAGAAGGTATGTTTTAAACTGTGCTTTTTTAAGCTCCCTTATTAGTGGCAGAAAAACTTTTCTTTTAGCTAATACCATGGAAGAATTGTCATTGTCAAAACGCACAGTTGTTTCATTAATCTTAACAGGAGCTTTAGCCCAAGCAGATTTAAGAACAATCTCTTTATCAAAAGATGATAGAAATCTAACTATAACTGATCTAGGATAGTTTTTGTTAGAGTTAGTATTAGCTATAGATCTATGTGCTCTTTCGATACCAAAAGAGAATGCTTCTGGTAAATCTAAAGTTTTAGGGAGCCATGTTGTTAAAAAAGAAGTAATATTGTTACCTTCAATATTTTCTGGCAGTCCAAAAATCCTAATGTTATTGCGCCTAGATCTATTTTCCAGGTCATCCAGCTTTGTTTGTAAATGTGTATTTTGTTTCAGCAGAAACTCAATGTTGATTTCCTCTTCTTGTATTCTATTTTCCATGTCATTCACAGCTTCTTCTATGCCTGTCATCTGGATCTTCTGTTGTTGCAGGTCCATATGTAACAAGTCTATTTGTTTTGCAGTTTTTCTATGAAAGTGTCTATTTTAGTATCCATTTTATCCATCTTAGCAGTAAGTTGCTGGACTATAATTATCAGAGACTGAAGTTCTTTCTTGATGCTGGAGTCTTGAGAATTTGTCTTACTGGAACTCATTTCAGACTGATAAACTGACAGGAAAATTTCCAAAGTAATTTCTGACAGGAATATTATTAAGATTTCCTTTCTTTTTTAGATATAGTTCAAGAACTATATAAAACAAACATATTTAGAAAGAAAATTACTTCAAAAATTAATTTTTTAAGTAATAAATTCCTGTCAATGTAATGAAATTGGTGGAGCTGAAGAAATCTGCTGCTATCCTGTGTTCATCCTTGGCCACGCCCTCAGTTCCACTTAGTTCTGATGAAGTCTTAAATTTAAAAAAATGAAAGCGCTTAACTTATTTGTACATTTGTTTGGTATTTAAACATTAAATATATACTTTTTACTTGATTTATTTCTATCATTACATCGGCGTCCTGTCATGTTTGGTGGAGTGCAAGTATTGTTGGATTATTACTATTTCCTATGTTCCTACAGTACCAAAGAAGGAGAATTGTAATTACAGATAAAGTACTGTTTTATTGATAATGAATGTGACCTGTAATAAATTAAGTTTAATGTCATCTCAGTTGAGAGACATAGGTATCAGAGCTCTAAAAAGTATGGATATGCCTTCACTAATACTAGGTTCTGAACAGGTGATACAGGTCAAAATCTCAAATAGGTGAATTGCTTCCCAAAGACTGGGACATGTTTCAGTAGCTACCCAGATGTGTATGTTCTCCAGAATGTCACTTTATCAGATATTTTGTCTCTCTAGCTTTATGTATTGAACAGAGCCAACCTATACTTGGAATATTGGAAGTTGTCACCTTGCAATGTCTACTATCTTTTTCTTTCATTAAAAAAGACACTATGAGGCTGTAAAAAAATTTTGGCAGTATGTAAACCTTTGAAGGACAAAGCAGCAAATCCATAATGGAGCAAGAAGGTCTGTCTTCCATTTTCTTTCAAGCCATTGTGAACTATATTCCCCTAGAATTATTCCATTTGCATAGACAATCATTGAATGCAGGATTGATTGAGTTGTACTTAAGCATCATTCTAGGTCAGGGCAGAACATTACTCAACACAAGAGATGTCCCCTCAAAAAAAAAAAAAAATAGGTTAGAGATCCACCATGTCTCTTCTTTTTCTTCATGGTAGACTGCTTCATATCATTCGCCTCCAACATGAACAACAAAAAGGTTATACTCATATTTTGGATACTTCATGGCCTTGATGCCCCTGGTGACATCAATCATCCTAGCAACTAAGTGACAATAAAAAGCATATAGTGGCAATTTCACATACTTTGGTAGTCGGCATGTGAATTGTGATTTTTGTAAAGGAACAAGGATGAACTGAATAACATACAGACTGCATCTAAGTACACATTGTATATATGAGTGAATGTCTATGTGTTTGTATGTGTGTATCTTGTATGGAAGCACCCCATCTGGTAGTAGATTTGCCTTACATTAACTAGATAAAGGAAGTAAATGCAGAATAAAATAGAATAATTATAAATGCAAAGAATGCGAATGTTAATAGCACTTTACACCAGTCTTCTCTCCTAGACTGGATTGGTATTTTAAATTCAGAATGTGGAACATCATATTTTACATATTTGCACATCCTATGGTCATAAGAATGGCTCCATGTCAGTTCAGCAATACATAACTACCTGAACGTCAAATTAACTGAAAGAGAAAAACTTGACTTCCTTCACAATATTTGCATTTTCTACTCGGGGAAAAAAAGGTATTTACTCCTCCTCAGCTGCTTTTATAGACTTAATAAAATCTAGCTTATAAATTGGGAGAGGTAATGCTTTATGGAGCAGTGTCATTCAATGAAACTGCATCCTTCATTTTGGACAAGTACTATTTCAGTACATGATTGTTATACAGTTGTAGGTGGGAATGGTTTTAAAGCTAGCAAGGAGGCAAAGGACAGGAGGGGAGACTAATCATACCTGTAATGTGCACACATGTGACAAGGTGTCAAACACTGCAAAGTTATGCAGGTAGGTTGAAAGCTCCAGTAACTGCATCAACATATGAGGAAGACAGGGAGGTCTTGTATCATGTATGCATTTAACAGAGTAAGTTAGGTGATGCAGGACCACTCCAATCACTTCTGGGTTGTGAAAGTAGCATGTATTAAAATTGCCACTGTGATCACTGATGGGATTTGGATGGCCAGAACTGATATTTGTAGAGGGACTATAAATGGTGTAGAGTATACATAAAAGGATTTAACCTTTCCTATTGTGAATAGAGAGATGGGGATTGTTTAGCAGTAGGATAAAAAACAGGTAGGATTGCAAAGCAGTATCTGTAAGGCTGTCAAGAATAACACAATAAAATCTGTGGTCTATCAATTCTGTGTTTTTCAGTAGTCTTTTTAGCATTTGAGAATGGCATTGTAAGAAAAAGCAACTAGATCAAGCATATATTCAGTGCAACAGAGGTTGTCTTTGCTGGCTGCAGCAAAGGAGATTTCTTGATCTCAATTCCCCAGGAACAAGCAGCACTATTTTCCCCTATTTTAAAAAGATTACAGAGCATTTCCACCCCGAACCACAAAAACTGGACAGAGATATAAATATATATGTGTGTGTGTGTGTGTGTGTGTGTGTGTGTGTGTGTGTGTGTGTGTGTGTATATATATATATATATATATATATATATATATATATATATATATGGGTCTACTTCTTTTGACCTTTCATTTGCCTGACACTCATTTACCTGACCCCATTTGACTGAAATTTCATTTGCCTGACACTACATATGCCTGACACTTCATTTGACCGACAAGTATTATTTGCAAGAAAATGGAATATGCCCCCTTCCCCACTGCAGTGCGACCCTGGAGTTAGAATATATAGTTAGGGGGTGTGTGTGGGGCAAAGCCCCCCACTTCATTTCATATGATATTGTTAAGTTTTGATGTAATATTGCTTAGTAACAGAAAAGTAAGTGCGGGGCTTCACCCCCCACACCCCCCGTTGTGGGGAGCTGTGCCCCCCACATCCCCCATAACTATATATTCTAACTCCAGGGTCGCACTGCAGTGGGGAAGGGGGAATATTCCATTTTCTTGCTAATAATACTTGTCGGGCAAATGAAGTGTCAGACAAATGAAGTGTCAGGCAAATGAAATTTCAGTCATTTGGTCTCAGGCAAATGAGTGTCAGGCAAATGAAAGTTAGGTCAAAAGAAGTAGACCCATATATATATATATATATATATATATATATATATATATATATATAAATGTGTCTTTTGGCTTTTCCCAGTTAAGTTAGGGGTCGCCACAGCGGAACTCCGGTCCGCTAATGATTGGCAGTTGATTTTTACATGCCGCCATGACGCACAACCTTTAACGAAGGCATGCCCATTCACACATGTCTCCAAGCAGAAGACACTCTAGCTGAGAATCAACCAGACAGCATCTTACTGTGAGGCGACAACGCTACTGCACCACCACCACCGCGATATATGTATATATATATATATATATATATATATATATATATATATATTTATATATATATATATATATATATATATATATATATATATATATATATATGTGTGTGTGTGTGTGTGTGTGTATATATATATATATATATATATATATATATATATATATATATATATATATGGGTCTACTGTATAAGTTCGAAAATACACTTCTTTAAACTCACACAGTAAACCCTGGGTTACGCGAAAGTGCACTTAATCGAAAGTGCACTTTCGTGAAACCCGCTTCAGCGAACAGTCTACTACTGACTATAGTGCAGTAGTTATGGACCTTAGGGTTAGGCCTTAGGCCGCAGGCCATGGTAAGGGGATAGCTAGTAGGGCTATCCCCTTACCGTGACCCGTGCCCTAACCCTAAGGTCCGTGACTACCGCACCACAGTGGAGGACAGGCTATCCTCCACTGTGGTGCGGTAGTCATGGACTTGAGGGTTAGGGTGCAGGTGATGGTAAGGGGATAGCCCTACTAGCTATTCCCTTACCATGATCTGTGCCCTAACCCTAAGGTTAGCACATTTTCCTGCTGTCCTCCACTGTGGTACGATCCGTTCATAGAAGCTGAGTTCGCGAAAGTGCACTTTCAAATAAGTGCACTTTCATGTAACTGAGTGGTCTACTGCTCTTTTTCGAATACATGGTATTCGAAGATAAGCAGTAGACCCATAGATATATACATATATGCAATGAAAAAGTGTTTGCCCCCTTCCTGATTTCTTATTTTTTTGCATGTTTTTCATACTTAAATGTTTCAGATCATTAAACAAATTTAATATTAGACAAAGATAATCCAAGTAAACACAAAATGCAGTCAAGTGATGCTTTTATTTATTAAGGAAAAAAAATTTCCAAACCTACATGGTCCTATGTGAAAAAGTAACTGCCCCCCTTGTTAAATCATGAAGTCATGAAGTAACTGTGGTTAATCACATTTTTGGGAAAGCTGAGTTCAATTTCACTAGCCACACCCAGGCCTGATTACTACCATAGCTGTTGAATCAAGACAAAGTCAAGTAGGCCAAAATATCCCAAAAAGGAAGACATCATGCCGTGATTTAAAGAAATTCTGAAACAGATGAGAAACAAAGTAATTAACATCTATCAGTCTGGAAAAGGTTACAAAGCCATTTCTGAAGCTTTGGGGCTCTAGTTAACCATGGTGGTAGCCATTATCCACAAATGAAGAAAATATGCAACAGTGGTGAACCTTCACAGGAGTGACCGACCTACAAAAATTACCCCAAAAGTGCAGTGACGACTCATCCAAGAGGTCAAAGTAGAACCCAGAACAACATCTAGAGAACTGCAGGCCTCACTTGCCTCAGATGAGGTCAGTGTTCATGACTCTACCATAAGAAAGAGACTGGGCATAAATGGCAGGCAGAGTTCCAAGTCAAAAACCACTGCTGACCTAAAAGAACATAAAGGCTCATCTCACTTTTGCCATAAATAATCTTGATGATCCACAAGACTTTTGGGAAAATATTTTGTGGACTGACGAAACAAAAGTTGAACTTTTTGGGAGGTTTGCATCCCATTACATCTGGCATAAAAGTAACACAGCATTTCAGAAAAAGAACATCATGCCAACAGTCAAACATGGTGGTGGTAGCGTGATGGTCTGAAACTGCTTTGCTGCTTCTGGACCTGGATGACTTGCTGTGATTGCTGGAACCATGAATTCTGCTCTCTACCAAAAAATCCTGAAGGAGAATGTCTGGCCATCAGTTTGTGACCTCAAGCTGAAGTGCACTTGGTTTCTGCAGCAGGACAATGATCCAAAACACACCAACAAGTCCATCTCTGAATGGCTTAAAAAAAACAAAATGAAGGTTTTGGAGTAGCCTAACCAAAGTCTGGACTTGAATCCAATTGTGATGCTGTGGCATGACCTTAAAAAGGCGGTTCATGCTTGGAAACTCTCCAATATGGCTGAATTAAAACAATTCTACAAAGAAGAGTGGGGCAAAATTCCTCAACAGCTATGTGAAAACCCCAGATTTACTAATCTTCTATGCAGGACTAGCTCAGTCCTGCATGGAAGTGGACATTTAGGAGCAGGACGGCAGCGTGCCATACATATTAATGAAGGCACACTGCCTGAGCTCCTAATCTTATACGGAGCATGCAAGAGTGCACAGGGCATGTCTGAGAGCAGAGATTTCAGAATATACATGCCCCCACAATGAAGAACAGCAGAAAGGCCAAAGAAATGAGCAAGACTGCTCATAGGTGTCCGCATACCCCCAGCAACATCCCCCCACATGTACAACAGCAATAGTAAATACAAACCAAATAAACAAACCTTTTTTTATTATGAATCCGATTAAAGCTAACCGTAGGTGCGCAGGTTTGCCCATCACTTAGCTATGGTTAATGCAGCATAAATGGCTGAAAAGGATAACAAGGAATATATATGCAACTGAAGCAGTATAGTAATATTTATTATTTATTTTATTTTATTTTACATTTGTTAACCGGGGGTGTCTGACTGAGCCGAAAAGACCCTTTTTCAGCAGAGACCTGGGGAGAAAAGCTCCAAAAAGAAAAATTACAGATACATTTAGTTATTTAGACATGATCGGTATATAAACAAATTTAAAAAGACATGTTTTTACAGTGATATGCGGCACATCAACAGTTACAGTGTAGAGAACAAACAAAAAAATATTAATTTAAAAATAAAGGTAATTAATGCATTTGTGGTGTACAGCTAAAATTTGGAACATAGGTTGAATACATACATAATACACAGGTACAGTACATACATTGTTGATTAGCCAGTGTTTATGAGTAAGATTGAAAACTATTATCAAGTACTCTAGATTTAGAATGTATACCTTATCCACTTTCACTAGCATGGGGAGCAATCATGGCACTGCCAACTTTGCTTGAGATGTTGCCTGATGAGGTCTGTAAAGGAGGCTTTGGATGATGTGTTTTTAATGCTAGTCAGGACAGAGTTCCATTTTTTAGCCACTGAACTACTATACAGTGCATCTCCAAAGCTATTGTAGCTGTTGGTGATTACTAGTAGTAGTTTGCTTGATGATCTAAGAGGCCTTTTGGATGAATGATGCTGTACTAGGTTTTTGAGGGCAGGACACTTATTGGGGAGGTAATAGATCGAATGACAGAGGCAGAGCTGATTGTAGGTTAGGAGATTGGGCAATTCAAGCCAGTGGAGCTGTCTCAAAACAGTACAGTGATGAGTTCTATATGAGCAATTTGCAGCAAAGCGGGCAATTCTGTTATAGCAGGCTTCCATTTTGCTTAATTCAGTTTTGTTGAGATTAGTCAGAATGGGAGATGCATAGAGTAGGGTGGATAGAAGTTGGGAGTGAGCAATGGCTGATCTTGTGTTGTTGGTAAGAAATGGTTTGATACGGTAGAGTGATCCCAGTTTGGCATGTACTTTTTAATAGTTAAGTTGAGATGACTATCAAATTTTAGGTGGGAGTCTATGGTTATTCCCAATAGCTTAGCCTGTGCCACTGGAGTGATTGGAGTAGCATTTGTGGATGTTAAAAAAATATGTACTTAAACATATACAAAGTGCTAGTTTAAAAGCAAATAGTATGTAATGCATTTTATTCTATTTTACAATATGGCAGTAAGAATGATCTTACATGTAATTGCTTGAAGCTTTGGAGCTGCAGTGTGATTGAACTCTGACCCTGGCAGTAGCCAGCTCAGCAAGCTTATGTTTTTCACTAATGATTATCTGCTGGGTCAGGAAAATGAATGTATAACGCATTGAATATTTTCTTCCTTCCTCTGAGATGGTTGGCCTTGTGAATATTATCAGCACAGCTGCTAAAAGTAATGTTGCGAGAAGAACAAAGAAGTGTATTACAAGACTGAACTGACTATTGTATTCGAGCAGGACTGAAACCTTGAAAGAATAACACTTACAGAAAGACATAACTGACCAGGTGCTTTGCAAGGCTGTATTATTCTCATGGGAAAACTTTTAAAAAGTATAACATCAGCATTTTCTTATGAATAGAATATTGTAGACCACAGTGATGTAGGTGCCCTGTGACTAATCACGTCAGTAAGGTGGGCACAGCTTGAATCTATAGTGTATAAAATGTAGAGTATTTCCTTTATCATCCCAGACAGAATTCTATACTTGTATTGTATGGTCTTTTGCCTCCTGGTGTACACTAGTAAAGTTTTTGCATCTGAGCCTTTTGTGTTGTCCTAATTTGTTTTTATTTAACAGTTTGGTCCTACGTTTGACCGGAAGCCCTCGACAGCTACAGATCAGAAGTGTACCGGTGGTCGAATACTGCGCAGGAGAAGCTACCAAAATGGTTCTTCTTGAAGCACAAAGTCCTCCGACTGAATTGTCGTCTTGAGAGGCTGGCCACTTTTCTGATCTGTGGCCGAAGAGCGGTCTCGAACTAGTGGACCCAAGAGGCTCAGGTAGGAAGATTTTGCCTTTTTTCTGTTTTAGATCAGGGACTAGGTTACAGTAAATGTTATTGTCATAGATTTGTTGTACAGATCAGGGACATAAGAAATTACTGTATATTTTGTCATAGATCAGGGAAACAGAATAAGGTAGGCAGTTATTCTAGATAAACTGTGTAAGAAACTAAGATACCACGTGGTAAGAAAAGGGTTACGTAACAGTCTTCTTTTGATATGGGAAATCAGTGCACTAAAAAATCACGAGATCCGCCCCTAACTGATGACGCAAAATATATGCAGTTACAACGAGCAGATAATATAAGGTATTATACAAAATGGGTTAATAAATACGAATTTGACGGTAAATTAAATAAAACTTCGTTAGTTAAACTTTTAAAACAGCTTAAATCTGACGCAGAAGGTCAGGCAAAGAAACAACGACAATTAGGCATTCCTCAGGCACACAGGTGGATTGAGGAAGTGAACCGAAGGGAACAGAAACTTAAAAATGCGAAAGCATTATTTTTAGACAAAGAGGATAATAATACAGAAATAGCGATGGCCCCTCCCCCTCCACCCCCTCCAATACCCTTTTTAGGATATGAAGCAGGAGGACAGGCTAGTCCACCTCCACATTATCCTGAAGTTGCAGGGGCATTAAAACCGTTTATTAGAGAACCTATTGAAACTAGGTCCCGGACACGTAAAACACTTAGGGACACAGATTTATATCAAGTAGGGAGAGACTCACTAGAAGAGAGTGAAGAAATCTGTCCATTAATCGAGGTACCAAACCCTCAGGCAGGACAGGAAGGGCAGGACCCAACTCTCCTGGTGTATAGACCATGGCCACCAGAAGACATTCGGAAAGCTACAGAGGGAATCCCTCACCCAAAAATTAATCATAAAAAGTTTATACAAGATTTACAAGGTATGAGACTAAGTTACCATTTAAATGGGGAAGAAGTAGAAAAGGTAGTTAGACAAATTATAGGTCCAGACTGGCACATGATTTGTGGCACCTGGAATGCTCGTGATGCACAACTTAAGCCACTCCTACATAGTGACGCAGAATTAGACACCAGAGTGAAAGGTCTTACAGACCGAATCTCTGAGAAATGGAAACCTAGAGCAGATTGGACTTGCATTAACCAATGCATACAACAAGATAATGAAACTGTATATGGGTACTATGGTAGATTATTGGAATGTTTCAATAACCATAGTGGCATGACTATTCCTGAAAGTCAGACGAATGATAGCACATATGAACAGCAACTGAAAAATGCATTTTTGAAAGGTTGCATTGCCCCTATCAGTAGCTTTATTACAAAGCATATGATAGATCACCGAACAAGTAGGCTACAAGCCTTACTTGGGTATGCTAGACATGCTGAAAGACACTTCAATAGTAAAAAGAAAAAGAAGACACAGGTCTTCACAGTGGAAGACGGAGCAGAAGTCTTTGTTGTGCAAGGAGGTAAAAAGGGTAAGAAAAATACCCAGGGTAATAAACAATCTGACAAGAAGTCAGAGGATTTTGAAGAGAGAAAAAAGAAAGGTGAGTGCTTTAAGTGCGGTAAAAAAGGACATTTAGCAAGGGATTGCAGGCTAAATAAAAAGGCAACTACAGAAGATAAAGATAAAGGTGATGAGGACTGACTATATGATAGTGATGACAATCAAAAATCATCAGGAAAGGTTAACAAACAAAAGACAAATGTAAATGTAATGGAAGGAACAGAGGAAGTGCAAGCAGATGAAGAGGATGAAGAAGGTGAAGTTTTAGACTTAGCATTATTGAGCTTAGAGCTCTATTTGGCAGACACAAAACCAAAAGTTACGCTTCTGGTGGAAGGTAGGGAAGTGAAATTCTTGTGTGACTCAGGAGCGTCTCGAACTTTGATACACCCTTCAAAGTTACCAGAGCATTCTGAATCACCTGACTTTATACTAGTGAAAGCAGCAAATGGACAGCTATACAGGGAACCACTCTCCCATGATATAGCAATAACTGACCCAGTTTCAGGTATGACTCAGAAAAGTAAAATTGTAGTATCTGCAAAATGTCCAGTAAACTTACTGGGAAGAGACCTTATGCAGATATTTGGCATAGCAGTAGTTCCTACTATGCAGGGTATGGAAGCACAAAGACAAATGGATACTTTTATGGTGAGATCTGAGGGTGAAGCTTTTTACTGGTACAGCCAGGAACTAGTTATGACTGGTCCAGGGGCAGTAACCGAGGAACTGATGAATGTAGTCATCAGTAAGGTCCTCTCCCTTGACACTGATCAACAGCATTTGTTACATTGTACTCTATACTACTGTAGTATGCCAGGACTGGATAAGGAATATGAGCAAGAGTTGTTCAAAAATCCTGCTAACAGATTAGTGTTACGAACTTTATATTGGGATACTGAGGGAAACAGTGTAGTAAGCTGTTCATTACCTCAGGAATTCATGAAACTGTACAAATCCAATAGACTGCCACATGTCAGCTTGACAAAGAACAAAGCTGTGAGGTGGGCAGATTTAGGAGAAAAAGTAACAAAATGGGAAAAACAAACTGATTCAGAATTGTCAGAACAGGGAGTACAAAAACAGAAATTGAATTGGCTTACACAGACACGTCCAGCTGTACACTTACAACATAGTGAAGACAGCTGATTAGCATTCTTATTAGAAGAAGAAGAAAAAGCCTTGTGCGATATACCAGACATTCTTTGGTCAACAGGAAAATCAGATGTAGGACTTATTCGAGCAGCAGGTCCAGTAACCATTACACCAAAATCAGCATTTAGACCACAAAAAAGACAATACCCCTTGAGGAAGGATGCAGAGCAGGGAATCAAGCCTATAATAGCTGCATTACTCAAGGAAGGAGTACTGGTAGAATCTCTAGATTCACCATGTAATACCCCTCTATTTCCTGTAAAAAAAGCAAACGGGGAATGACGGATGGTACAGGATTTACAAGCCGTAAACAATGCAATAATACCCAGAAGCACCTATGGTGCCAGATCCACACACTTTGTTGAACGATTTGAAACCACAACAAAAATATTTTACTGTGGTAGATATAAGCAATGCTTTCTTTTCAATACCTATACATCCTGATAGCCAGTATTGGTTTGCATTTACATTTCAAGGTAAAAGATATACCTATACTCGGCTACCGCAGGGATATTGTGAAAGTCCAACGATATTTGCACAAGAAATGGCGAGCAATCTGGCAGGATTTACTCCACCAGGGGGTAGTCAGATTCTACTTTATGTAGATGACATCTTGCTAGCAGCCCCCACCCAGCAGCAATGCAGGGAAGATACAATAGCATTATTGAAATTTTTAGCAGCACAAGGACACAAAGTAAACAAAAGTAAGTTACAACTTTGGAGAAAACAGGTCAGATACCTAGGATATGTAATATCCAAAGAAGGTAGAGTACTAGACGAAGATAGAAAAACAGCGATTTTACAGGCACCTAAACCAACAACCAAGAAGGAAATGATGTCCTTCTTGGGAACGACTAATTTTTGTCGAAGTTGGATATCGAACTATGCTTTAGAATCTGCTCCATTGGCTGATTTAATATATAAAACACCAATGGCAGCACAAGATGTATTACAATGGACACCTGAAGCAGAAACAGCTTTCTGCAGACTAAAACAACTGATAGCTTCATCATTAGTTTTAGGACTTCCAAATTACCACAAAAGATTTTTCCAAACCGTAGAGTGTAAACAGGGATACATGACGTCAGTTCTGACGCAACAGCATGGGAGTAAACAACGCCCCATAGCTTACTACTCCTCACAGTTAGACCCAGTGGTGCGATCATTGCCTCACTGTGTGCAAGCAGTAGTCACAGCTGCAACGGCAGTACAGGCTTCGGCCTCTGTGGTATTATTCCACCCTCTCACATTGAGAGTGCCTCATGCAGTTGCGATAATTTTACTGCAAGAAAAAATAGCATATCTATCTCCTGCTAGACATCTTTCATGTATGACCATACTGCTGAGCCAACCTCATATGGTAATTGAACGTTGTACAACATTAAATCCATCAACGTTACTTCCGGCTCCTGTGGAGGGCACACCACACAGTTGCCTGCAGGAAATTGAGCAAATAACTTTGCCCAGACAAGATCTCACTGATATACCCTTGGATGATGCCGAGGTGACATTTTATGTGGACGGTTCATGCAGAAAGGGTCCTACGGGGAAGAATCTAGTTGGGTATGCAGTAGTTACAGATACAGAGATTTTAGAAGCCCAACCGTTACAGCATAACTTGTCTGCTCAAGCAGCAGAATTGATAGCTTTGACACAGGCCTGCACTCTAGCAAAAGACAAATGTGTGAACATATATACTCACAGTTAGTATGCTTTCTCTACAGTGCATGTTTTTGCGCAACAATGGAAGAATAGGGGAATGATAACATCTACTGGTAAACCGATTAATCATGCGCAACTTATTTTGAACTTATTAGATTCCATTCAGCTACCTACCAAAGTAGCTATTTGTAAATGTGTAGCTCATACAAAACAACAGGATTCGATTTCAAAAGGTAATGCACGAGCTGATGCAGCTGCAAAGCAAGCAGCTTCAGACTCAGAGACTTTACTTTTGAATGAGGAATTACAACCCTCTGAGATTTTAGATTTAGAAATGTTGAAAACAATGCAGACATTAACTACAAAAGCTGAGAAACAGAAATGGGAGGCGAGGTGCAATCAAAATGGACTGTACATCTCCAGGAGAAAAGCCAATATTGCCATCTAATTTATTTAGATATGCAGCTTTGTTGAGCCATGGGCAGAGCCATGTCTCAACAGGGGGGATGGTACAGTTAGTAAATCAAATATTCCAAACATACGGGTTCACGAACTTCACACAAAAATTTTGTGCAGCATGTCATATTTGTAACAAACATCACGCACAAAGAGCATAAAAACCCAAGCAGGGGAGTTTTCCTATACCACCATATCCGTTCCATACTATCTGTATGGATTTCATAGAACTGAGTAAATGTGAAGGGAAAAAATACTGTTTAGTGATTATAGACATGTTTTCCAAATGGGTAGAAGCTTTTCCAACTAAAAATCCGGATGCAGCGACAGTGGCAAAGGCCCTGATAAAAGAAATAATTCCTAGATTTGGCATACCGGAAAGAATCTATAGTGACAATGGGACGCACTTTGTCAACCAGACAATCCAGCAACTTGGGAGATTCTTTGGGATCTCCTTGAAGAATCATTGTGCTTAACCACCCACAGTCTGCAGGACTGGTGGAAAGGTACAATGGAGTTTTGAAGAATAAGTTGAGAAAATTGATGAATGAAACACAGAAGAATTGGATTTGCTGTTTGCCTTTGGCACTGTTGAGCATAAGAACAGTTCCAAATGTAAAGGGTTTGACCCCCTTTGAAGTGATATTTGGAAGGGCATATTATGTGCCACAATGGAAAGCTCTTATGCCTGCAGAGCTGGAGGCCAATAGCTCATTAGCTAATCATATGAAGAAATTGTTAACAAATAAGACTGTTTTGCAGTTGAACTCTTTTTCAGATAAAGAACAAATGAGACCAGAAGTGGTGCTGTCCCCTGGGTCCTGGGTTTGGCTGAAGGTCGTAAAAAAGAAAAATTGGACAAGTCCGAAGTGGGAAGGCCCATACCAAGTACTGTTGGCGATGCCTACTGCAGTCAAAGTTGCTGAGAGGTCGTCCTGGGTCCACCTGACACACTGTAAACTGGTAAAGAACTTTCAGCTTGATAAACATTTTGTGACTGATACACCACAAAGGCAGGATGGCCAAGAGCAAAATGAGTAAAAATACAAACCAACCCCGAAGATATTGTTTAACCATCTTGCTAACTATACATCTATTGACTATGATTGTGGTGACTTTCCTTTTGTTGTGGTTTTTCCTGCATATAACCGCGCAAATGAAAGTGGTGAAACGTGATGAACTTTCTATAGACTGGCATCCAAACTTTAACACATACCTAGCTATGAAGCATGTGTATGTGGAAACTATGAACATTTCAAATTGCTAGGTCTGTACTGCTATACCAACCGCATATGGAGGACTGTTGATGTCCGCTGTCCCTTTGGGGATAAATGAGACTTGGGAGAACTTACTTTTTGATACAGGTTCTGTGAGATCACAGGACAAAATTGCATTGTATTTGCCTATTACACAAAGAGGAATTGTTTGTTTCTATAAAAATGATACACTCCAAGTTGGTTGGAGTAACTGTAACATAACTGTATCTTATAAATGCTATATTAAGGCTAAAGATAAAAGCACTAGTTGTAGCACAAATTATGATTCATATTTGAAACTAATGAAAACGACCATAAAAGATGTGCAGAAAAATCCTGAATTGCATAAACAATTGTCTGTTATAGACAAGAAAATGTTTCATTCAGAGTTAACCCGCATCAGTACTAAAGTAGAAAATTGTTATTTTGTTTGTGGGAAAAAGGTATACAAATGGCTACCTGAGAATTGGTTCGGCAGTTGTTTTTTGGGTTATCTGGTTCCAGCTATAAGGCATACTGCAGAATTACCTCTAGGTAAGATATGAAATATGAGAGATGTAGCTCGAAAAACTGGGAATTCAGTCGAGAAACCTGCTAATCCGGTGGGTAAGATCGAAGCTGGCTGGAAGGATCATCCATCCGTGAAAGATAAAGAAAAATTGACTCATATGGACTTGAGTGACAGTGTTATATCCTGGGCTGGAATATTCCCAGCCTACGGAGCAGTCAAATCGATCTGGGAGTTGAGAAAATTGTCAAAGCTTCTCGAAGTAATGAGTAATGCAACTTTTTCCGCTCTTGAACTTGTGACTGATGAAATGAATGCAATGAGAACTGTTGTGCTACAAAACCGAATGGCTCTTGACTTTACCCTAGCGGCGAGAGGTGGTACGTGCGCGCTTATCAAAGAAGAATGCTGTGCGTTTATACCAGATAATAAGCATGAGATCAATGACCACCTAGAGGTAATACAGCAGGTTTCGGCCATGACTGAACCAGGCCCAAACCCACTGACGAACATTTTCCAGAATCTATTTGGTGGGTGGGGTTCAATCCTAATGAATAATCTGATTGCTATTTGTGTTGTTCTGCTCTTATTAGGAGCATGTGTCTGTTGTGGGATTCCCTGTATGAAAAGATTAGTCAGAGAATTTGTTGATATATCTGTAACTGAAACTATGTACCAAGACATTGAGTTGGACCTATTGGTTCCAAATGAAATTCTTTCCGAAATATAAAACAAATGACTTGCCTAGTTAAAAGTCCTTAAAGGAGAAGGCTAGGGAATGATATGATATTGTTTATGTTTCTGAATAGAATAAAAAGTATTAAAAGGAGGGAAAATGTTAGAAAAATATGTACTTAAACATATACAAAGTGCTAGTTTAAAAGCAAATAGTATGTAATACATTTTATTCTATTTTACAATATGGCAGTAAGAATGATCTTACATGTAATTGCTTGAAGTTTTGGAGCTGCAGTGTGATTGAACTCTGACCCTGGCAATAGCCAGCTCAGCAAGCTTATGTTTTTCACGAATGATTATCTGCTGGGTCAGGAAAATGAATGTATAACGCATTGAATCTTTTCTTCCTTCCTCTGAGATGGTTGGCCTTGTGAATATTATCAGCACAGCTGCTAAAAGTAATGTTGCGAGAAGAACAAAGAAGTGTATTACAAGACTGAACTGACTATTGTATTCGAGCAGGACTGAAACCTTGAAAGAATAACACTTACAGAAAGACATTATAACTGACCAGGTGCTTTGCAAGGCTGTATTATTCTCATAGGAAAACTTTTAAAAAGTATAACATCAGCATTTTCTTATGAATAGAATATTGTAGACCATAGTGATGTAGGTGCCCTGTGACTAACCACGTCAGTAAGGTGGGCACAGCTTGAATGTATAGTGTATAAAATGTAGAGTATTTCCTGTATCATCCCAGACAGAATTCTATACTTGTATTGTATGGTCTTTTGCCTCCTGGTGTACACTAGTAAAGTTTTTGCATCTGAGCCTTTTGTGTTGTCCTAATTTGTTTTTATTTAACAGTGGAGTAGATAGTGAATTGACTTTTATCAGTGTTTTTGTTAGAACTGGTTATAATCATAAGCTGAGTTTGCTTTGGATTGAGGATAAGTTGGGCTTTGGTAAGGTAGTTTTCAACATCAGGGAATGCTAGTTGAGTTGTTTGCAGGAGGGTGGGAATGTTTTGTGCAGCACAGATTAAGGTAGTGTCATCTGCATACTGAATGATAGATGCATGCTGTGTGGAGTTATGGAGGTCATTTGTGAAGACTGTAAATAGTAGTGGTCTGAAGATAGAACCCTGTGGGACTCCTATAGTTATGGGCAGCTGAGGAGAGAGAGAATTTTCCCATTTCACAGCTTGGTACCTGTCAGTTAAGTAGCTTTGAAACCAGGTAATAGTGGAATTTGCTAGGTGATATTGGTTTAGTTTGTTTAGCAGGATTTGGTGTGAGACTGTGTCAAATGCTTTTGATATATATGGTTTTGCATATGCTTGTTCTACTACATATAAAGTATATTATTTGTGGTCACTTAAGATGTCTGGGAGACTGCCTGTGTGAGGGAAATACTTACCTCACAACTTCAACGTCACCCTAAAAAGGTCTACACCACAATCGTGGGGGGTCTGAATAGGAATTATAGGGTTGCACTTTATGTGGATGGGGAAGTAGTGTGGGTGATGTAAAAAATGCCTAGTGGGAATGAGAATGATTGGGAGTATCAATTGTGTATTTCTACACAAATTAATAGTAGTAGCAAGCATATTTGTACATTAATAGTGTAGTGGGCAGAGCATTCGCTTTCCAAGCAGTCATTCCCGTTTCGAGTCCCAATGGAGCACATTTCATTTCCCATGTCAGATCATGTTATGAACAATATTTTAGTTGCATAACCTACTAAATAACATATATTTGTGAGCTGGAGTACTGCATTAAATACAGATGTGAGGTGTCAGTGTCATAATGTTGCAAAGTCTACAAATAATCACATGTGCCCGATACAGTATATGTACATAGGAATCATGGATACAAATGGAAGGTAAAATGTGTAATGAATGATAACCCATTACAGCTGCCAAATCCCCCTCCTTCCCAAGAACCATTGGATATTACTGCCTAAATCAGTGCAGATGTAAGTGGGAGTAAGCAAGTGTAAGCACCAATAAGCAGTAATAAGCATATTTGAGCACTAGTAAGTGAGTTTAAGCCCATTTGCGTGGGGGTAAGCAATGCACACACAGGTTAAGCAATATTGAAGCTGACAATCTATAAGCATCATTAACCGGAGGCTAGCAATGCTTACCCTCGCACAAACCCATGCAAACCCACTTACAACTGCTCAAAAGTATCTTAATCACTCTGTATCCAATGGCCCTTGTTCTGTCAGCAACAAAATAAACATCCTTGCAGGTCTTGAACCCAGGACCCTATACATAATATTCACAGTAGTTAACCATCAAGCCATCACAGCAGTACAGAAGAATGAGGTATCACCAAACACATCCTCACTATACTAAAATCAAACTGAACCTGTGAAAGAAATCAGTATACAGTCATATGTTCTATAACCCAATACATAACATAAATATGTGAACTGGAGCACAGCAGTAAGCCCAGATGTGATGTGTAATTATAATAGAGTGTTAATGTCCCCAATGCAACACAAGGACCCCATACAGTGTACGTACACATGAAGCATGGATACCAGACATCTATATAGCATGTAATGAATAATAAATCAATGCCAAAAAGAAAATATAATGCAAAGTCTATTGTAAGCAATGCTAAGCATTCCACAGGCCAGCTTAGGAGGTGTAAGCAATGTGTAGGCCAGCTAATTCAATGTGCCCAGTGGTACATCCCTTTAAACAATGCCAACCTTAGGTATGCAGGTTTGCCCATAGCTTAGCCTTTTCAAAACCGGCCACTCATGGCAAAGTGCGGGAAATCAGCCCTACTTAAACCCAATAGGTGGGACTACATCTCATAACTGGTTGTAGCTTCCCCTTGCAGGCACCATGGCAGAAAGGGGAGAGGGTGTGCGCTTCC
Source organism: Protopterus annectens (assembly GCF_019279795.1). Lineage (NCBI taxonomy): Eukaryota > Metazoa > Chordata > Ceratodontiformes > Protopteridae > Protopterus > Protopterus annectens. The sequence continues at coordinate 204,944,560 of NC_056742.1, forward strand.
AGGTGCAGTTTTGGGGCATCCAGGAGTCCAGAGTCATGGCAGGACTCCTTATTAAAGACCATGAGCAGAGACAGCTGCAGGGCCAGTACCAGGGTTCCCAATATAAGGCAGAGGCCTGGGACTGTCTTGTCCGTGACCTTACCAGTGCCACTGGCATACCTTGAACTGGAGAGCAGGTCAGGCATCACTATGTCAACATGAAGTGGTGTAAGGGGGACCTCTTGGAGCAGTGGATTCAAGAGGCTAGAATGGTAGGGGCTGTCCCAGCTGTGTGTAAGTATCACACCACTATGTGTGTAATAATTGCCAGCTCATGTATATCATGGATAGGTATGGGTAAATATTCCTGTTATGTCCTTTACAGCTGTAAGTGAGCAGGCTGCGAACCAGGAAGCCTATGGCTGTCGCCTGGAGAGATTGCAATGCAGGGCAGGTTAGTAATACTCTTGCATATACTGTCATAGGAAATCAATCTAAAATAATTAGTAAATTATTTGCCAGTATAAAACCTGTATTATTTAAGGCAAGCATTGCATACACTAGAGAATATGGCAGGGAGAGTCTCATATAGCTTGTATGTAAATAATAGCATAATAGCCTGACAATAAAGGTCTAACTGCTGGACTGCATGTGTATAATCTGGTATCCCCAGAGATCATTTAGTGCAACTGAGAGACACTTAGAAAACAGTGGAAAAGAAGACAACAAAATCCAAATAGCACATGCAACTAAGAAGCAAACTGTTGTGCTTTTATCACACACAGCCATGGATCAAATCCTGGCAGTGGTAGTAGTCTTCATACAGAATCATACCCCACAACTGTACAGATATGTCCAGAATGTCCAGTAAAGTGGCCTATATCAGTTGCCTGTCAACCTGTCCCCCTCGGAAGTCAGTGGGATGATCCCAGACGTATAGGTAGCAAACAGGAAATACAACTGATTGACACACATCTATGAGAACAAAGCTGGCACACTAGTAACTCCCCAAAACTTTATGACAGTAAGAAGCCACGTATCTCCCATTTACACCCCCATGTTGTCAAGCTGTGCCCAGAGTGTGTACAGTAACAGAGTGAGATGTATGTGCATAATAGTAATGTGGAATTTAGTACTGTGTGTGGCAACATTCAGTTAGTGCTAACAAGTATTTCTCCCACAGGTCTGTCAGATATGATCACTGTGCCCAGAAATACAAGAATGATACCTGGTACTGTTTACTTTGGTATTGTATGGCATTGTGACTGATGCAGTTGCTCTGACTAATAAGGTATTACTCATCACTGTCGCCCACACTGTCCTACAAAATATAACTGTCTAGGAAATCCTGTATAAGAAGGTTGTAATACAAGGTCAGAATGCAAAACCACAGGAGAATTATAAGGCAGAAAGCAGATTGGAGATATACAGCAATATCTATATAGCACACACAACTCTGATGCACAGTGTTTTAGTTGTAGCAGACACAGCCATGGTCTGAATCCTGGGAGTGGAAGTGGGCTGCATACAGCATCATACCCCACAACTGTACAGATAAGACCAAAATGTCCAGTATATGGGCCCGTATCTGCTGCCTGTCACCCCATCCCCCTGGGGAGTCAGTGGGATGATCTCAGATGTTTAGGCAGCAAACAGGGAATACAACTGATTGTCATACATCTATGAGAACACACCTCTAGCAACTCCCGAAACTGTTATGAGAGTAATAAGCCAAGTATGTCCTATCTACACCCCCATGTTTTCAAGCTGTGACCAGAGGGTGTACAGTAACAGAATGAGATGTATGTGCATAATACTAATGTGCAATCTGGTACTTTGTGTGGCAACATTCAGGTAGTGCTAACAAACATTGCTCCCACAGGTACGACGGATACGAACAATGTGCTGAGAAATAAAAAGCTTGATACACTGTACTGGTACTGTTTACTCTGGTATTGTATGGAATTGTGAGTGTTGCAGTTGCTCCAAATAATAAGGTATCACAGTTCACTGTCAACCACACCCTGCTACATAATATAACTATGTAGGAAAGCCTGTATTAGAGTGTGGTAAGTCACTAAAGGTCAAAGAGGGCAAATGTCTAGATATGTCCCGGTTCACCTGCATATGGTCAAGACATGGCCAGAGTCTGTGCAGAAAGAGATGGACAGGTATGTGCACAACATCAACCTGGAATCTGGGAGTATGTGTAGAAACAGTTAGTGTTAACAAACATTTCCTCCACAGGTAGAGGTGTATACTGCAGGTAAAACCAGTTCATATAGAAAGATGACGACAGCCATATCACTGTCCAAGCTAAGGCAATAGGGTAGTGCAGTAATACTTGTAAGGTATAGGTAACAGCACTGACTAGGAAAGTAATGTGAACTACAGGAATATACTAGTTGTTGATTGACATCTTTCTCTCCCGCCCACCATATCTCCAACAATAAACTAAATACCCACCTCAACTGGTATTTAATGATTTCACTATTCTGTTGGGAGATATGTCCTATTGGTTGATATTTTTTTAAATCTGTTTCCATGCATGTGCTATGTTGAAATACTCCAACATTGGTGGCATGGTGCCATCAATGTACCTGCATGCTGTTGTTATTAACACTGTGGTCCCATATATGCATGTGTTCCGTTTGCTATGCAACTGTCCTGTTTCTGGTGTCTGGTTTAATGGGAATATCTATGCATGCTGTTATACCTGACCCTGGAATGTGTTGACTATTACTAACCCACATATGTTGATACACCATAAACACCATAGTACGTATGGGAATGCGGGTCCCAGCGGACCCACCTGTCTCACCTCAGCTGGCCGTGGCACCGGGCACCAGAACATCTGGGGCCCAACCCGGGACCTCCTCATCCATTGGTCCTGCACCACCTTCGGGTGGAACCACCTCAGGGAATGGTGCTTGCCCCACCTGGGAGTGGGCACGGACAGGAAGCTGTCACATGTCTCCAGATCCAGGTCATGGTGTGTAGAGAGCTCGATCAGCAGTTTGGAAATCTTCTACGCCAGCTCAAGGGCCGCGTGTCATGACTCAGGGGTTGGCCTGGCTCTCCGTCTTAGCCCCCAGCACAGCCACCTTCGGGGCTGAGAAAGTGCAGTGGTGACTGCCCATGAGTGGAGATCTCAGTCCCACTGTTTCCACTAGGGTGATCATGGGCTTCCAATTTCCCAACACCCCTCCCATCAAGGTGAACACCCCCTACATGAGTCATATACCGCCCCTGTATGAATCTTGTTTGTCTTGTCTGTTAACCTACCCAACCTACCTCCACAAATATACCTACTATCCCTCCCCAATATCCCACTCTCACCTGGAAAAAAAAGGGCAATCTGTTCCCCAAAAAAATTATCGCCCTATACATAGCTGTCCATTTCGCACACATGTCCACTGGACAAATGTTGTTGTTCTTCTTTTGGCTTTTCCCAGTTAGGGATCGCCACAGCGGAACTCCGGTCCACTAATCATTGGCAGTAGATTTTTTTTACGTGTGCCGAGGTGACAGCTCAATGCCTAACCATCAATGAAGGCATGCCCATTCTATGCATGGCTTTCGAATGCCACTTGACCGCATGTAATCTGGTCTAACTGGCATCACAACATATTAATGTTGTCCTCACACCTCTCTCTGCGGACTGAGTCTCCAAATCTATCTCCAAAGTCAGTGTATATGCACAGCTGTTGTTGTAGAAGAAATGGGCAGCTATGGGCCTTCCCTACACCCTCCTGCACATCCCTAGCTTTTTTCCCCTACTGTATTTCCTTTTTAGTGCCCCTTTTTCACCACTTTCCTATCAAACTTTTTTTCTTTTCTTTTAAAGAAATGAGCACGGGGTAAGCAGGAGTAAACACTTTTAAGAAGCAGCAAGTGGGTTTAATCCTGTTTGCGTGGGGGCAAGCAATGCCTACACAGATTAAGCAATTTAGAAGCTGAGTATAAGAAACTGTAACCGGCAGTTAGCAGTGCTTATCTACATGCAAACCCACACAAACCCACTTAAACTGCTTAAAAGTGCCTTAATCACTCGGTATCCAATGGCCCTTGTTCTGCCCAGCAACAAAATAAATAGCCTCTGCAAGGTTCAAACCAAAGACCCTGCACACCCTAGACAAATTGATTTACTACTAAGCCATGTCAGATATTCAGAACCCTGATGCTTTCACAAACATATCATCCAGCAAAGTAATTCAGCAGTACAGGAAATATATTTAAACATGTAGTGTGTATACATATATTAATATCTAAATAGATATATACATATCTATATATGTATATATATATATATATATATATATATATATATATATATATATAAATATAGATATATATATATATATATATATATATATATATATATATATATATATATATATATATATATATATATATATATATATATATATATATATATATATATATATATATATATATATATATATATATATATATATATATATATATATATATATATATATATATATATATATATATATATATATATATATATATATATATATACATATAAGCAGATATATATATACCTACATAGGTATATACAGACATACATATGTAGATAAAAACATATATGTCCACATGCACCATTAATGGGGTTGAGGCACCAAACAACATACGTCTTGTATGAATTGCCAAGCACATCTGCTCTGCAACACACTACCAACTTTTGCAGGTCCCATAACCAGGACTTGACATGACATGGGCACAAGATGTTAACAGCACTCCATCCCACCTGTATGATGTTGGCCGGTATCAGTAACATATAATGCAGTACAGTCTGTCTCCCATAGGGAATGCACAATGTGGAAGCAATCAACATCCTTAGAAAACATATACACAGACACATATATGCAGACACAGTGTGTGTGTATATATATATATATATATATATATATATATATATATATATATATATATATATATATATATATATATATATATATATGCACACATATGTATAGATATATATGTAACTACACATACACACACAGCGATATGTATAGGAAGATACATATGTAGAAGCTGCACACAATATGGAACAGCCACTTTGCCTACATTTACCACCTTACCAACTGGACACTGTATGAGCCACCCATGCAAATGTTAATTTTTGCCTGCAACATATACCCACAGAGAGGTCAAAGGATATAACACCACACACAGGTCTGCATACATGGGAAAGCTTTATTTGTGTACTATTTCAGTTGTATATGCCATGTCATATAGCTGTTTAGGCACTGACATCCATGTAAACAGAGTATTGCAGCTGTGAAACAGTTATACTAATACAGTATTCTGGAAAGGTTTACATATGTTGCTGTCCAGGCTGAGGCCTTCAAGTAGTACAATTGTAAAGGCAGACTGGGCCATAGGATACCAAACAATCAACAGTAAGTAATGTTGTTCTGCCCAGCAACAAAATGAGCAGCCATTGCAGGTCTTGAACCCAGGAGCCTGTACGCTAAAGTCACAACACTTACCCACTACGCCATGACCACTGTGAAGATTTCTGTTGTTTTACCAATATAGCTGTCAGTGCACATATTGAGTAGTATTGAACAAATGCCTTTACTTCCTAATTTGTGTAGTACTTGTTATTACTATGACTGTTGCATCACATATGTTGTTTTATCATAATGTACACATAAAAGATACATACGGTGAGATACATCTGGGAGGGTATACACAACAGTGAGGTTTACACATGACAAGAATATGGATATATACATATCATAGGTCAATATATGTCTGCATGTACATACACATGTATACTCATACATATGTCTATATACGGTTCCCTTTCACAATCTCACATTACTGAATGCTCGAAATTCAGTCACTAGAGACTGTAATGTTGAACCAACAAAAATCCTGAAACCCACAAGCACGAAAACAAAAAACCCTGAACATACAAAACACATACAACACAAACACCATACAACCCACATCACATAAACTACAAGTCCTATACTACATGCACACAAGGAGGCAAGTCCCCTGCACCCCCCATGTGGGGGCTGCACCCTCCCACACCCTCCCACCTATATATTCTATCTCCAAGATCGCACTAATGCACAAAATAAAAAAATACCACACAGACATTTTACACTTGCTCGTGCACACACACACAAATACAGACACATCCAACACTCACACTCATACTTCCACCTCCCTACCCTAACCCACACACACAAGTTACAAAACACACACATACACTCACTTACCTTAACTTCTGTAAAACATCCCAACTCACTGCCTTGCACACACACTCACACACACACACACACACACACACACACACACACACACACACACACACACACACACACACACACACACACACAAATACAGACACATCCAACACTCCCACTCATACTCCCACCTCCCTATCCTAACCCACACACACAACTTACAAAATACACACATACACTTACTTACCTGAACTTCCATAAAACTTCCTGACTCACACACCTCCCATCCTGTAGCTGACATGCATAAGTGCGAATTTGAGATATTTGAATTCACGCTTATGCAGATTCGTGCTTATGGGTTTTCAACTTTACAGTCTCGAGTTACTGAATTCCGAGCATTCAGTAATTCAAGATTGTGAAGGGGAACCCTTTATACACATCTGTATAGGGCAACATATATGAGACTATGTGTACATCTCTTCGTATGTACATCTATATATGTATATATATATATATATGGAAATATGTATATATACTTTGTGTACAGATATGCCTATTTATGTAGATATATATGTAGACATCTATAACTATATGTGCATACATATCTATTCTAATATACCTATTAGTGTCAATATATATGTAGATATCCATACGTATATGTGCATATGTATCTCTATCTGTATAGACCTATATTTCTCAGTATATGTACATATCTGAGTGTTTAAATGTATATATATATATATATATATATATATATATATATATATATATATATATATATATGTACAGATACATAATCATCTATGTATGTCAATATGTATATTTGTATATATCTATATAGATATATGGATAATTATATATACATATATGTTCACCATATGTCCTGAGCATGGAGTGGAGCCCTACTTCAGCCCCAATAATCCCAACCTCTTAGTGCAAGGGGATATCAGGTATGTTTTGCAGGTATATTTGTAGACTATTGCTACTGTAATAGGGATTGTCTTCACAGACATGGTGCGTGTGGGAGGTCACAACTGCTTTATCATGTGCACCATTGGCTACTGACAGACATCCTAAGGACATCATAGTGCAGTACCACTTCTAGCACTGTAATGCTCCTGTGGACTACAGCAGAGATATGGCCAATAGATGTGGACAGTCTGATACACTCTAGTCAGTCCAGAGGTATACACAGAACCCCTTAGTGCAAGACATGTGGACCAAGCCTGACAATGTGGGTGTTAACAACCATGTAGATGTGTATATCACGTTAATAGTGGTATACATTTTCCCCCAAAGGTTATGAATTCACACACCCCTGTCTGTCCTGACACATGATAACCACTGGTACAGAGGTCCCATGGCCACATACTACCAACTAGTTAGTGACATACATCTGTACAGCATCTCACTGCTTTGTCTGACATACATGACTGTTATGGTGGCCCGGCAGCATTATATCTGGCAAGTATCTGGACATGACATCTCATTGGGTAAGTACAATAAGCTTCTAGGCATGTAACAAAGCACTGTGCATGCTATAGGCAGACTGCCTCAACACTCAACACTGGCCTACATTTCTTATGGGGGAATACACATGTACCTGCATATACAGCAGGCTCTACAGGCATGTCACAGCACAGAGTAACAGACACCTGTGTGAAAGTGCATAACCACAACCAATGTGAACACAGCCACATATGGTAAGATAGTGTAATATTACAGTATATGGACTATCTGATCAAAACCATCCTCATATGTGCCACTCACACACTAACCCTACATATACTGGGCCACTACACAATGTGGTCCGATGCCTGTCTGTGGTATGGGACATGTGTCTGTTTGACCCTACAAATATGTACGCTGAAAGGGTAACATACAGTGAAGCACCAAGAGCAATGACATCTACCATAGTCTGTACACAGGCCAAGGTACATATTCACAATACACACACTGTTGACAATCACCATAAGTAGACAGACCTCAGTACTGTACACACAACCACAGAATGCCCAGGTTAAATTCTCAAATATTAACCCCTACTATACATAACATGTGTGGCAGTCTGATATCTCACTGGCTTGGTATCAGATATTATGTTAATAAATATGGTGTACAGAACATATGCACCTCTTACTGCATGACATATGTACAAAGGTTGACAGAGTTGTGGCTGGAGGCACAAACTCAGTGGTAATATTGACATGTTGCTGTGATAACTTCATACATGTACTGTTGTAACAGGGTTTGTTGCAATATATGTCCTATGATAAATATGAAGTCAGTAACTCTCATGGCTGTCACCATCTACTGACTGCAATCCTCACACTAACTTCTGCAGTTCACAGAATGGTTATCTGTGGGTAACACAAGAAACAAAAGGCACCATACTCTGCCCAGTCTGTAGATGACCCTGCAGATGGGGGTTTCCTCATAAACATAGCACTGGCATGACATGTATTAAAACATGTAGAACAGCCATATCCGCACACACCCTGTTAAACCAACATTACTCCAAATGCAGTATAGCAGCACTTACAATCTGTAGTCAAGTCAGGCACATCCCCCTCCTGTGTGTTGGTCTGTTTCCACAGTGTATGTTGTTAGAGGCAATTCCCCAATCTATCTCTGATGCTGTTTGCCAAACAACAGATCTAGTTCCTGCTCACAGTGAATGAAAAGGCCCAACACCAACATAATGTTCCTAGATATTGGAGTGTGTTTCCATGCAACTGGCTAAGGGAATGTTACCAGAGCAGCTCCATATGCAATCAGCTAGAGGAGGGCTGCAATTTGTGCAGAGGCCATCATCTGATCATGAACATCACTTACAATACACATGTTGCTGCCTAAGCAAAGCAAGTGTAAGTCTCCACATCCACCAGAGAGGGATTGAGAGAGGCAGACAGAGGCAAAGATATTGAAGGTAAGGTTGGGAGAATAAAACTTAAGCATGTTTGTATCACACACCTACCAGTACAGAGTATCAAATCCCTGATTGACTGTGTATTACTATCACATGTCTATACAGTTATTGGATGCACCATATAGCTTACATGTTGAAGAGCCCTCCAAACATATATGTGATGGTGAGTGACATCTGCAACAGTGATATGATAGCTTTACGGTAGGTGTAGTGCACGTGCCTGTCCACATAAACAGGTGTCAGAGTCGACACAACCACATTCTATCAGGGACCCACACACATTGGCACATTTGGTAGGGTCAGGAATACAACTTGGTAGGGTCAGGAATACAACTCATCACTAGTTAGGTTGCCACAACACAGTATTGTGCAGGTATCACATGCGACACAGGGGTTATACAGAGGTTATATGGGCAAAGGGTATGTGGAGCTGTCTGACATCAGACATCATGCTTCAGTATGCCAATGGGGTTGTAGTGAATGTGACTGTGGTCATAGGCATCATACACCACACACACAGACACAGGGTGCCAGTACTGACATGCATGGGTGCATTGCTTCACAGGTGTGTAGTGGTCAACTGTGCCAGACGGCTATACAAGGTTAGGTGATGGGTATACCCTGGCAACAGGCCACATGACAATGGTCTGCAGTGTGGCTCAGGGTTGTAGTGTCTGATTTGCCCACACAGGTGGGTATTGTATTCACCATCCAGTCACCTGGTTAACTATTGTGTGTGGCCATTGCTGTGCATTGCTTGCCTTGTATGTGTTCCTTAATCCATGACACGGACGGTGTCTGGGATGTGTACACATCTCACACGCATGTGCAGCGACATGTGGAACTGTACCTGGGGTGTCTGGCCCATGTTGTGTACACAAAATTGCTATCATCAGATGTGCTAGTCCTGGCATCATGTGATGGGAACTGTTAATGGACAGCAGGTTGACCCTGCACCTATATTGATAGCATGATACAGGTTTTCCCTGGAGTCAGTGGAATCTGTCCATACAGGACATGTGTTTCAGGCATGGTATGTCCTTTGTGGGTCATATTTGATGGCACCACAGGTGGTGCATGTGTTCAGTGGGGAACATAGTGAAAGTGCACTGTCTGCATGTACATGCCTACTGGACAGATGGACAGGGTGCCATGCCCTCTGTAGCCCACTGCAATCACACCATGGTTACTATCAGTGGGCAATATGCAGGGCACAATCAGCATAGCAGTTTTTGCCTAGGCGTGTGTGTGTGTGTGTGTGTGTGTGTGTGTGTGTGTGTGTGTGTGTGTGTGTGTGTGTGTGTGTGTGTGTGTGTGTGTGTGTCCTTTCAGTATGTTGTTGTCTGACATTGCCTTCATTTCCCTAAGTGTGCGAGCATGTCCAGTATGCCCTTGTGTACTGAATGTGTGATCGATTTCAGTAAGTTTGTACTCCAGTGGTAGATCAAAAATCTACCAAAACAGCAGAGGCCACCAAAGCAGACACCCAAACAACTACCTCCTCAGAACACAACACCTGCAACACATAGACCACACAGTCAGAGTGTCAAGCAGTCACAGCCCTTAAGGCCAAACACAATGCCAGACACACTAGTCATTGGTGACTCCATAGTCAGACACACTGACGTCCCACTCACCAGACTGAGTAAGGAGAAGGTCACAGTAAGCTGCCTGTCGGGTGCTAGAATCCGCCACATAACGCATGCACTCAGGTCTCTCAACAGCAGGTACAAGTACGACTCAATCATTGTCCACGCTGGTGTTAACCACCTGAGACGCACTCCTGGACTACATGAAAAGAGACATAGAGGAGCCCCTGTATTATGTAGCCCAAGCAGGTATGACCCTGACCTTGAGCAGTATCCTACCTTCACCAAGAATGATGCCACAATACAGAGATAAGATGATCAGCTTTAACAATTGGTAAAACTCTGGGGATCGTCATTCAAATGTCTGTCTGCCTGGGATGACATGCTGGACAAGCCACGCTGCTTAAGGGGCTTGCACTTGTCACCCCTGGGATTCCGGATTTTGGCAAAGGCTCTTGCCACCCCCATAGTGCCTTCTTAGGCAAGGCTCAAATTCTAAACCTACCACCCTAGAACAAAACAAAGAAAAAACTAAGGGTAATGCTGCTCAATGCCAGAAGTCTCAACCTCAAGATGCATGCACTCGAGGCCCTTCTCAGTATGGAGAACATCGATGTCTGTGCCGTGACAGAAACCTGGTTCAAGGCTCCTGAGAGCACCCCAGCACTATCAGGTTTTACCTCATATCATGCGTTCGGCCCCAAAACCCGGACAATACTAAGAAAGGAGGAGGGTATCCATATTCATCAAGGACACCCACACCTCAAGATTGGTGGCATCGCACGATGCATCAGAAACCATCCAGGTGCAATTAACCATAGGCAAGACTGCTCTGCAATTTGTAGCATGTTACAGGCCACCCTCGCAAACTCAGGAACCTCATATGGCCTTCCTGAAAACACTGGAGGGGATAAATGTATCTCCGAACACCATCATACTAGGTGACTTCAACTACCCTAATATAGACTGGGAACACTACTCAAGCCCAAACACTCTAGCCCAAAGGTTCCTGGAATTCATAAACTCAAATGCCATGGAACAACTAGTCACCATCCCCACAAGAGGGGAAAACATACTTTATCTCATCATCATGAACATGGGAGCACAATGTTCAACGCCGGAAGTATACCCCTCACTGGTGAGATCTGATCACAAACTAATCTCGCTGGAGGTCCTCATCCCGCCCCCACCCGAAATGAAAAAGACCACAGTAAAGAACTTCTCGAAAGCCGACCACACTTCTAAAGACTAGTGTGGTCTCCTTTAAGGCCCCTGAGCCGGCGGTTAACATTACTCAAACCGCTGAATCACTTACAAATGCCTTCTACCAGCACCTGCAGGGCTGCATGGATCAGGCAATCCCAAGCAAAACAAAGACTCTTTGTACCAAAGGCAAGCGTCCAGTCTGGTGGACCCCAGCCATAAACAAACTCTACAACAAAAGGAGAAAGCTACTACAAGATAGAGCAAAATCCTTAAAAGGTAAGACACCGCTGATCGCTATAAGTAAAAAGCTAAGAACTCTCATAAAATCATCCAAAGCTAATTTTGAGAAAAAAATAGCTAAGGACTCTAAAGACAACCATAAGGCATTCTTTAGCTATGTCAGAAACCTAGGAGGAAACTCCCAGATATGCTCAGAATTAGTTCAAAATGATGTGAAGATTACTGATCCTACAGACATTGCCAACATACTGGCTCACAGGTTCAGTGCAAACTCCCCTCCCTAAAGGAGAGATATCTATACCAAATGATTGTAGCCCCCCAAACATCTCGAACGCCCAGGTGAGAACTGCTCTCCAAGGCAAAGAACACAGCATCCATGGGACCTGATGGTGTCCCCGGCTGTGTGCTCCATGAACTCAACGAGGAATTAAACCCACAGTTAGGACAGCTGTTTAATCTTAGTCTCACCTCCAGATACGTACCCAGGGAGTGGCGCACAGCGACTGTGGTCCCACTCCACAAAGGCGATGCCTCCACCGACCCTAGAAATTACCATCCCATTAGCTTGACAAGCCTTATCTGCAAAGCCATGGAGAGGATCATAATGGATCTCATAAACAAAGACATAGGGAACTTGCAGACTTTGGATCCAACCCAGTTTGGCTTTGTCAAAGGCAGATCATGGCTTTTAAACTTGGTTGACTTTTTCAAAACAGTCACCAAGGCCATTGGCGAGGGAAAGGCAGTCCATACAGCCTACCTAGACCTGGCGAAGGCTTTTGATACAATACCTCACTCGGGTATCATTGAAAAACTCATCAACTTAAATGTATACCCATACATTACAAGATGGGTTGCAAACTGGCTGAGTGACAGAACCCACAGGGTCAGAGTTGCTGGCGCCATGTCAGACTCAAAGCCTGTCACAAGTGGTGTCCCACAGGGCTCAGTCCTGGGCCCACTCTTGTTTGGCATCTACTTTTCTGAAGTACAAGCAAACACAGGAGGGTTATGGCTGACAAAGTTTGCAGATGACTGCAAACTGGGCCGTAGTTGAAAACACATCCAACACAGATATCCTTCAGAAGGGTCTCACAGAAACGGATAACTGGTGCCAGAGCCATAGCCTAAAGTTAAATGCCAAGAAATGCATAGTCATACCCTTCGGGAAAAATAAGGTTACCCCTAGCTACCATATAGGTGGCAATCCCCTGAACACAGAAGAAGTTATTAGGGACCTGGGAACCCAGGTTGACAGTAGCCTTTCATTCGACACTCATATTGCTAAAGTAGTTAGGAAGACCTTCTACATTGCCCACCTTATCATGAAGGGATTCACATCTAGATCAAGGGAAGTCATAGTCTCCCTATACTCATCACTCATCAGACCAATGATCGAGTACAATGCCCCATTCGAATGTATCTGACCCGACACTTGCAGCAGCTGGAGAGGCCACAAAAGTTCCTCACCAAAAGGATAAAGGGTCTCAAAATCTGTCTTATGCTGCCCGACTGAAAGAACTCCAGTTATATTCAGTTGCTTACCGCTTGCTCAGAGGTGACCTATGCCTGACATACAAGGCCATGTCAAACCCAGATTTGATGAACATGCTTCATCTCAAAAATCTAGATCCCTCAGTGCCACAAGGGCGAGAGACTTAAACCTCAACACGCTTATTAATAGGACGTGCTGGAGGGATAGATTCATCACCCAAAGACTCCTATGCTGTGGAACAAAATCCGGTTTATGTGAGGCAGAGCACTCGCTGGCCTTGTTCAAGAGGAATCTTGACCAATGGATGGGAGATCGCAGATACACCCCAGGGGTTACCTCAGTGTCACTGCTCGACAGAGGCACAGCAAAATAATGGGCATAGTTTCTCCAACTAAAGGTGGCGTAAGCCACAAAACTATGGGCTAGGCTTATAAATGCCCTCGGGCAGATAGCCTAGTATGAACCTATGAACCTATGCAGACCTTTGTGCTGTACACCTACAGGTAGCAAACTGTTTCTGCAGGGTATCCCTCGATCATTTGGCAATATGGGGACAAACTGTGCAGGGGATATTGTGTACTGTAGGTGATTGTGCCTGTGCTGCTTCAGCTACAGGGTACTGCTGTTAGAAGAGATATTCAAGGATATATGTACTGTTATACACTGTGATGTTTTCTGTCCTTATGTACTGTCAGGTGGACATTCTTGCTCACAGTGATGTCTTGGGGGACAATGGTGACTGCAGCTGTGTCCAGTATTGTGGTCAGATGCTTACATATTCATGGTAAGTTATGCCATTCTGGAGGGGGAGCTTCAGACACTTGCTGCTGGGTCTGTGTATCCAGTTCAGCACCTTGGTACAGTGCTGGTAGAGGATCCCATACTTGTACATCCATCGACATGACAGTATGGCTTATCCTGCTGTGGCACTACCTCACAGCTGTACAGATTCACACAGGTTACCCAGAGACAGGAGCCATGATTCAGAACATTACCCCTATTGAGGTGTACGGGAAGGTATGTAGCCACCCATTTATGTGTTTGCAGCCAGGGATAGTGTGTGCACACAGCTTTGTGTCAGACCTTGCCCATTCCATGCTGCCCATGCTCCCAACCCTCTCTTTGTTATTCTATCCTCTTTCATACATTATGCATACGTTCTCTAATACTTTCCCAAATGTTATCACCCCATCATAGCTGTGTGTTGGTGTTGGTCCACAGTTTATGCAGTGGGACATGGTGGACATGTTACTGTGGTTTGTCCACATGGCCTTTCATATGGCTTATTTGAAGTGTATTATGTTATTTGGGTGTCCATGACATAACATGCATTGACAGTATGTGTGGGACACAGGCCTTTGGCAGAGGTTTGTGGGCCATTAGGTGTTGATGTGGGCCAGATGTTGCAGGCCGTTGCATTCTGTCAGTCCTACAGTCTCAGACCGCCATACAGTATATTCCCCAGGGGTGACAGTGTAGGTGCGCTAGTTGTTCATGACAATACCTTCTATCAGTCTTGATCAGGTGGTGTGGATGCTGGCAGGTTGCTACCTACAGATAGGGACACACCTGCATGGGACACCTGCACTGAATGCTGCAATCTTTCGTTATTGCCATATACAGGTGGGGTCATATTGTATCCATTCCCCACAGCAAGGATATGACCAGAGGGGTAACTGTTGGTGGTGTTTTTGTGAGCTGGGTGCATGTGTGCTATGGGCACAACTTGCATTTGACAGACACATATGCATGGGGCATTCCAGTTATGCTGGCATGTGCAGGTACATCAGCTGTTTCCCAATACATCGGTCATACCTCCTTTGTGATTTGCAAGTGTTCGGGCAGACAACACTGGTATCCCCTACTACAGAACCAGATAATGTGATGCATACCTGTAAATACAATTCCAAGGGTGTCTCTGTTTCACAGTGACACAATATATACTGTATGTCTGGGGTACTTTTCCCTGTGTACTGCTTGTATATCTAGCCCAACAGCCATGCTATGTCAGTCTTTCAGATGGTGACACATTGCCACCATACATTTACAATGGCTTACTGCTAACTTGTGTTATACTGGTGGGAATTGTCTTTGGCACTGCAGTTGTGAGGACTTGTCCCTGTCATCAGCAGTAGTGGGCAATGGCTACTAGGTTTTACCTCAACATGCATACATACTGACCACTGTCACACAATATGAAACACACACCAACCTAACACACACATACCTGCATATTGTGCAAATGCTGCAACCTATCCTGCTACCGTGGCCACCTCTGGGCATATGTGCTCCACTGGTATTATACCTACACATACACCTGACTGTTTCTACATTCCTACACAGGATTGTGGGAGGGGGGCACACGTGACTGTTACTACATTTCTACGCATGATTGGGGGAAGGGCACACCTGTCTGTTTCTACATTTCTACACAGTGGTTGGGAGGGGGCACACCTGACTGTTATTACATTTCTACACTGGATTGGGGGAAGGGGCACACCTGACTATTTCTACATGTCAACATAGGAGTGGGGGTTCACACCTGACTGTTACTACATTTCTGCATAGGATTGTGGGGACACATACATGACTGTTTCTACATTTCTACACAGGATTGGGGGGTCACGACTGACTGTTACTACATTTCTTCACAGGACTGGGGGGGCACACCTGACTGTTTCTACATTTCTACACAGGATTGGAGGGGGCACACCTGACACTTGTACACATTTGCAATGACTGCACTGGTATGTCAGGTACTCCATTTCATTCTGTATTTTAACCTATCATGCTGACTAGAGGCATATCAGTGTACTACAGGTCTTAGCTTTGATTGACCTACATATTAGTTTCTGACTTCCTACCCTTCAGAGCTAACATAGGTTCATAGGTTGGTACTAGGCTATCAGCCCTATGGCCTATGTAAGCCTAGCCATAACAATTCCCTGGATATTTCTTCCCACAATATTTGCTTCTCTGGACCCCTGTCTAGCAGGATGACTGACATGATCCCCGGGGTGAATTTCCTATCTCCCATCCAATCATCAAGGTTCCTTTTGAAGAGGGCCAATGAGGCGCTCTGCTTGACATGTATGGGCAGTCTCTGGGTCATAAACCTATCTCTCTAGCATGTTTTGTTCATTGTGATGACAAGGTTTAGATCCCTGGAGCGTGTGGCTCTGAGGGATCTGGATTTCATTAAGTGGAGCATGTTCCACAGCTCAGGGTTTGACGTGGCCTTGTATGTTAAGCAGAGATCGCCTCTAGGTAGACGATATGCCACAGAGTATAGCTGGATTTTTTTTAGATGGTCAGCATATGGCATCTGCTTTAGGCCTGTGATTCTTTTAGTGAGGTATTTCTGTGACCTTTCCAGCTGTTGCAGATGTCTTGTGAGGTATATACCAAACGGGGCATTATAGTCTATAATGGGTCTAATGAGTGATGAGTACATTGGGACAAAGACCTCCTTTTTTCTGGATGAAAAGCCCTTAGTGATTAGGTGTGCCACATAGAAGGATTTCCTGACTGTTGTGGTTATGTGGTTATCAAAAGTGAGACCACTGTCCACCTGTGTCCCTAAGTCTCTCATCACACTTTTGATGTTTAGTGTCCTGCCACCTATGTGGTAATTCATGGGTACATGTTTTTTTCCAAAGGGGATAACTATGCATTTCTTGGCATTAAGCTTGAGCCCATGGCTCTGGCACCAGGCATCTGTTTCTGTAAGGCCCTTTTGTAGAATATCAACATCATTTGGGGATTCAATATGACTCCCAGTTTGCAGTCTTTTTCACACTTTGTTAGCCAGAGTCCCTTAGTGTTGGCCTGTACTTTAGAGAAATAGATGCCAAACAAGAGTGGTCCCAGGACTAAACCCTGAGGTACTCTACTTGTCACTTGTCTGGAGCTTGATTTGGAGTCAGCTACTTTTACAGTCTGGGTTCTGTCAGTAAGCCAGTTGGCAAATCATCGAGTAACATAGGGATTTATGCCCAGCTTAGTAAGTTTATCTATGATTCCAGAGTGAGGGATGGTGCCGAAGGCATTGGCGAGGTCCAGATAGGCTGTGTGTACCACCTTACCCTCGTCCACAGCTCTGGAGACTGATTTGAAAAAGTCAATCAGATTCAGGAGACAAGATCAGCTGTTCAAAAACCCAAACTGGGTGTGGTCCAGTGTTTGAAGGTTGCCAATGTCTTTGTTTATAAGTTCCATGATAATGCGTTCCATGTCCTTGCAGATCAGGCTTGTCAGACTGATGGGATGGTAGTCCCTGGGATCCAAGGCTGATCCTCCCTTGTGGAGCAGGATAACTGTAGCTGTGCGCCACTCAGTGGGCATGAAGCCTGAGGTGAGGCTATGATTAAACATGACACTTAGGTGAGGTGCCAGTTCATTTTGTAGTTCATGTATTACACAGCCTGGGACGTCATCTGGTCCCATGGATGCTGTATTCTTAGCTTTGGAGAGTGTGGTTTCTACCTGTTTGGCCGTGATTATCAGAATTTGGCAATCTTTTGGTATTGAGATGGGCCCTTTAGGGGGTGAGAGGGGGGGTGAAGTTAGCACTAAATCCATCTGCCAGGATATTGGCAATATCCTTGGGATCAGTATATTTAATGCCATTCTGTTGTAGCTCAGTGCAGATCTGAGCATTGCCATTTAGATTATTGACATAATTATAGAATGCCTTATGGTTGTCTTTGGAATCTTTGGCAATTTTATTTTTGTAACTAGTTTTTGAGGATTTTATGAAGGCTCTCAGCTTCTTACTGAGGCTGGTGAGGGAGTTTTTTGCATCCTGGGATTTTCCTCTTTTCTGTAACAGTTTCTTCCTTCTGTTGTACAGCTTGTTTATAACAGGGGACCACCAGATTGGCTTCCTTTTTTTGGAGAAGAGCATCTTGGTTCTATTTGGGATGGCATGATACATGCACAAGTGGATGTGCTCGTACAGTGCCTTAGTGTAGGATTCTGCAGTCAAACTTCCAGATCCTGTCTGCATGGGTGTTGTGAAGTTTGTCACTTCTGACTTCAGTAGCACAAAGTTGGCTTTGGAGAAGTTTTTAAGGAGGTTTCCTTTCTGGGGGGGTGGGGGTGGGATGTGGATGTCAAAGGTGATTTGCTTATGGTCAGACCTGACCAATGAGGCAGTGACCACTGGTGTGGAGCATCTGTCTCCCATGTTGGTAATGACCAGGTCAAGGATGTTGGAGCCCCTGGTGGGACAATGGTTTAGTTGATCCATGGCATTGGAATTGATGAATTCCAAGAACCTTTGGGAAAATGAGTTTGTAGCCAAGTAGTTTTCCCAATTAATGGCAGGGTAGTTGAAATCACCCAATATTGTTGTGTTTGGTTGTATCTTAATATTTTCCAGTATGTTTAGAAAGATGTAGTGATAATCTTGGGGCATGGTGGGGGATCTGTAGCAAGCTACAATTTGAATTGCAGTCTTACCTAGTGTTAGTTGCACCTGGAGAATTTCAGATGCATTGTGTTGGGCAACTAACCTGGAGGTGTGAATATCCTTGGTGAATATGGACACTCCTCCACCTTTAGTGTTTCGGTCTTGGTTTTATGGCCAAAAAGTGTGGTAAGAATTGTAGCCTGGTATTGCAGGGGTGCTCTCTGGAGCCTTAAACCAGGTCTCAGTTACTGCACAGATATTGATGTTCTCCATTTTTAGGAGTGCCTCGAGAGAGTGCATTTTGAGGTTTAGACTTCTAGCATTGAGTAGCATTACCTTCAGATTTTGCATGCTTGTATCTTTTATGGTGGTGGTTTTATCCTTTGAACCTTGCCTAAAAAAGGCAAAACAAGAGCTTTAGCCAGTAACCTGAATCCCAGGGGTGACAGGTGCAGACCATATCTGGCAAAGCATTGTGGTTTGTCGATCATGTCTTCCCAGGCAGACAAATACTGGATCCCCTTTGAATGACACCAGAAGCTTAACCAATTGTTAAAGTCAATAATTTTGTCCTTATACTGTGGTATCATTCTGGGCGAAGGCAGGATGCTACTCAGGGCTAGGGTCATACCTGCCTGGGTCACATGATCCAAGAGCTCTTCCATGTTTCTTTTCATGTAGTCCAGGGAGGTATGTCTCAAGTCATTCACTCCAGCATGAACAATGACAGAGTTATATTTGTACTTGTTGTGGAGTGACTTGAGTGCATGCGTTATGTGGTGGATCCTGGCACCCGACAGGTAGCTGACTGTAATTCTCTCCTTGTTCAGCCTGGTGAGTGGGACATCCGTGTGCCTGACTATAGAGTCACCTATGACTAAAGTGTTGGTTACATTGTCTTGCCTTAGGGGCTGTTGTTGGGTGGCATACTGGTGTTGTGAGCTATATGTTACTTTGGTTGTGACTGGTGTTTGTTTGCGTTTTGGCTTCGGAGGTCCTTGTTACTTGGGCAGGTTAATGTTAAGGGCCTCCGCATATGTGGGTTTAGTGTTACTATGTGTGGGTGTTGATGGTGTGTGTTTTGAAGGGCTATGAGTTGCTTGAGGTGTAATGCATGTGTTAACCTTCTCCTCTTGACTGTCTAGCACAATCTTGGCCGGAGAGAGCTTTGCTTCCAGTTTGGCTATGTAAGTGCATCTCTCGCAGGTTGTAGTGTTGGGTGGTAGGAGGAGAGAATTGTCTGTGTACATGAGAGTTGCCGCACTGCCCCAGTATGCCCAGATTCACCAGGTGGACAGGAGAAATCACCGGAAGCTGACCCTTGGACATGCCTGTTTAGCTGCTTATTTGTAACGTTTAAGAGCTGTTTTCCCTTACCTTTGCAAGGTACTTTGCAATTATATACTGTTTAGTGCCCATGATTAATTTCTCCTTATTGACAAGGAGAGTTGAGTGCTTGAATCAGTTTCAGGTTTCCTAGTGCTTTTTTGTAAAGTTTAAGAGCTGTTTTCCCTTACCTTTGCAAGGTACTTTGCAATTATAGGCTGTTTAGTGCCTATGATTAATTTCTCCTTATTGACAAGGAGAGCTGAGTGCTTGGATCAGTTTCAGGCTTCCTAGTGCTTTTCAGCAGGTTCTAGAGCAAGTGCTAGTCACAGGGGTTCAGATTTTAGTGCTACTACTGAGAAACCAGCTAGTTCTAAGGGAACATTTGAAGAGCAGACTTTCTGGCACCTGGAATAGTTTAACTGTAGCCTCGCAGTGCTGCACGATGTGAAAAATGTGCAAACACATGTGTTTTTAAGCCAGAAATTTGAAAGGGATAGAAATCAGCCCAAAAGGGCTAATAAAATTACAATTTCAGAGCTGGAAAACACTCCTCTAGCATTAGATAGGCAGTACAATGCTCACCAGTCCCACTGGCAAGCAGTAGGACTTCCCTGAACCACAGCAAGGTCTGGATAGCTCTGAGCACAGAAAATAAAGTCCTGAGACAAGCAAAGCCTGGGATATGGACTGGATAGAAAAGGTGGGAAACGAGCAAACAAGATAGTATTTTTTTTGTTGAAACAGGCTAAACAATGCAATAATACAGTAAATAAACACAGAAAAGGCTAACACACTTGAGTGTGTAGTCCTAAACAGTAAATGCAATTAAAACTTTACAAAAGTAGCAATTTAAAACTTTTTAAATGAAGCAAGGCAAGTGCACAACTGAAAAACGATTTAAGATGCAGCAACACAGCAGAATAAGTAGCTAGTCTACATATTCAGAGAAGTCTATATATACAGAAAAGCAACTAAAACACACAAACACTTCAGATGCAGTGCAACCTAGAGCACTTGAGTTGTAGTAATATTAAGGCAATTACAGTTATAATAAATGCTCTAAAATATACTCTATATTTGCAAAATGTTTGAGAAGCACAGTCAGAACCAAGGAGATTCAGGCAATATTTTTTTCCCACTGCCTGACCTGCTGTAGTCTCTCTGTGTAGGCCTGGGTGGAGGTTACCCATAGGCATCATTCAGAGGCTATGGCATAGCATTTGTTTGTGTTTGTCTACACCTGTCCTGCCGGCTGAGATTGTTGTTGGGGTATGTGAACCTTCCTGACTGGCATGTGTAAGTCATATGGACACATGTGGCCCAGCACATTTCCTGCAGTGGGTTTTGTCGCTCTGTGTGGTACTGGCTACTATGGTGACACCAGTATTTGTTACAGATCTCATTGTGCCACTATAGGTGTCTACTATCTGCTGGCATACCATTCAGCTACCTGATTCCCTTGCGTGCTCACATCCATACCATAGATACAGGTAACAACACATTCTACTCCATTCAGCAATTGGTAGGTTGAGTGACTTACCTTATGGGTGTGCCAGTATTGAGGATGGTGCTGAAGGGCTGCCTATGTCGGATACACATAGTACACTCCCTATACATGGTTGAGCACAGTTAGTGTCCTGTTTTGTCCTCCCTTTTACTACATGTGCGAGTCAGACAGAGGTGTCATTCCCTGGGTCCCTACGGTGTCAGTGTATTTACTATGTGTTGCCTCTTTGCCAAGGCCAGGGCATACTGGGCATGCCTCCATCTGCCTACTGGGGCAGGCCCTGGTTATTCCTGCTCCAAGTCACTATGTGCCTGTGCAGGCCTTGGCATTGGTGGGGAGCGGTGTGGCCCTGCCCCGTGCTGTTCCTGATGCAGCTGTTTCCACAGGATCATATTGTGTAGCATGGCACATACAATGACAATTTGAGTGCATGTAGCTGGTGTGTACAGCAAGGCTCTACCAGATGTGTCCAGGCACCGGAACCGTGACTTGAGCATTCCAAACACACGCTCCATTATAAGTCTGGTCTGTGCATGTGCCTCATTATGGCATACTTGTTCAGGTGTGTGTGTGCATTTCTGATGGGTATCATCAGCTACTGCTCCAGTGCGTAACCAGCATCCCCCACTAGGTGACCGTAAAGGATGTCCCCATTGGCAAATCTCTGGTACAGCTGCGTCAGATGCCAGATCTGGGAATTGAGATAGCTTCCAGGGCAGTCAGCACACACATTCATTATAATACTCTGGGCATCGCGCACAACCTGGCAGTTGATGGAGGGGAAGCCCTTGCAGTTGATGTAGACCCTAACCCGATCACCGGGTGGTGATTTGATGCATATGTGCATGCAGTCTATAGCACCCACTACCTCAGAGTATTCTGCTATTTGGTGGAAGAGATGCATATTGCTGGCCAGCACCTCATAGGTGTTGAAGAAATATACGTGCTCACCAGCATGTGCTGACATGGCATCCAGAAACTTGTGGAAGATTCTGGATGTTGATGCCTGTGGGATCCCCATGATATCCCCAGTTGGGCTTTGGGAGGTACCTGTGGCTAGTATTCCTAGGCCTACACATACCTTGGTATCAACTGGGATGGGTTCCCATCTGTTAGTTCAGTGTGTCAGGCATGGCCGGCACAGCTCAACAATTTGCTGTAGGAGGTCTCTGTCCACCCTATAGCACTCCACTATCTGCAGCTCATGTAGCCCCTGGTAGGTTACCCTGGGTCTGTACACTTTTTCCACCTCCTCACTGTGGGTTGGTTGACAGCATTCCCATCCTCACCACTCTCAGCCTCTTCCACATGTTGTTGTATGTTAGCTGCTTCAGCCCCTATCATTTTGTTGTTTTGTTTATTAAAAGTTCCCGGTTTGTATACACCGGTGGTGTAGAGTATGGGAAAAACCAGAGGGAAAGGTGTTTGCATAGTTTATAGTAGTGTTCTGGGCTGGCCTGGTCTGCTGCCTGTGTAATTTGTTGATTCTGATACATTTCACCTGCCAGCTATGCTAGTTCTCCTAGATTACCTTCCTACTGCTGTTTTCCTTCCCATTGGCTTCCTGTTTAAGCCCGGGGGCACACCGTGCAAACACAGTGCTCAAATGGGCACAGAGTTGCTATTTCCTGGTTTACTTTTTTTTCCTTTAAAACCTGGTGCTTGGTGCACAAACCCACTTAGGCAATGTAAAGAGTGCTAGGCAGCATCAGACACACACCCTTGCTTAGCTGTGCTAAGCTAGGAGCAAACCCTAGCCACAGAGCTCCAGTCCACTTACAGTATGCCTGACACACCCCCCTATGATGTCAGCTAACGCCTAGGCTTGCACCAAGCTATTCCTGCTCTTACACTGTTGGCAGCAGCCTAGCACGCAGGAGAAATTGGGGATTCACTATCATTCCCCTCATTTGCATAGGATTGCCTACTAATGCATAGTTACATATCCCACACTGAGCCTCCCCCTTTAGCAACCACTATTCACTGGCCATGGTGTATTCTGCCTGCCATTGAGTATAATGGCAATATAGTGATTCTGGTTAGAATGCTTATTTTAGGTTTTTTTTTCGTATTTTCTCCACAATCCCATTTGCACGCCGCTGACCTATGCTTAAACAGCCGAAATTTGCTAAAAAAAAATAAAAGTTGATTTTTTTTTTTTTTGGCAAGTGTTTTCCATGTCAATGGCCTTATAGTTGGCCATTGGCATGCTTTATGCATGATATCCCCGCTTTATTTGGAGCTGTCATGGCTCCGTTTTGTAATTTACAGAAATGTACTCCGTTACTGGTGGAGTACATTTCTGCAGATTACACTAATCCTGCACGGATGGTTTTCAGCTTTCTGGATCGCAAATTCACCTAATTTGCATGGATTTCTCCTGCAAATGGGGTAATTTGTATACAGGGGCTGAGTCCATGCAGGAGTAGTGCAGGTGCGCTCGTGCATGCCCCAACAAGTTATTCCTGGATCGCACGGCAGACATAATGCCTGCTGGAGCTCCTGCACTAGTCCTGCATGCCATGCAGGGCTTTCAGAATCTGGGGAAAAGACTCATTGCCATTTATCACAAATGCTTGATTGCAGTTGCTGCTAAGGGTGGCATAACCGCTTATTAGGTTTAGGGGCAATTACTTTTTCACATAGGGCCATGTAGGTCTGGATAGGTTTTTTCTTTAATAAATAAAATTATCACTTAAAAACTGCATTTTGTGTTTACTTGGGTTATCTTTGTCTAATATTTAAATTTGTTTGATGATCTGAAACATTTAAGTGTGACAAACATGCAAAAAAATAAAAAATCAGGAAGGGGCAAATATTTTTCCATTTATATAAAGAGAGGAGAGAGATATGGAAATAGCTATAGACATATATATATATATATATATATATATATATATATATATATATATATATATATATATATATATATATATATATATATATATATATGGGTCCACTACATATGACCGAAAGCTCATATGACCAAAGCCCATTTGACTGAGACCATAATACCGAAAATTCATTTTACCGAAAGCCAATATGACCGAAAACTCATTCGACCGAAAACCAGCGCTGGCAGGTATATGCCCATTTTCTCACTGTAGCGTGACCCTGGAGTGAGAACATTAAGTTGGGGGGGTGTGGGGGGCACAGCCTCCCACATCAGGGGGTGTGGGTGGCGTAGCCCACCCCATTTTGCAACAACCGTCTACTGATGTTATAAGTTTTCAGGTATTTTTAATGGATACACATGAATATTATAGTACATAAACTGCAATTATGTGCGGGGCTACACCCCCCCCAACTTAATATTCTCACTCCAGGGTAGCGCTACAGTGGGGAAAAGGGCATATACCTGCCAGCGCTGGTTTTCGGTGAAATGAGTTTTCGGTCATATGGGCTTTCGGTCATATGTAGTGAGCCCATATATATATGTGTATATATATATATATATATATATATATATATATATATATATGTATGTATATATTTATTTATACAAGGGCATTTATTAATTGAAACTCCCAAATGTTGACATCTATTGTTAAAAAGATTTCACCCCAACTAGAAAAACTGGTCTAATATATATATATATATATATATATATATATATATATATATATATATATATATATATATATATATATATATACATATAAACAATTCAGTACAGCTCCAGTTTGCTCCAAATGAATCAAAAACAATCCAGTTCTCCAATGCCCTGGCTAACTAAGGAAAGTAGAAACCTAATGAAAGAAAAGGATGCAGCCTGGGCTCTTTGGAAACAAAGCAATAAAGAATAAGATCTCATTACCTTCAAACAGTTGTGTGACCAAACAAAAACTAATTACCAAGGATAAACGGATATACTATAGTCTTCCACAGCACAAACACAAAGCCAATCCAAAAACATTCTGGTCCACTATCACAACTCTACTCCACCTCAGAACTAAGAAAGAATCCAAAATTTCACTCAGTGCTCCAGCCTGCCAAATTGTTGAATATGATAATATTCTCTTCATAAAATCTATAACCAATCTTATCTCTAAAACAAGTAATAACTGCCCCACTTCTCATTTAGCTACCCCTAACACACCCCTTTTACCTGACCAAGACTCTCCCTACCCTCTTACGCACATAAGCCACTCCTAAGAACTATCCCACTTTTTCTCTTCAGCCAGTCCCTACAAGTCTCATAAAAAGATTGCTCCTCAAACTCAAAACCTGTTCTACCGCCACTGACAATCTCCCTCCTAATTATCTAAAATTAGCAGATGACTTTATAGCATACCCTGCCAGCATCCTGGTTAATCAATCCCTATCTGAATCCAAAGTAATTAACATCTGGAAAAATTTCCCATATCACCCCCATTCACAAAGGAAGTAACTCCACAGAAGTTACAGACTTTCATCCCATAGCCATAATTTCTCCCATGTCTAAGATAATGGAAAGATGTATCCATATTTATCTCTTGAAATACAGCATAACAACCTACTTACAAACAGACAACACGGTTTCCGTTCCTGCCACAATATAACTACATCCCTCCTAGCCTTCACCGATCACGTAAACAGAGCTAGATACTCAGGTTGCTATACATATCTGCCTTATTTCTTGAACTCTCAAAGGCATTCAACACTGTGTCACACTCCTTACTCTTGTCAAGGTATCTAACCTAGGAGTTACCCCCCACACACTTAATTGGTTCCATAGCTACTTATATAATTGAAAACACATGGTAACTTGGTCAGAAGTTATCTACCCTTTCTAGAAAACCCCACCAGTGTACCTCAGGGATCCATTCTAGGGGATCTATATTAAAAGACTGAAAAATTAAAGCCATGAACGCCTAAAGAGCGAAAGAAACAGAACCTCAAACTTGCTATTGTGGGGAGCGCCCCCACACCCCCTGCTAAATATATATTCCAACTACAATATCACACTACAGTGAGGAAAGAAGAACTATTCCAATCTTCACTGTACCACAATCTGACAAACAGCACTTTGAGGTTCCATTTTTTCACTCTTTAGGTGTTTGCAGTTCTGCTCTTTCGGTCTTGTAATATAGACCCCATTCTAGGACCTCTACTTTTTAAAATTTTTACTAATGACCTATACTCTGCATTCACTAGTGCAACACATTCAATATGCGGATGACTCCACAATAACTGGTACCTCTCACACGCTACCTCAATTTCATTCCAATACTCACCTAAGTTTTCCACTGTTGAATCCTGGCTAACTAATCGACAGCTATTCCTCAACCCTAAAAAGAGTAAGTTGCTTCTCTTTCTGCCAAAGAACTGTACTACTAACCTAAACTTCTTCAAAATTCTTTCTTCTGATAACACCACCATTGAAATTGTCAATCACTCCAACTGCTTGACGTAATCATAGGTGATCATCTAAAGTTTGATCTCCACATGCAACATAACATAAAGAAAACCCATCAGAAACTTGGCACACTATATAGAAACAAACACGCCCTCACCTCTTCTTTCAAAGTCACCCTTCCCAAAACTTTCCTTCTGCCCTCCCTTCTCTACAGAGCACCAATACTTATTAATTTACAGGGGTCTTTCAGATCCAAAATGGAAGAATGCTACAATAAAGTGGCCAAGTTTGCCACCAACTCAAAAATCAGAATCAATCACTGCCTGTCACTAAAAAAACTATACTGTATGGAATTCCCCAACTACTTACTTTATACCCAACTTGTAACACTCCATAACAAGGTTGACAAACTCCTAGCCTGCCCAACCTTAAATAACATCATCAAACCATAAAATCCAAATAGATCACTTAGGTCCACAGAAAAAGAGCTCCTCGCTATATCTAAACACTCTAAGTCAGCTGGATAGAGACTCTACTCCCACTATGGAGACTCTACTCCCACTATGTTGCAAAAGCATGGGATTCTCTTCCACTTACTGTGAGAACTACTTCTAACCTACCTGCCTTTAAATCTGTACTGAAGCAACACATGAGTAACCCCTGGCTGTGCCATTGGGCGATCCAGGCTAACTTCTTCTCCATTTCAGGCCTCATTGAATCTCTCTATCTCTACTTTCTGTACTTCATCAAACTGTATTTTTTATTTGTATATATTGAAATATAATGACTATTTACCAATTACCTCACAGCAATGTACTAACTTCTTGGAACTCTAGTAATTACTATGTTTCTGTATAATTTTTATGTTACTTGCAACTATGATTCTACTTCTTAGAACTCATGTAATTACTATGTTTCTGTACAATTTTTGTTATTTTTGTAAAGTTTATACATCTCTGTAACTGGAGCTTTTCTCCCTAGGCCTCTGCTGAAAATGGGTTCTTTCTGACCCAGTTGGACTATCCTGGTAAACAAACGACAAATAAATAAGTACATGAATGTTGTTGTTGTTGTGTCTTTCGGCATTTCCCGGTTAGGGGTCGCCACAGCGGAACTCCGGTCCGCTAATGATTGGCAGTAGATTTTTACGTGCCGAGTTGCCAACCCTGATGCACAACCTTCAACTAAGGTACACCCATTCATGCATGTCTCCACACAGAAGACATTCTAGCTTTGAATCGAACGGGACATGAATAAATAAATAAAATTTATTACTCAAATTTTCCAAATGACGGCATCTGTTTTGTTGATACACTTTGACAAAATTGAAGGCCAACAAGCATGTGAGATCAAAAATCCATCGGATTGAGAAATCCCAGAGTTAGTATATATGTATAACTGGTTATATGGGGGCACATCCCCTTGTTGGTGTGGAGATAGAGAGGGACTTGGCCTCTGCAAAAAAAAAAAAATATATAGTTTTCTTTTGCATTGTACAAGGTTGAGCCTTAGCGCATACATACTAAGTGTCAATCTCTTATTTCATTTGACCATCTGCAATTATTAGCCTTGATCTACTGAAGTTCAGATTGAGTAGATCCATCTCTTTATAGATATATTTTTCTCCCCGGGCCTCCACTGAAAATCAACATGTATCCAGTCAGACTATCCCGGTAAACAAATGTAAAATAAATAAATAAACAAATAAATAAGACTGAAACACTAAAGGTGGAGGAGTGCCCATATTCACCAAGGATATTCACACCTCCAGGCCAGTTGCCAAACACAATGCATCTGAAATTCTCCAGGTGCAACTAACACTAGGTAAGACTGCAACCCAAATTGTAGCTTGCTACAGATCCCCCACCATGCCCCAAAATTCTCAGTACACCTTTCTAAACATACTGGAAAATATTAAGATACAACCAAACACCCTAACACTGGGTGATTTCAACTACCCTGCCATTAACTGGGAAAACTACTCGGGTACCAACACCTTTTCCCAATGGTTCTTGGAATTCATAAATTCCAATGCCCTGGATCAACTAATCCATTGTCACACCAGGGGCTCCAGTATCCTAGACCTGGCCATTACTGACATGGGAAACAGATGCTCCACACCAGTGGTCACCCCCTCATTGGTCATGTCTAACCATAAGCAAATCACCCTTGACATCCACCCCCCCCCCCCGTAAGGAAACCTCCGTAAGAAAACTTCTTCAAAGCCAACTTCATGCTACTTAAGTCAGAAGTGACAAACTTCATGGCACCCATGCAGACGGGATCCGAAAGTTCAACTGCTGAATCCTACACTAAGGCACTGTATGAGCACATCCACTCATGCATGAATCATGCCATCCCATATAGAACTAAGACACTCTCCTCCAAAAAAGGAAGCCAATTTGGTGGTTCCCTGCCATAAACAAACTATATCACAGAAGGAAGAAACTGTTGCAGAAAAGAGGAAAATCCTAGGATGCAAAAACTCCCTTCCCAGCCTCAGTAAGAAGCTGAGATCCCTCATAAAATCCTCCACAGCTAGTTACAAAGATAAAATTGCCAAAGATTCCAAAGACAACCACAAGGCATTCTATAGTTATGTCAAGAATCTAAATGGCAATACTCAGATCTGCTCTGAGCTACAAAAGAATGGCATTGAATATACTGATCCCAAGGATATTGCCAATATCCTGGCAGATCAATTTAGTGCCAACTTCACCCCCCACTCTCACCCCGGAATGGTCCATCTCAATACCAAAATATTGCCAAATTCCGGTAATCATGGCCACACAAGTAGAAACCACACTCTCCAAAGCTAAGAATACAGCATCCATGGGACCAAATGACATCCCCGACTGTGTATACATGAACTAAAAAAAATGAACTGGCACCTCACTTAAGTGTCATGTTTAATCATAGCCTCACACCAGGCTTTGTGCCCACTGAGTGACGCACAGCTACAGTTATCCAGCTCCACAAGGGGAGATCCACCTTGGATCCCAGGAACTACTGTTCCATTAGTCTGATGAGCCTGATCTGCAAAGGTGTGAAACGCATTATCACGGAACTTATAAGCAAAGACATTGGCAATCTTCAAACACTGGACCCCACCCAGTTTGGGTTCATGAAGGGCCGATCTTGTCTCCTAAACCTGATTGACTTCTTTGAATCAGTCTTCAGAGCTGTGGACGAGGGTAAGGTGGTCCACACAGCCTATCTGGACCTCACCAAGGCCTTTGACACCATCCCCCACTCTGGAATCATAGATAGACTTACTAAGCTGGGCATAAATCCCTACGACACTCGATGGGTTGCCAACTAGCTTACTGACAGAACCCAGACTGTAAAAGTAGCCGACTCCAAATCCAGCTCTAGACAAGTAACATGTGGAGTACCTCAAGGTTCATTCCTGGGACCGCTCTTGTTTGGCATCTACTTCTCTGAAGTACAGGCCAACACTAAGGGACTCTGGCTAACAAAGTTCGCAGATGACTGAAAACTGGGAGCCATTACTGAATCCCCAAATGATGTGGATATTCTACAAAAGGGCCTTACAGAAACAGATGCTTGGTGCCAGAGCCATGGGCTCAAGATTAATGCCAAGAAATGTATAGTTATCCCCTTTGGAAAAAAACATGTACCTATGAATTACCACATAGGTGGCAGCACACTAAACACTGAAAGTGTGATGAGAGACTAAGGGACACAGATGGACAGTGGTCCCACCTTTGATAACCACTTCGCCACAACAATCAGGAAATCCTTCTACGTGGCACACCCCATCACAAAGGGTTTTTCAGCCAGAAAAAAGGAGGTCATTGTCCCACTGTACTCATCCCTCATTAGACCCATTATAGAGTACAACAAACCCACAGAAATACTTCACTAAAAGAATCGCAGGCCTAAAGTACATGCCCTTGCTGACCATCTAAAAACTCCAGCTATACTCTGTGGCATATCGTCTACTCAGAGGCGACCTCTGCTTAACATACAAGGCCATGTCAAACCCTGAGCTGTTGGACATGCTCCACTTAAATTAATCCCAATCCCTCAGAGCCACATGCTCCAGGGATCTAAACCTTGTCATCACAATGAACAAAACATGCTGGAGGGATAGGCTCCTGACCCAGAGACTCCTCATACTCTTCATACTCTAGAATAGACTGCCCATACATGTCAAGCAGAGAGCCTCCTTGGCCTTCTTCAAAAGGAACCTTGACGATTGCATGGGAGATAGGATATTCACCCCAGGGATCATGTCAGTCACCCTGCCAGACAGGAGTCCAAGGAAGTAAATACTGTGGGAAGAAATATCTGGGGAATTGTTTGGCTAAGCTTGTATAGGCCCTAGGTCCGATAGCCTAGCACTAACGAATAAATAAATAAATAATATGCTCTCTCTTTCTCTCTCTCTCTATAGATAGATAGATACAGATATAGATATATGTGTGTGTGTGTGTGTGTGTGTGTGTGTGTGTGTGTGTGTGTGTGTGTGTGTGTGTGTGTGTGTGTGTGTGTAAAACTCATACTGAATTGACATATGCTTTTGTCTTGCTTTGCAGAGTGCAGTTTTAGCTGTATGATTTGTACAATCACTGTTGCAGAACTCACCAGCTAATACTTTGCACATTACTCTTAACCATTTTTTCTGTGTGCTGGTTCCTTGCAACATTGTTTAGTTGGAGCTGAGGGGAAGAACAGCATGGTAAAAAAGACATTGCATTTCAAATATCTTTTCCAGTAGCTTATTGATTTATTAGTTTCCTAAATTAATATAAAAAGTCCTATTGACTGCATTTTCTAGCATCTATGACCAAATAAAGCTTTACATCTGAAAGATTAAAGCTGCTTTCTACTCATTTTTTCAGCAGAAGTGGTTAAGTCAACATCTAGATCATAGAATACTTATAATTAAGAGCATCAAATGGAACTTACTTTTAGAATTTTTTTTACTTTTTTTAGATTTTTATGTTTACATGTTTTTCTTTGATGCACATGACTCCAAATGTTTTCCATTTAATAGTGCAGTTGCCATTAGTGTTAAATGTGATGTCCCTTAAAATTAGTTATGTACAATAATTTTAAACTGTTACTGTAATAATAATAATAATAGTTTTCTTTCTCCACCAGTGTTTGTGCTCTGCTATTGCTCATGTGTGCTGTTGCTTATAAATATTTCAATCACTTCAATTTCAAAACCCTTAAAAATCAGTGACCTTTTCATATTCAACACCAACTCCCTAGCTTGCTTTATATTGCCCAGTGAAAACCTAAAGTGCATTTTAAGTTATATTTCTTTTGACAAGTTACCTGGTACTCCTTGAGTTGCTAAGTTCCTTTTCTTAAGTGATGTCAGCATGTGCAAAAAGGTCAGTGTTCCAGCCTGTCAGATCCCATTTTGTATTTTGTTTTATATTTCTTTTCAGTCTACTAGCCCAAGCATTTCATGTTTCATATCATAATCTGTGTTACACACCACTACAGCTTACTGGCCAGCCTGATTCATTTTAATCAGATCTACAATACCAGGAACCATTTACTGTGCATTATGTTGCCAATCTTCTCAAACATAGGTAGTGTTAATTATTTATTCTATCAACTCCATAGCCAGTATGAAATGTAAGTGACTGGTACAAACTCAGGTCCCTCAACAACAGGTACAAATATGACTCTGTCATTGTACATGTGGGTGTGAATGACCAGATATGTACCTCCCTGGTCTACATGAAAAGAGACATGGAGGAGCTCTTGGATTATGTAGCCCAGGCGGGTATGACGCTAGCCCTGAGCATCATCCTACCATCACCCAGAATGATACCACAGTACAAGCAGAAAATTATTGATTTCAGCAATTCGCTAAGTTTCTGGTGTCATTCTAAGGGGATCCAGTATCTGTCTGCCTGGGATGACATGATTTATGGACCTCAACGCTTTGCCAGCGATGACCTGCATCTGTCCCCCCTGGGCTTCTGGATACTGGCCAGGGCTCTTGCCACCCCTATAGTGCCTTTTTTAGGAGGTGTTCCAGAGACCAAATTACCACTGTAACAGCTACAAGCTAATGCAATTTGAGGGTCATGCTGCTGAATGCTAGAAGTCTAAGTCTCAAAATGCACTCGCTCGAAGTACTCCTTAAAATGGAGAACATCGACATTTGTGCTGCAACAGAGACCTGGTTCAAGGCAGCAGAAAGCACCCCTGCACTACCAAGCTACAACTCATTCCACACCTTTTGGCCCCAGAACTTGGACCAAAACTCTAAAGGCGATGGTGTTTCCATATTCATAAAGGGTGCGCACACCTCCAGACTGGTAGCCCAACATAATACATCTGAGATACTTCAGGTGCAGCTAACATCAGGTAAGACAGCGATTCAGGTTGTATCCTGCTATAGGTCCCCAACCATGTCCCAAGATTCACACTCCACATTCCTAAGCACCCTGGATAATATTAGGGTCCAACCTAACACTCTCATACTGGGCGACTTCAACTACCCCTCCATTAACTGGGAAAACTACTCATGTACCAATACACTTGCCCAACACTTTCTGGAATTCATTAATTCCAATGCCCTAGACCAGCTTGTTCTTACCCCCGCTAGAGGTAGCAACATCCTTGACCTAGTCATTACTAACATGGACGACAATTGCTCTACACCAATAGTCAACTCCTCCCTGGATAGATCCGATTACAAACTAATCACCTTGGAAATCCAAATCCCTCCCAGCCCCCAACAAAGGTAACCACCATGAAAAACTTCTTCAAAGCTAACTTTGGGCTCCTAAAAACTGAGGTGGATAACTTCATGGCACCTACGCAAATGGAGAATAGTTACATGACCACCAAATCATACACCAATGCACTGTACGAACACGTACACAAATGCATGGATCTCGCCATATCCAATAGAACTAAGACGCTCTCCTCAAAAAAAAGGAAGCCAATCTGGTGGTCCCCTGCCATAAATAAACTCAGCAATGGAGGGAGGAATCTGATGCAGAATATTGTGAAGTCCCAAGACTGGAACACCCCCCTTATCAGCCTCAACAAAAGGTTGAGATCCCTCATCAAATCCTCTAAAGCTAGCTACAAAAACAGAATTGCAGTATATAGTAAATACAACCACAAGGCCTTCTATAGTTATGTATAGAATCTCCATGGCAATACCCAGATTTGCTCTGAGCTGTTGCACAATGGTATCTCCTATACTGAGCCAACAGATATTGCAAATATACTGGCAGATAGATTCAGGCTAACATTACCCCTCTCTCCCCCCAAAGGACCAATCGCAATACCAGTAGATTGTTAGGCACCCAGTATTACTGCTGCACCGGTTAAAACAGCACCATCCAAGGCCAAGAATACAGCTTGTATGGGACCTGACTGTATCCCTGGCTGTGTTCTACATGAACTACAGAGTGAACTGGCACCTGACCTGTGGGCCCTGTTCAATCACAGCTTCACCTCAGGCTTTGTCCCTATTGAATGACGCACTGCTACAGTCATCCCTCTCCACAAAAGAGGAGCAACTACAGACCCCGGGAACTATCACCCCATTAGCCTGACAAGTCTGATATGCAAAGCTATGGAACGCATCATCATGGACTTAATAAACAAGGATATAGGCAATCCCCAAACTCTGGATCCTACACAGTTTGGTTTTGTGAAGGGTAGATCATGCCTGCTCAACTTGGTCGACTTCTCTGAGTCATTCTGCAGAGCTGTGGATGAAGGTAAGGTGGTTCATAACAGCCTACATTGATCTGGCCAAGGCCTTTGATACCATTCCCCACTCAGGAATTATAAAAAAACTTACATAGCTAGGCATCAACCCCTATATCACTAGGTGGGTTGCAAACTGGCTCACAGATAGAACCCACAGTGTGAAAGTAGCTGACTCCAAGTCAGACTGCTGACCAGTCACAAGTTGGGAAAAATCCAGTTCCCTTGAATTACCACATTGATGGTAGTCCAATGAACACAGAAGGCATTATAAGAGATCTGGGAATACAGGTTAGCAGCAACCTCTCTTTTGACCACCATGTTGCAACTGTGGTCAGAAAATTCTTCTATGTGGCACATCTCATTACTAAGAGTTTTGCATCCGGGAAGAAAGAGGTCATTGTCTCCCTCTACTCTTCCCTCATTAGGCCAATCATTGAGTACAATGCCCTATTTGGCATGTACCTCACTGGACACCTGCAACAACTGTAAAGGCCACAAAAGTACCTCACAAAGAGGATCCTAGGCCTTAAACACTTGTCCTATATGGACAGACTCAAAAACTCCAACTATTCTCTGTCTCATATCGCCTACTTAGAGGCAATCTCTGCTTGACTTACAAAGCCATGTCTGACCCAGCTCTGTTAGAAATGCTACATCTAAAGAAATCCCAATCCCTCTGCACCACATGCTCCAGAGACCTCAACCTCATTACCACAATCAACAGAACATGCTGGAGGCACAGGTTTATATCCC
Organism: Protopterus annectens; assembly: GCF_019279795.1. Taxonomy (NCBI): domain Eukaryota; kingdom Metazoa; phylum Chordata; order Ceratodontiformes; family Protopteridae; genus Protopterus; species Protopterus annectens. The sequence continues at coordinate 204,980,296 of NC_056742.1, forward strand.
AGAGACTGCCCATGCTATGGAATAAACTTCCCATACGTGTCAAGTAGAGCACCTCACTGGCCCTCTTCAATGAGTGGAAGGAAAACAGAAAAGTCACCCTGTGGATCACTCCAGTGGCTCTACTCGACAGAGGCACTAGGAACTAAGGTTGGGTGGCATGATGCCAGGGTAATCCTACGAACTAGGCTTGTAAATGCTCCAGGGCCATTAGCCCGGTACACACATATGAACCTGTTAACAAAAGACAAAGGAAACCCATTGAAATATGAGAATAGTTGGGTTTGAGCACATACTTTTCAACTCCTTATATCTGCCTTATCAACTCTTAGACTCACTAGTTGTGATGATCTCAGTAATTTAATAAAAATCTTTATTACTAAAGACATGCTAATTTTCTGCAACTGGATAAGATCACAGCTCCAGAAACTGCTACCCTGACAATTTAACTTCTTCTTTCTCTGTCTGGGCATATTCTACTATAATGCATGTTCTGTAGCTGGATCAATAATAGGTCCCTGGATTAATTATCAAACTATGCTAATGGTCTCAGAGCAGTATTGGTGACACAGAGGTTAACACAAATAGATATGGAAGCATGTAGTCATGACTTTCTTGTAAAGATATACTTTTAACAAATGATCATTGATTGAATGCCTTCCTTAGTTGTGCATAATATAAATAATATCACATGCATTTATAATGTAAATAGCGTAGAAATGGATTGTCGTTACTTAGTTACTGTAATATGTACAACTTTATATATTCTTAGTCTATGCATAACTTTCTGTTGGTGGCTTGCATATTTGGGTTCTTCCTGAAAGGGTCCATTAGCCTGTAGCATTCTCAGTTATCAAACTGAAACAAACAAGCAAACAAACAAATAAAATAAATAAATAAATAAATAAGTGGATAACCATCTGGTCAAAAAAGACATCCAAGAACAAGAACATCTCAGATCAGAGATTATGTAAATACAAAGTTCATCACCATGTTTTCTGCTCAACCATTAAGAATATTCCCTTTTCATTCAAAAACAGTAATTCCACTGGCACTATAGACCATAAGGTTGTAGCTGAAAGAATTGTATACCAGTGTTTGCTGTCCATAGTGACCATATAGAGTTGTAGTACTGGCTAAGCAGTATCCATAACAAATAGTCTCTTTATCTTCGGCAAAACTAGTTGTGCTAATAGAAGATGAAAATAGGAGAAATGGGATTTAAGAACAGCTTTAAGCCTGCAAATAAACTAAGTAGTCCTCGAATAGCCAATTTGAATAAAAAAGTCCTCATTACTGTGCAAAAGTAATTTCTTGGCATACTTGCATTCTTTCCTGTTATTTCTAACAAGTCTTCAACATGTACTACTCATTTTATTATATTTGTTGGATGAGAGGAAGCATTTAACCTATCTGGTTTGCCTTTTAAGTGTACTTAATAGCTTACTTCCCTTCTCTGTAACCCCTTTGTATCTGATCCAAATGCTTAGCATAGTGCTATAGATTTCTTGTCTAAAAACAACCCCATTAATATAGTTATAAAGCCATAAATGTCTGCCAAGAATAGGTTTTGCAGATTTAAGAATTGGTTGGTCCTAAGCAAGCTGCTACCTCTGCTACCTCTTTCACTTGTTCTTCCTTTTCAAGCTGAAGTGCACTCATATAATATGCCTTCCTGAAGACATGGTTTATATGACTGCTTTTTCTCTTTTTTGTGTAAAGAGACATACTCTTGCCTCTTTCACTTTTAGATGATTCTTCTCCTCCATTTCACATATTACTCTAATGCTTTCCTTCTCTGTGTCTTCCAGCAGCCTGATGTTCTTGTCTGTGTATGACATTTGAAGAAGCATGCAGGCCTCAGAATGCTGTGCCAATACATGGTAGAACTGGATGGAAGAGCTTTTCTTGCTTCTGGAGTTTTCCTTCAGAGGCTGTACCTCAGCATTCTGACTGAAGGTGCCATCACTCCTGCCTCACTTTGGTTCTGAAAGTCCAGCTCAGGTGTGACAAGACTCAGATAATTTTCCTGCAAGGTTATAATCAGATCCACTGCTCCCATCTAATATTACACAAGAAGTTTGTTATTTCAAGTTTTGGTGATTTAATTTGACTGCAATGTACCTCATCTATCATAATCCATCCCACAAGCTCAGCCTTTCTAAGTCTTTTCTTAATTTGTTCCCATTAAGGTACACCGCTGTCATTGTCAGTGTGCAATCATTAAATAGACTGTGCATTTTTCCTTCAGAAAGTCTTATATGTATGTACAGAAGACTAGTCAATTTCTTTATTTCAGACAGTGCCTCATTTTCTACACAGCACTCTTTGTACTACTGAACACCTATACTACATTCTGGTTCATCAGTCTTAATGCATACCAAGTGAGAATTTCTCCTAAAATGCATCTATGGAGGAATGAGTCAAATACCTTGCTGAAACTGGTATACATCATGTCTACTGGTACTTGCCTATTAACTTCTAAAACTAGATTAGGTTGGACTGACAGTTTCTTATGCTTATGAACGCAACCTATCAAACGTCTTGAGGCTGATTTTCTAAACAAATATATCCATTTTCTAATGATTCCCTTCACAAATATTTGTCAGTACTATTGGCTGACATGTTTGAAGTTCCTTGGATTTTTTATACACCCAGTCCTTTCCAAAGAATCACTATTGCCATATTCCAGTCCATAGGAATTTATTTTTTTCTTTTGAAGATATCTCAGGGATTCTAACACTACACAGGACAGATACCCAAAGCCCCTTAGAAACAGTTAACCCAGTCAGTGTGCCTTATTATTTTCATTTTCAACTATTTCCTCATATCAGAAGTTAAAAGCAGAAACACAAGACTGACACCAAAGCTTTAGAATTCACTTGTCCTGCACAAAACAGATCCAGAATAAAAAGCAAAACACCAGGACTTCGAGACTGCTGTAGAATCCAGTATAAAACTCTTTATTCGACACAAGCGCTTTCGTAGGTAACCCCACTTCTTCAGATGTCTACTACATTTTAAAACCAGCTCTTGGTTTAAATATCCTCTTGAAACACATGATTAAAACCAACCAATACATTGTTCTGGTGTGAACAAGTTCTTTCAATTTAAAGTAACATTCTACAAGGTACTTTGACTATACTAGAAATCTGAATGAATATGTATACACTTCTAAAAGCCTATTTATAAAGTATCTAAATTGTAATTCAAATTTCCATAACATTTCAGTTTGCAATCACAAGCACAGAATGTGTCTGCACATATTTGCATTTTCCACTTATGTTCTCAAAAACACAGACAAGCCTGTAACAAGAAGTCAATAATTTATCATACAAACAATTCCACAACACATCTTGCCTAAAAAGCTGCCTAAACTTTAACTTAGGACACATGCAAGGGAGCCCGCAGGATTTTTTGCAGGGGGGTGCAAACCCAGAGCCCTGCCCACACAGCCCCACCCCTCTGCCCACGCAGCCCCACATACCCACGCAGCCATTCCAGTGTCCCATTACTTGGCTATTCCTCCCCATTTGTCTAGACACTGTTCAACTCTTTGTGTGCATACTGTTTTATGTTTTACTTCTACAATGATTACAGATATTTGGATTTCATTTCATAGGTTCATAGGTGTGTACTAGGCTAATGGCCCTGGAGCCTTTACAAGCCTAGCCCATAGGATTACCCTGGCATCGTGCCACGTGACCCTAGATCCCAGTGCCTCTGTTGAGTAGAGCCATTGGAGTGATCCCTGGGGTGAATTTTCCATTTCCCATCCACTCATCAATATTTCTCATGAAGAGGGCCAGTGAGGTGCTCTGCTTAATATGTATGGGAAGTCTATTCCATAGCATTGGCGGTCTCTGTATGAACATGTCCCTCCAGCATGTTCTGTTGATTGTGGTAATGAGGTTGTGGTCTCTGGAGCATGTGGTGCAGAGGGCTTGGGATTTCTTTAGATGTAGCATTTTATAGCAATGTTGTGTTCAGTTTGTACAAAGTAACATGTACAAAACAGATTAGAGTATGGTCATCTTTAGTTTTGACAGTGACATAAAGTTATAATTAGACAATGAAAAAACAAAGATAAAATCAATAATAAGACAGGTGGGAAAAAGAAACCAAGAAATTAAAAATGTGACAGACTGAGAACAATTTTAGGGATCTAAAACATAACTCCAAAGTAAAAAAAAATAAAAAAAGTCTGTAAGGGATTCTGTAGTGGAAACAGCTTGAAGAGGACACCTACAGGGAACAAAGCACCTAAAATGTTTATCTGTAAAGTAGATTGCAAAACATGATATGAAGTCATGCCCTCCCAAGCAACCTAAGACTAATGTCCACTCTGCACCAATTTAAAATTCACCTTCGAGCTCTACTAAAATCCCAATGGCTATGCCCATGCTCTAATCCCGACTAATAGCTCACGCCCCCGGCTCTACCTGGCCTACCCAAGCTTCCACACAACCCAAAACCTTAAGGGTCCACTCTGTAGCCCAGACAATCCATCTTGACTAACTTGTATCTCTTTTGGATTATATTTACTATTACTTATTTGTTTTAATTTGCTTACTTATGTTAACTTACTAACTTACTCTAGTTTTGTTATTACATGTGTTAATGTACCTCTGTTCTTTGGAGCTTTTCTCCCCGGGCCTCCACTGAAAACGGATATGTATCCAGTTGGACTAACCCGGTCAACAAATGTAAAATAAATAAATAAAATAAATAAAACAGTGAAAACAAAATATTATGGTCACTAGTCAGTTCCAGAAATCAAATTATATTGTAAATAGTTAACTTGAGCATTATAACCCTTTTTTAAAGCAGCAACATTAAATCAAACCCAAGATTAACATTAGAAAAAAACAGTCGATTGTGATACTTGAATTTGCATACTTGATAATGAAAGTTAAATGCAATTCCCAATAGCCTGACATAAAGCCAGTTTATTAATGTTGCATGTTGTATCAAAAATTAGTGCCAAAATAACAAGTGCACTTTCTACAGGGATTGCAAAGCATGTAAAAATGTAAATGCTGTTCATAATAATAAATGTCTTCCATTTATTTCAAATTTTATAGCACAAACACTAAACCTAAACAAAGCAATAGTCTTGCAATGAAAACAGACAACATTAAAACGTCTATACCTTTGAAACCCACATTCACTGAAACAGCATTGACACCCACATTCAAAGAAAATGCATCTGGCCAGTGGCAGGGTAAGTTTACCTTTGGGCTATTTTCAAATCATAGGCTCCTTGCACACATTTTTAGAACCATGCAAAAGTTCTTTGATTTCACCTTCCTGACTGTATTAATTATACTATATAATAACTGAATTATATCTCTTGTATAATACAGCACCACTTGTTAGAGAGTGTTTTAAATTTATGGTTCTGAACATTTTTCCTTTAAGCAAAGAAACATATGAACCAATAATGACAAACTGTCCAGCTGAGAACATTTCAACCATAAAAGGCCACTCAAACTTCTTTCATTACAAATCTACATTCTGTGGGAGTCAGACCTTCAGCACTCTGCATCAAGATGCAAGCATGCTACCAACACTGCCTTAGAATTCTATCCCACAATAGTGATACCATTTGCTAAACAAAACAGTTGTACATATTCATCAAGGATACCCACACCTCCAGGCTGGTGGCAACTCACGAAGCATCAGAGACCATTCAGGTGCAATTAACCATAGGCAAAACTGCTCTACAGTTTGTAGCATGTTACAGGCCACTCTCTCAAACTCAGGAACCCCACACAGCCTTCCTGAAGACACTGGAGAGTATAAATGTCTCTCCAAACACCATCATATTGGGTGACTTCAAATACCCAAACATAGACTGGGAACATTACTCAAGCCCCAATACCCTAGCCCAAAGGTTCCTGGAGTTCATAAACTCATATGCTATGGAACAACTTGTCACCATTCCCACAAGAGGTGAAAATATACTAGACCTGATCATCACAAACATGGGGACAAAATGCTCCACACCGGAAGTATATCCCTCATTGGTGAGATCAGACCATAAACTAATCTCAGTGGAGATCTACATCCCGCCCCCACCCCCAACAAAAAAGACCACAGTGAAGAATTTCTCAAAAGCCAACTTCACACTTCTTAAGACTGGTGTGGTATCCTTCAAGGCCCCTGAGCCATTGGAAACCACAACCCACGCTGCTGAATCCCTTACAAATGCTTTCTACGAGCACCTCCAGGATCGCATGGATCAAGCAATCCCAAATAAAAGCCCTTTCCACCAAAGGCAAGCGCCCGATCTGGTGGACCCCAGCCATAAACAAACTTTACAACAAGAGGAGAAAGCTACTACAAGATAGAGCAAAATCCCTAAAAGGGAAGACATCTCTGATCAATACTAGTAAAAAACTACGATCACTCATAAAATCATCCAAGGCTAACTTTGAGAGAAAAATCGCCAAGGATTCAAAAGACAATCATAAGGCCTTCTTTAGCTATGTTAAAAATCTGGGTGGAAACTCCCAGATATGCTCAGAATTAGTCCAAAATGATACAAACATCACTGAACCCACAGACATTGCAAACATACTGGCAGACAGGTTCAGTGAAAATTTCTCCCCTCCCTCCCCCTCAAAAGGAGAAATATCTATCCCAGCAGTGTGTAGCCTCCCAATCATCTCAAATGCCCAGGTGAGAGCTGCTCTCCCTAAAGCTAAAAACACAGCATCAATGGGACCGGATGGTGTCCCCGGCTGTGTGCTACACGAACTCAATGAGGAACTAAACCCACACATAAGGCTGCTGTTTAATCTTAGCCTTACCACAGGATACGTACTCAAAGAGTGGTGTATGGCAACTGTGGACCCACTCCACAAAGGCGGTGCTTCTATGGACCCTGGTAATTACCACCCCATAAGCTTAACAAGCCTGGTCTGCAAAGCTATGGAGAGGATCATAATGGAACTCATAAATAAAGACATAGGGGACCTACAGACATTGGATCCTACCCAATTCGGCTTTGTCAAGGGCAGATCATGCCTCTTGAACTTGGTTGACTTTATTGAAACAGTCACCAAGGCCATTGATGAGGGTAAGGCAGTTCACACAGCCTACCTTGACCTTGCAAAAGCTTTCGACACAATACCCCACTCGGGTATCATAGAAAAGCTCACCAGCTTAAATGTAAACCCATATGTCACAAGATGGGTTGCAAACTGGCTCAAGGACAGAACCCACAGGGTTAGAGTTGCTGGTGCCATGTCAGACTCCAAGCCGGTCACAAGTGGTGTCCCACAGGGCTCAGTCCTGGGCCCGCTCTTGTTCGGCATCTACTTTTCAGAAGTGCAGGCAAACATAGGAGGATTGTGGCTGACAAAGTTTGCAGATGACTGCAAACTGGCGCCATAGTTGAAAATCCATCAGACACAGATATCCTTCAGAGAGGTCTCATAGAAATGGATAACTGGTGCCAGAGCCATGGCCTTAAGCTAAACGCCAAAAAATGTATAGTCATACCCTTTGGTAAAAACAAGGTAACCCCAAGTTACCACATAGGTGGCAATCCATTAAGCACAGAAGAGGTTATCAGGGACCTGGGGACCCAAGTTGACAGTAACCTTTCTTTTGACAATCACATTGCCAAAGTGGTTAGGAGGACCTTCTACATTGCCCACCTGATTATGAAGGGATTCACATCCAGATCAAGGAGGTCATTGTTCCCCTGTACTCTTCACTTATCAGACCAATGATTGAGTACAATGCCCCATTCGGAATGTATCTTACCCGACACCTGCAGCAATTGGAAAGACCCCAAAAGTTCCTCACCAAAAGGATAAAGGGGCTCAAAAATATGCCATATGCTGCCCGACTGAAGAAACTCCAGCTCTATTCAGTCGCATACCGTCTGCTCAGAGGTGACCTGTGCCTGACATACAAGGCCATGTCCAACCCAGAATTAATGGACATGCTCCACCTCAAAAAATCCAAATCAACCAGAGCCACAAGAGCAAGAGACTTAAACCTTAACACGGATATAAATAGGATGTGCTGCAGGGACAGATTCATCACCCAGAGACTCCCTATGCTGTGGAACAGAATCCCTGTCCATGTGAGACAGAGCACCTCGCTGGCTCTGTTCAAGAGGAATCTTGACCAGTGGATGGGAGATCCTAGGTTTACCCCGGGGATCATCTCTGTATCACTGCTGGACAGAGGCATGGCAAACTAATGGGTATAGTATTCTTCAACCTAAGGGGTGGTGAAAGCCACACAACTCTGGCTAGGCTTATAAATGCCCTAGGGCAAATAGCCTAGTATGAACCTATGAACCTATGAACCTATAAACAGACAGCATGAGCAGCAGTAAACTTCTCTTCTCTTGAAGCTCACAATTCATTGAAAATGCACTTGAAAACAAATCCCACCTGTTAATTCTAACTAAGGCATTTCATACTCTCTCTTTCTCTCACACACACGCAATAGTGCAATAAATCTGGACAAAGCCTATAAATAGGAACAGATTGTAAATATTGCTCTCATGAACTTAGAAAATTGCTAGAATAACAGGATTTGTGTTAGTATGCATTTTTCTAAAGAATATGTCGTCTAAAACTCAAATGTCTATTATTTAGCAACTTCAATCCTTTTTAGGAGGAATATGGGGCAAAAGTTTAGACATTCTTCAAAAACCTGTACAGCTGAGGAGTATGCTACCTCCCTCTTACACAAACACACACACTTATGCTACCTCCCTCTTACACACACACACACACACACACACACACACACACACACACACACACACACACACACACACACACACACTATTCCTCTCAATCTGTTAGCACAAGAAATCTGGACAAAGACTGTTATGTCAGGGACAAAGAACCAAAACTAGGGACACATTTAGAAAGATTCCAAAAAACAGGATCTGTGTTGGAATGCATTTTCTAAGGGATATGAAAGTCTGAAACTAAAACACGTGCCATTTAATAACTTTAATCCTTAGCTCAACCCTGTAATTTTGATTTGTCAATAAAAAAAAAATCTATGAGGAACAGACCAAAAATATACCAAAAATGTTGACATTATGTGAAAATCTATACGGTTGAAAGGTATGACAGATATACATCCCCCTACCTCCTTTGAAAGTGGATAACAGAAAACAAGGTTTGCATTAGTATGCATTTTCTGAGGATATGAAGTCAAATCCAAATGTCTGCCATTATTTTCTGACTTCAGTCCTCAATGATTTGCCAAAAAAAAACAATTTTATGAGAAAGAAACTGAAAATACGAGGCAAAAATCTGGATAATTATGAGGTATGAACCCCCTTACACACACTCCTAACCCCCTCTTACTTACACACAAACACACGCACACCTCTACCTCTCTCTTACAAACACACACACAGACCTACCTACTTCTTACACACACAGACCTACCTACTTCTTACACACACACTTACCTTTAGCATTCTAACACACACACACACACACACACACACACACACACACACACACACACACACACACACACACACCATTAGTTCAGATAAGCATACTAAATTTCCAGTTCCTTTACACTTTCTTCATAACGTCTCTGGTCGCAAAATTTCAAATTCCCTTGCACTTACCTCATAACATTTCCAGTTCCTTTACACTTACTTCATAATATCTGTGGTGTTCTCTGTGAGGCGGGCAGACAGGAAGAAGCAATCATAACATTGTGGTCTTCTTGGACAGGAGGAAGCAATTTCAAATTAGCGCGGGTGGGCTGTTAGGAAGAACAGGACATCTGCACGCACAGATGTGATGTCACCGGACAGGACCGTTCTTAAAGAAGAATGCAACGTAAAATAAAACTAAAGAAAAATGCACAAATGTAGCAAAGAAGCAATTTCAAATTAGCGCGGGTGGTCAGTCAGGAAGAACAGGATGTCTGCACGCACAGATGTGATGTCAACGGACAGGACCGTTCTTAAAGAAGAATGCAATGTAAAAGAAAACTAAAGAAAAATGCACAAAACTAAAGAAAAATGCACAAATTGTAATTAAAAGAAAATTAATCTCCCAGTCAGCCCATTCCAGGGGGTTGCAAGTGCACCCCCTTGCACCTGCCTGCAGGCGCCCTTGGACACATGGTATATATTCATTTAATCGATGACCTCTATCAGCCCTTAATCTTACTATCCACTTAGCTTCAAGCTCTTCAGTAATGTTCCGTAGGTCCCCTCCTCTTATACTCTCATATGTTCTTCCTATAACTAGAAATTTAAAAGCATGTTCCATATCATTATTGATAGTGTGCCTGGCCAAGGCATTCACTTTGTTCTTTTTATTGATGGCATAAATGTGTTCACGTATTCTTTCCTTCAGAGACCTTCCTGTCTTCCCTACATAGAAACTATGGCGCACTGTGCAATGGGCCAAGTAAACTAAATGCTTTGTTTCACAGGTGGCATTGATGTCACACTCATATGTCTTTAACTGATCTGGATGTTCAGACTTAGACGTACTATACATTTGCAAAAATTACATCTGCCACTTTTTTGTACCTTTTTCTATGTCTGGCCTTAGGCCATGCTTCCTATCACCAAACTTAGGTTGACATAACTGTCTCTTCAAAGATTTATAGCTCTCCAGTGAATACTTGGGTTTCACATCTATTAGACTACTAATGCTCTTATCTAGTCTCAATATATTCCATTGTTTCTCTATCACATTCTTATACATCCATGCATCTTTAGAGAGGTAAAATTATATTCTAGTTTGTTTATTTTCTCTAATGTTATCTTTCTGCCCATCACTGTGTACTTCTCTAAAGTCTTCACTCCTAGAGAAATATGGATTAGCCTTTAAACATCTCTGTTTGCTCACTTCCTTAATGCTGCTCTGTATATCACTAATATGGTACCTCCTGTCTAATAAATCACTGCTGGTTTGCTCAACTTGATGAACAAAATCTTCATCTTTCTCATTCAGTCTAGAAGCTCTATAAAAGTGGTTCTGAATGACATTTCGAAAAATATATATATGGGGTGCATACTATCTTTGGCTAATAAATGGTTTACATGGCACTCTTTATATGGGGGTGCATACTATCTTTGGCTAATAAATGGTTTACATGGCATTCTTTATATGGGGGTGCATACTATCTTTACCTAATAAATGGTTCACATGGCATTCTTTATATGGGGGGGGTGCATACTATCTTTACCTAATAAATGGTTTCCATGGCATCCTTTATATGGGGGCGCATACTATCTTAAGCTAATAAATGGTTTACATGGCACTCTTTATATGGAGGTGCATACTATCTTAAGCTAATAAATGGTTTACATGGCACTCTTTATATGGGGGTGCATACTATCTTAAGCTAATAAATGGTTTACATGGCACTCTTTATATGGGGGTGCATACTATCTTAAGTTAATAAATGGTTTACATGGCACTCTTTATATGGGGTGCATACTATCTTAAGCTAATAAATGGTTTACATGACACTCTTTATATGGGGTGCATACTATCTTATGCTAATAAATGGTTCACATGGCACTCTTTATATGGGGGTGCATACTATCTTAAGTTAATAAATGGTTTACATGGCACTCTTTATATGGGGTGCATACTATCTTAAGCTAATAAATGGTTTACATGGCACTCATTATATGGGGTGCATACTATCTTAAGCTAATAAATGGTTTACGTGGCACTCTTTATATGGGGGTGCATACTATCTTAAGCTAATAAATGGTTTACATGGCACTCTTTATATGGGGAGCATACTATCTTAAGCTAATAAATGGTTTACATGGCACTCTTTATATGGGGGTGCATACTATCTTAAGCTAATAAATGGTTTACATGGCACTCTTTATATGGGGGGTGCATACTATCTTTGGGTAATAAATGGTTTACATGGCACTCTTTATATGGGGTGCATACTATCTTAAGCTAATAAATGGTTTACATGGCACTCTTTATATGGGGGGTGCATACTATCTTTGGGTAATAAATGGTTTACATGGCATTTTTATATGGGGGGTGCATACTATCTTTGGGTAATAAATGGTTTACATGGCACTCTTTATATGGGGGTGCATACTATCTTAAGCTAATAAATGGTTTACATGGCACTCTTTATATGGGGGGTGCATACTATATTTGGGTAATAAATGGTTTACATGTCATTCTTTATTTGGGGGGTGCATACTATCTTTGGGTAATAAATGGTTTACATGGCACTCTTTATATGGGGGTGCATACTATTTTAAGCTAATAAATGGTTTACATGGTACTCTTTATATGGGGTGCATACTATCTTTGGGTAATAAATGGTTTACATGGCACTCTTTATATGGGGGTGCATACTATCTTTGGGTAATAAATGGTTTACATGGCACTCTTTATATGGGGGTGCATACTATCTTAAGCTAGTAAATGGTTTACATGGCACTCTTTATATGGGGGTGCATACTATCTTAAGCTAATAAATGGTTTACATGGCACTCTTTATATGGGAGGTGCACACTATATTTGAGTAATAAATGGTTTACATGGCACTCTTTATATGGGGGTGCATACTATCTTTGGGTAATAAATGGTTTACATGGCACTCTTTATATGGGGGTGCATACTATCTTAAGCTAATAAATGGTTTACATGGCACTCTTTATATGGGGGGTGCATACTATCTTTGGGTAATAAATGGTTTACACGGCACTCTTTCTTGTGCAGACGAGTAACCACAGTGCCATCATTTTCCTTTTCAACACTAACATCTAAGAAATATACTGTCGTCATGGAATACGTATGTGTAAACTTCAGAAATGTAGAGGTTTGATTAATATATTGTACAAACTCCTTCAGTTCTTCAGTGTTTCCGCTCCACAAAATGAAGAGATCATCCACAAACCTCATTAAAAAATAAACTCAATCTGCATAGGGATCCTTCAATATAAACCTGGCTTCCCAAATTGCCATTACGACATTGGCATAGCTAGTGACACATGAGGTGCCCATAGCTATGCCATTAGACTGCCAATAATGATCTCTCCCAAAAACAAAGACATTGTTCTCTAACACAATACTTAAAAGATGATTAACTTGCTCTATGGTATTTTACTCAACCATGAACATCTCCCTTAAAAACGTACAGATGCTCTCTATTACTACATCATTCAGTATCACTGTAAATAAAGACACCATATCAAGGGTTACCATATATGTCTTCTGCATCACTTCAAAGTCTTGTGTATACTTGAAGAAATCAGTAAGAAAATGTTCTGCATCTCTTAACATGTGCTGTATGTTGTTAATCTTAGGTCTCAAAAATTTCTCTAAGTATATTGAGACTGGTTCTGTGCACCAATTCTTTCCAGATACTATCGGGCGCATAGGGGGACAGCTTAAACTTTTATGAATTTTAGGTAACCCTTGTATAACAGGAGTGGTGGGATGCTCAACAATAAAATAGTCTACCATATCTTTACTAATCAACCCATTCGGCCATATCTCCTTTAATTTAGTGACTACCATACTGGATATCTGTTTAACTTGATGAACTTTAATTTTCACATAAAATGTGTTGTCATTCAACATTTCATGCATCATTCTATTGTATGTAACTGTATTCAACACTACGATAGGGCCACATTTATCGGCATTCGTTTGCAAATTTTTCAAGGCAATATGTTCTTGCTTGTTTAAATTAAACCCATGTGTACTCCTATTGTGACTTTTAGCACCTATCTTGTAAAAATCAGCTATGCAAAGTTCCTCAAAGGCATTTAACAAAGGGTTTAGCTGTGGTATATACAGACTAGGTTTCCTAAAAATATTAACACTAGTATTAATGACATTTTTAGCTTTATTATGTAACAATTTCAACATCACATTTCTAGTAAAACACTTGCCCCAGGATTCAGCAAGCTCTACAAGGCATGCAGGAATAGTGCAAGAGCTACTGCAGGCAATATGGCTGCTGTGTGATCCAGTAATAAGCTCCCGGGATGTGCACGAGTGCTCTTGCACAATTCCTGCATGGACACAGCTCCTGTATGCAAATTACCCCATTTGCAGGTGAAAAACATGCAAATGAGGTGAATTTGCGATCCAGGAAGCTGGGAGCCAGCCGTGCAGGGCTAGTGTAATCTGCAGAAATGTACTCGGTTAGTAACCAAGTACATTTCTGCAAACTACAAAATGGAGCCATGATAGCTCCAAATAAAGGGTGTATATAATGTATAAAGCATGCCAGTGGCCAAATATATGGCCACTGACATGGAAAGCAGTTGCAAAAATAAAAAAAAATAACTTTTACTTTTTTTGGCCGATTTTGGCTTTTTAAGCATGGGGCAGTGGCGCGGAAACAGGATAGGCCTGAAAATAGAAAAAAAAAATGTGAAATAAGCATTCTATCCAAAATCATAATTTTTCTATTATACTCAATGGCAGGCAGAAGACAACATGGCCAGTGAATAGTGGTTGCTAAGGGGGAAGGCTCAGTGTCAGACATGTAACTAGGCATTAGCAGGCAATCCTATGCAAATGAGGGGAATGATACTAAATTCCAGAATCCCCCTCATGGCTAGTCTGAACCCAACCGTGTAGGTGCAGAAAGACTATGGTGCAAGCCTAAGAGCTAGCTGACATCATAGAGGGGGGTGTCAGGCATACTTTAAGCTTATTGGAGCCCTGTGGCTCGGGTTTGCCCTTAGCAGAGCTAAGCAAGGGGTTGTGTCTGAAGCTGCAAAGCACTCTTTACATTGCCTAAGCGGCTGTGCAAGCCATGCACTGTGTTTTAAAGGAAAAAACAAGTAAACCAGGAGATAGCAGCTCTGTGCATATCTGAGCACTGTGTCTGCACGGCGTGCCTCGGGGCTTAAACAGGAATGCAATGGGAAGGGAAAACAGCAGTAGGAAGGTAATCAAGGTGAACTAGGATAGCTGGCAGGTGAAATGTATCAGAATCAGCCAATTACACAGGCAGCAGCCCAGCCCAGCACACCACTATAAATTATGCAAACACCTTTCCTCTGTTTTTTCCCACAAACTCTACACCACCAGTGTACACAAGTGGGAACATTTTACCAAACAAAAGCAACAAAATGATAGGGGCTGCAGCAGTTATCATAAATCAATGTGTGGAAGTTTCTGAGGGTGGTGAGGATGGAAATGCTGATGACCAACCCATAGTGAGGAGAAGGAGAAGAGTGTACAGACCCAGGGTAACCTACCAGGGGCTACATGAGCTAGAGATAGTGGAGCACTATACAGTGAACAGGGACCTCCTACAGCAAATTGTTGAACTGTGCCGGCCACACCTCACACACAGAACCATCAGAGGGGAACCCATCCCACTGGATACCAAGGTATGTGTAGGCCTAAGAATACTAGCCTGAGGTACCTTCCAAAGGCCAACTGGGGACATCGTGGGATCTCACAGGCATCAGCATCAAGGGTACTTCACCAGTTCATGGATGCCATGTCAGTACATGCCAGTAAGCACGTATATTTCCAAAACAGCTGTGAGGCATTGACCAGCAATATGCGTCTCTTCCACCAAATAGCAGAATGCCCTGAAGTAGTGGGTGCTATAGACTGCATGCACATATGCATCAATGCACCACCCGGTGAGTGGAGTAGAGTCTACATCAACTGCAAGGGCTTCCCCTCCATCAACTGCCAAGTCATGTGCGATGCCCAGGGCATTATAATAAATGTGTGTGCTGGCTGCCCTGGAAGCTATCATGACTCTCACATCTGGCATATGACACAGCTATACCAGAGATTTGCCAATGGGGACATCCCTTATGGCCACCTAGTGGGGGATGCTGTTACGCACTGGAGCCATGGCTGATGACACCCATCAGAAATGCACACACACACACCTGAACAAGAACGCCATAATGAGGCACACGCACAGACCAGAATCATAATAAAGCATGTGTTTGGGATGCTCAAGTCATGATTCTGGTGCCTGAACATATCCTGTGGAGCCTTGTAGTACTCACCAGCTACATGTTCCCAAATTGTCATTGTATGTGCCATGGTACACGATATGATCCTGCAGAAACAGTTGCATCAGGAACAGCACAGGGCAGGGCCACACAGCTCTCCACCATTGCCAAGGTCTGCACAGGCACAGAGTGACTCAGAGGAGGAAAAACCTGAGCCTGCCCCAGTAGGCAGAAGGAGGGGTGGCCAGTATGCCCTGGCCATGGCAAAGAGGCAATGCATAGCACATACACTGATACAGTAGGAACCCAGGGAATGAGACCTCTATCTGACTTGCACATACAGTAAAAGGAATGCCAAACATGACACTACCTGTGCTTAACCATGTATAGGGAGTGTACTATGTGCATACAATATAGTCAGCCCTCCAGCACCATCCTCAATACTGGCACAGCCACAAGGTAAGTCACTCTCCCTATCAATTGCAGAATGAAGTAGTATGTTTCGTTATTTGTATCTATGGTATGAATGTGAGCAAGCAAGGGAATCGGGTGGCTGAATGGGATGCCAGCAGATAGTAGACACCTATAGTGGCAGCATGAAATCTGTAACAAATACTGGTGTCACCATAGTAGCCAGTACTACAGAAGGTGACAAAACTAACTGCAGGAAATGTGGTGGGCCACATGTGTGTCCATAGGACACACACATGCCAGTCAGGGAGGCTCACATGCCCAAAAACAGTCTCAGACAGCAGGACAGGCATCAACAAACACAAACAAAGGCTGAGCTAAGGCCTCTGATTGATGGCTATGGAGAACATCCCCCTCCAGACCTACACAGACAGACTACAATGTTAGTTCTGAAGGGTAAGAAGTCTGAAACTGAAATGTAGGTCAATCAAACCTAAGACCTGTAGTACACTGATATGTCTCTAGTCAGCATGATAGGTCAGAATAGAGAATGAAATGGAGTACCTGAAATACCAGTACAGTCATAGCAAATGTGTACAAGTATCAGGTGTGCAACCCAATCCTATGTAGAAATGTAGTAACATGTATGTGTAGGTATAATAACAGTGAAGCACAGATTACCTGAGCCGACCAAAGTAGCAGGATAAATTTTAGCATGTGTACAATGTGCAGGACTGCATGTGTTAGGTTGGTGTGTGTTGCATATTCTGTGAGAGTGGTAAGCATGTAGGCATGGTGAGGTTTCTCCTTGTGGCCATTGGCTAGTACTGCCGATGACAGGGCCAAGTTCTCACAACTGCAGTGCCAAAAACAATGCATCCCAGCAAAACACATTCCAGCAGTAGGCCATAGTAAATGTTTGGAAGTAATATCTGTCACCATCTGAAAGATGGACATGGCATAAATGTGGGCCCAGACATACAAACAATAGACAGGTGGAAGTACCCCAGATAGACAGTGTATAATATGTTACTGTCAAATGGACACACCTTTGGAATTGTACATACAGGTTAGCAGCACATTAGTTGGGTTTGTAGTATGGAATACCAATGTCATCTGGCCAAACACTGGCAGACCACAAAGGTCACAGGTATGAACTATTGGGAAACTGCTGATGTCCCTGCACAAGCCAGCATAAGCAGAATGCTCCATCCATATCTGTGAGTCAGATGCAAGTAGTGTCCATAGCACACATGCACCCAGCTCACCCCACCATCACCCACAAGTACCTCTCTGGTCTTATCCCTGCTGTTGGGAATGAGTACAATATGACCCCCACCTCTGTATGGCAATAACCAAAAAATGCAGCATGCAGAACTGGTGCCCCATGCAGGTGTGTCCCTAGCTGTAAGCAGCATCCTGCCAGCATCCACACCTCTGGATCAATAATGACAGAAAGTATTGGCATTAACACCTTGCACACCTACCCTTTCATCCCAGGGGAATATAGTGTCTTGCAGTCTGGGACTGTAGGAGTGACACAATGCAATGGCCAGCTACAGCTGGCCTGCATCACTACCAAATGCCCTACAGTCCTCTGCCAAAGGCCTGTGTTTCACCCGTACTGCCAATGTATGTTATGTCATGGACTCCCAAATAACAACATAACACAGTCCACAGAAACCAAATGCGAGGTCTTGTGGACAAATCCCAGTAACATATCCACCATGTCCTACTGCATGAACTGTGGACTGCCACCAAATTACTGTTGGAATGAGGTAATAACTATAGGGAACTTATCAGATAATGTTTGCATAATGTTTCGAAGAGGATAGAATAATAGAGGGGGGGTAGGAGCATGGATGCCATGGAGTGTGTGAAGTCTGAAACTCAGCCGTATGCACATACTATCCCTGCCTGCAAACACAGGAATGGGTGGCTACAAACCTGCTTGTAAACCACAATGTGAAGGGGTAATGTCCAGAATTAGGACCCCTGCCTCTGGATAACCTGTATGAATCTGTACAGCTGTGAGGTATGGCCACAGCAGGATATGGCCATACTGTCACATCGATGGATGTACAAGCATGTGATCCTCAGGCATCACTGTACCAAGCTGCTGAACCATTTACACAGACCCATCAGCAAGTGTCTGCAACTTCCCCTCCAGAATGTCATGATTGTGCAAGAATATGTAGGCTGCAGACCACAATACTGGACAAATCTGCATTCAACCTGTGTTAACCAGGACATTACTGCAAGCAAATATGTATATCTGACAGTACTTGATGACAGAAAACATCACAGTGTAAAACAGTACATATGTCTGAATATCCCTGCTAACACCAAGACCAAGTAGCAGAAGCAGCACAGACACAATTACCTATAGGAACGCATTTTCCTTTGCCCATTTTGATGCCATATTGTCAACCACTCTACAGATAACCTGCAGAAACAGGTTGCTAGCTGTAGATGTAGAACACAAAAGCCTACACTGGAGTACAACCTACCTGGAATGGATTCACAAATTCAATACAGAAGGTCACACTAGGCATGCTCCTATACTTACAGAAATGAAGCCATGTCTGGCAACAGTGATGGACTATACATATCTGACAGTCACAGATGTTTCTGCACACACACCCCTCAGTACACACCAGTCATTCTTTGCACACATATTGGATAGGAATACACACATATATCCAAGGACAACACACTTTAATAGGCCAAAATTGCACATACATAGATGTGTGGAAGAGAGTGACAGACAGTGACAAAGAGCCTCCCATCAGGTCTATATTATAAGATCGACATTTAAAAATATCGACCTACATATGGTCAACACCATATGGTCGATGTCTTCAAACATCGACTTTATAAAAAGACAAAAACAAAAAAGAAAAAAGTACCCTAATGCATTTAAGCAGGGGGGCAAGCTCCCCTGCACCGCCCACGTGGGGGGCTGCTCTCCCCACACCCCCCGCTACTTAAACATACCAACTCCGAGACTGCACTACAATGCAGTAAACAAAAATCTCCCCTTATGGAGATTTCCATTTACACGTTCGTGATTCTAAGCGTTCGATATTCTCGTGTTGACAATGTCAGATTCGACATTGTTGGCTTTCAAGAATATAATATGGACCGTGTCATCATGAGGCCTGTCTCACCCAGCACACATCCAATTGGCTAAAACCACATGTTGTGCAAATGTCAATCACTGTAGATATTTGCCTCTGGTATCCCTCTATAGTGTCTGTGGTGCTTGTGATAATTGTGTAACATGAGTGTACAAGTCAGTAGTCATTGAGCAGTTTTATACATGTAACTGTGAAATATAAACCTGTGTGTGCCTGAGTGTTGTTTGTCTGCTTCCAGATGATTGGATTATGGCCAATGCACACACTGCACTCCATGTTGCCCTACTATGGCAAGCCTGCTGATGTCTTCACCGTGAAATACACCTTTGAGGAAAGAGTAACACTATAAGCTCTGTAGCACATGCTATAGTGCGATGTACTAGTAATGTAAGGAGTTCTACTCCCAGACATGGCAACTGAGTGTGTTTGTCTGTGTAGGGATCAATGCTTTTGATGTCATTACAATTTCAAATGCTCTACTTTGGCAGGGCTGCTGATGATATTCACTTTGAAATACACCTTTGGGGAAAAAATAGCCCAGTAAGCTCCATGGCGTGTGCTATAACTGCGTAATGCTATAGTATGATGTACTAGTTAGGTAGGAGTTCTATTCCCCAAGATGGCAACTGTAAAACATAGTGTGTTTGTCTGTGTAGAGATCAATGCTTTTGAGGCCATTCACACTCGCTATAATTTCAAATGCCCTTCTTTGGCAAGACTGCTGATGTCATTCACTTTGAAATACACCTTTAGGGAAGATATAGCCCACTGAGCTCCATGAAGTGTGTTGTAACTGCGTATTGCTATAGTGTGATGCACTAGCTAGGTAGGAGATCAATTCCCATACATAGCAACTACAGAATTTAGTGCATTTGTCTGCGTAGGGGTCAATGTTTTTGAGGCCATTCACACTCACTACAATTTCAAATGCCCTACTTTGGCAGGCCTGCTGATGTCATTCACTTTGATATACACCTTTGGAGAATAAGTAGTCCAGGAATCTCTGTGGCACGTCCTGTAACTGCATAATGCTGTAGTGTGATGTATTAGTTAGGTAGGAGTTCTATTCCCAGACATGGCAACTGTCAAACTTAGTGTGTGTGGTTGTTTGTGTAGGTGTCAATGCTTTTGAGACTACTCACTACAATTTCAAATACTCTACTTTGGCAGGGCTGCTGATGTCCAATTACCAACAACGAGAGACGAAAACTGCTAAAGAAGCGGACTGGTCTGATGAAGGCGGGTTATTTTAACTTGCCGAAAGCGCTCACTATCACCTGTATTTAATACTATTTGTATCGGTTTTGGAATATTAAATCTGTGTTTACCAGCTCTCCTATTGTGTGCAGTCCGCTTCTTTAGTAGGGCTGCTGATGTCATTCACTTTGAAATACACCTTTGGGGAAGGTGTAGCCCACTGAGCTCTGTGAAGTGTGCAGTAACTGCGTAATACTATAGTGTGATGTACTAGCTAGATAGGAGTTCAATTCCTATACATAGCAACTGCAGAATTTAGTGTGTTTGTCTGCATAGTGGGTCAATGTTTTTGAGGCCATTCACACTCACTGCAGTTTCAAATGCCCTACTTTGGCAGGCCTGCTGATGTCATTCACTTTGATATACACCTTTGGGGGAAAAAGTAGTCCAGTAATCTCTGTGGCACATCCTGTAACTGCATAATGCTGTAGTGTGATGTATTAGTAAGGTAGGAGTTCTCTTCCCAGACATAGCAACTGTAGAATTTTGTGTGTGTGCATCTATCCAGGTAAGAATCAATGCTTTTAAGGCCATTCACACTCACTACAATTTCAAATGCCCTACTTTGGCAAGTCTGCCGATATCATTCAATTTGAAATACACCTTTGGGAAAGGAATAGTTCCATAAACTCCGTGGCATGTCCTATAACTGTGTAAAGTTGTAGTGTGATGTACTAGTTTGATAAGACTTCTAATCCCAGACATAGCAACTGTGAAACTGTGTGTGTGTGTGTGTGTGTGTGTGTGTGTGTGTGTGTGTGTGTGTGTGTGTGTGTGTGTGTGTGTAGGTATCAATGTTTTTGTGGCCATTCACAGTCACTAGTCACTCCTACAAATGGAGAACATTGATATCTGTGCAGTAGCAGAGACCTGATCCAGGGCTCCAGAGAGCACCTCTGCAATGCCAGGTACAGCTCTCACCACAACTGTCGGCCAGCCAAACCTGGACCAAAACAATAAAGGTGAAGGAGTGTCCATACTCACCAAGGATATTCAAACCTAACAACTGGGTCAGACTGCAATCCAAATTGCATAGCTTGCTACAGATCCCCCACAATGCCCCAAGATTCCCACTATACCTTTTGAAACATACTGGGAAATATTATGATACAAATAAACACCATAATACTGGGTGACTTACACTACCCTGTCATTAACTGGGAAAAGTACTTGTGTACCAACACATGTGCCCAACAGTTCTTGGAAGTCATAATTCCCAATGCACTTGATCAAGTAACCCATAGTCCTACCAGGGGCTCATATATCCTAGACCAGTTCATTACCAACATGGGTAATCAATGCTCCACACCTATGGTCACCCCATTGGTTGCCAGGTCTGCCCATAAGCTAATCACCCATTAACATTCACAGCCCTTACCCACACCCCAATAAGAAGACGTCTGTAACACACATCTCCAAAGCCAACTTCATGCTACACATGTCAGACCAGTCTAACTTCATGACACCCATGCAGATGGGAACTGAAAGGATGACTGCTGAATCCTACACGAAGGGACTGTACGAGCACATCCACTCGTGCATGGATCGTGCCATCCAATACAGAACCAAGATGCTCCCCACAAAGAAATGGAAGCCAATGTGGTGGCTCCCTGCCATAAACATACTGTACAACAAAAGGAAGAAACTGCTGCAGAAACCGGGGAATTTCCAGGATGCAAAATGCTCACTTACCAGCCACAGCAAAAAGCTGAGATCCCACATAGCATCCACCAAAGCTAGTTACAAACATAATATAGCCAAATATGCCAAAGACAACTGCAAGCCGTTCCATAGCTCTGTCAGAAATCTAAATTGCAATGCTCAGATTTGCTCTGAGCTACAACAGGATGGTATTAAATATACTGCTCCCAAGGATATTGCCAATATCCTGGCAGATTGATTCAGTGCCAACTGCACCCCCCCCCTCCAAACCCAGAAAGGGCCCATCTGAGCACTGAAGGATTGCCAGATTCAGTGATAACAGCCACACAGGTAAAAAACACACTCTCCAGAGCTAAGACAACAGCAGTGATGGGACCAGTCAAAATCCCAGACTGTGTACTACCTAAACTACAGAATGAACTGGCAGCTCACCTACACGCCATGTCTAATCATAGCCACACCTCAGGCTTCGTGATCACTGTGTGGTGCACAGCTAAAGTTATCCCAGTCCACAAGGGGGGATCCACCTTGGGTCCTGGGAGCTACAGTCCCAGCAGTATGATGTGCCTGATCTGCAAGGCCATGGAATGTATTATCATGGAAATTAAATCCAAGACATTGGCAACCTGCAAACACTGGACCCCAACTAGGTTGAGTTTGTGAACGACCAATCATGTCACCTCAACCTGATTGACAACTTTGAATCAGTCTCCAGAGCTGTGGATGAGGGTAAGGTGGTCCACATAGCCTATCCGGACATTGCCAATGCCTTCAACACCATCCCTCAGTCTGGAATCATAGATAAATGTACCAAGCTGGCCATTATTCCCTATGTCACCCGATGGGCTGTACTGACACAACTCACACTGTAAATGTATGTGACACTAACTCCAGCTCCAGACAAGTGACAGTTGGAGTACCTAAGGGTTAAGTTCTGGGACCGCCCTTGTTTGGCATCTACTGCTTTGATGTACAAATACTAAGGGACTCTGGCAAACAAAGGTCACAGATGACTGTACACTGGTAGCCAATACTGAATCCCCACATCATGTGGATATTCTACAGAAGGGCCTTACAGAAAGAGATGCTTGGTGCCTGAGCCATGGCCTCAAGATCAATGCCAAGAAATGTATAGTTATCCCCTTTGGGAAAGGACATGTACCTGTGAAGTACCACATAGGTGGCAGTACACTAAACACCTAAAGTGTGATAAGAGATCTAGGGACACAGGTTGACAGTGGTCTCACCTTTGATAACCACATCACAACAACAGTCATGAAATCCACCTATGTAGTACACCTCATCACTAAGGGCTTTACATCCAGGAAAAAGGAGGCCATCATCCCACTGTAGTCATCTCACAGTAGACCCAGTACAGACTACAATGGCCTGTTATGTATGTACCTCACAAGACATCTGCAACAACTATAAAGGCTGCGGACATACCTCACTAAAAGAATCATGGGCCTAAACCGTATGTCCTATGCTGACCATCCGAAAATCAGCCAGCTATACTTTGTCACATATTGTGTACTCAGAGGTGATCTGTGCTTAACATACAATACCACGTCAAACACACAGCTGTTGGACATGCTAGACTTAAAGAATTCCAAACCCTCACAGCCACATGCTCCAGGGATCCAAACCTTGTCATCACAATGAACAATACGTGCTGGAGGGATGTGTTCCTGACCCAGAGATTCCATAGACTCTGGAATAAACTCCCCATACATGTCAAGCAGAGTGCTTCTTTGGCCCTCTTCAAAAGGAACCTGGATGATTGGATGGGAGACAGGAAATTGACCCTGGGGATCATGTCAGCTACCCTGCTAGACAGGTGTCCAGGGAAGTAAATATTGTGGGAAGACATAGCTAGGGAATTGTTATTGCTAGGCATGTATAGGTCCTAGGGCCAGTAGCTTACTACCAAACTATGAACCTATGACCTACAGTTTCCATTGCCCAACCTTGGCAAAACTGTGATGTCATTCAATTTGAAATAAACCTTTGGGGAAGGAGTAGCGCATTAAGCTCTGTGGCGCATACTATAACTGCATAATGTTGCAGTGTGATGTGCAAGTTAGGTAGGAGTTCTAATCTCCAACATGCTAACTGTAAAATTTGAGTGTTTGTGTTTGTTTGTCTGTGTAGGAATCAATGCTTTTGAAGCCATTCACAGTCGCTACAATTCCATTGCTCTACTTTGGCAAGCCTGCTGTTGTCATTCAATTTGAAATACACCTTTGGGGAACGAGTAACCCAGTAAGCTCCATGGCACATGCTATAACTGCACAATGCTGTAGTGTGATGTACTAATTAGGTAGGTGTTCTAATCCCGGACATGGCAATTGTAAGGCTTGGTGTATTGTGTGTGTGTGTGTGTGTGTGTGTGTGTGTGTGTGTGTGTGTGTGTGTGTGTGTGTGTGTACGTCATACCTAATCTCTGTGGAGTTAGCTGTGAGTGTCTAATAACAGGACTCATTGTGGAGTGGGTTTTGCAAATTTCTCATATGGAGAGCCTATTAAATGTCGCAATGTCCACTTTTACAAGGATAACAGATGTCAAATAAAAGATAGGCTGGGATAGACAATCCATATCCCTACATGTGACATCATGGCTGGGGGAACAATATTGGCAACCCTTGTATTACCCAGAGAACACTCTTCACCCATGTCTCATACAGAAACACACTTGGCTAGGCAACAGCCATTATGTTGGTAGTTCCTTGCATATTGCCCACAGATAGTAATCATGGTGTGATGACAATGGACTACAGGGACATGGCACCCTGTCCCATCCCTACAATAGGCAAATCATTGCATACAGTGCTCCTTCGCTATGTTCCCCACTGGATGCCTGCAACAACTGTAGAGCCAGCAAATGCAACCCACAAAGGACATGCCATGCCTTATACACATGCCCTCTATGGATAGATGCCACTGACGTACCTGTATCATGCTACCAATGTAGGTGTAGGGTCAACCTGCTGTCCATTGCCAGTTCTCATCACATGAGGTCAGGAATGGCACATCTGATGATACCAATCTGTCTACACAACATGCCCCAAACACCCCAAGTACACTTCCACTTGTCACAGAACATGCACGTGGGATGTGCACACATCCCAGACACCATCCATGTTATGGAATATAGAATACATACATGGCAAGCATTGGACAGCACTGGCCACCCACAGTAGTAATCCAGATGAATGGATGGTGAATACAATACCCACCTGTGTGGGCCAATCCAGGGACTACACCCCTGAGCCACACTGTAGACCATTGTTATGTGGCCCAACGGCAAGGTATACTCCTTACCTAGTCTTGTACAGCCTTCTGGCACAGTCAACCACTAAACACCTGTGAAGCAATGCACCCATGCATGTCAGTACTGGCAAACCTGTGTGTGTGTGTGTGTGTGTGTGTGTGTGTGTGTGTGTGTGTGTGTGTGTGTGTGTGTGTGTGTGTGTGTGTGTGTGTGTGGAGTATAATGATTTGGATGCCATTCACACTCACTACACCTCCCATTGGCCTACTGAAGCATGCCTTCTGATGTCAGACACCTTGACATACCCTTTGCCCATATATCATCCTGATAACCCCTGTGGTGCATGTAATGCCTGTGTATTACTGTAGTGTGGCAAACTAGCTAGTTAGGAAGTCTAATCCTGACCCTGCCAACTGTGATAATGTGTGTGAGTCCTTAAGAAAGTGTGGCTGTGTCGACCTTGATACCTGTTGTTGTGGACAGGCATGTGTACTACATCTACCTTATCCCTCCTTCATTACTGTTGCTGATGTCAGTCACTGTCAAATATACCTTTGGACAGCTCCCCAGCATGTAAGCTCTGTGCTGCATGCTGTAACTGCATAGATGTGTAATCGCAATACATAGTTAGGCAGGGGGTTGAAACCCTGTACTGGTAAGTGTGTGACACAAACATGCTTAAGTTTTACTCTCCCACCCCCTTCCTGTCTTACTTTGTCTCTGTCTCTCTCACTCCCTCTCTGGTGGATGTGGAGAAGTACACCTGCTTTGCTTAGGCAGTAGCTTGTGTTTTGTAAGTGATGCTCATCATCAGCTGATGGCTTGTGCAAGAATTGCAGTCCCCCACTAGCTGATTGCATGTGGAACAGCTGGGGTAACATTCCCATAGCTATTTGCATGGAAACACACTCCTATAACTAGGAACATAATGTGGATGTTGGCCCTTTTCATTCACTGTGAGCAGGACTTCATGTCGGTGTTTGCCAAACAGCATCACAGATGGTAGTGGGATAAACCTCTAACAGCATACACTGTGGAGACAGGTCAACAGAAGGGGGAAGTTCCAGACACGACTGCAGAATGTAAGTGTTGCTCTTTTGCATTTGGAGTAATGTTGGTTTAACAGGGTTTGTGTGGATATGGCTGTTCTATAAGATTTAATATCTGTCATGACAGTGTAATGTGTTTGAGGAAGCCCCCACCTGTAGGGTTATCTGCAGACTGGCCAGTGTTTGGAGTCTTATGTGTCCTGTGTTACTCACAGATTACCTATCTTATAACTTCAGAAGCATAGTCTGAGGTTTGCACCCAGCACATGGTGACAGCCATGAGAAATACTGACTTCATATCCCTCACAGGGCATATGTCACAACAAATCCTGTTACAACAGTAAATGTATGAGGTTTTCACAGCAGTATCTCAATATTGGCCCTCTGTTTGTGCCTCCAGCCACACATCTGTCAACATCTGTACATATGTCATGCAGTAAGAGGTGCATATGTTCTGTACATCATTATTTATTGACATCGCAATACACATACTCTCGACAATCACCATAAGTACACAGACCACACTACTGTACACACAACCACAGAATGCCAGGTTATGTCCTCAAATATAACCCTTACTATACATAACATGTCTAGCAGTCTGATATCTCACTGGCTTGTTATCAGGTATGATGTCAATAAATAATGGTGTACAGAACATATGCACCTCTTACTGCATGACATATGTACAAAAGTTGACAGACTTGTGGCTGGAGCTACGAACACTGGCCCAATATTGGCATGTTACAGTGATAACTTTATACATTTACAGTCTTACCAGGGTTTATTGTGACATATGTCCTATGAGGGATATAAAGTCAATAACTCTCATGGCTGTCACCATGTACTGACTGCAATCCTCACACTATGCTTCTGCAGTTCTCAGATAGGTGTTCTGTGAGTAACACAAGAAACAAAAGGCTCCACACACTGCACACACTGCAGATGACCCTACAGATGGAAGTTTCATCAAATGCATAGCACTGTCATGACAGGTATGAAAACATGTAGACCAGCCATATCCACACATACCCTGTTAAACCGACATTACTCCAAATGCAGAATAGCAACACTTACATTCTGTAGTCATGTCTGGCACATCCCCATCTTGTCTGTTGGCCTGTTTCCACAGTGTATGTTGTTAGAGATAAATCCTCAAACCATCTGTGATGCTGTTTGCCAAATGCCAGATCTAGGTCCTGCTCAAAGTGAATGAAAAGGTTGAACACCAACATGATGTTCCTAGATACTGGAGTGTGAATCCATGCAATTGACTATGAGAATGTTACCACAGCTGTTCCACATGCAGTCAGCTAGAGGAGGACTGAAACTTGTGTAGAAGCCATCAGCTGATCATAAGCATCACTTACAAAACACAACCTGCTGCCTAAGTAAAGCAGGTGTACTTCTCCACATCCCACCAGAGAGGGAGTGAGAGAGACAGACAGAGACAAAGTATGTCAGGGAGGGGGTGGGAGAGTAAAACCTATGCATGTTTGTGTCACACACCTACCAGTATGGGGTTTCAAACCCCTGACTGACTATGTATTGCTATCACATGTCTATGCAGTTATTGCATGCACCACATAATTTACATGCTGGGAAGTTGTCCAAATGTATATGTGATGGTGAGTGAGATCTGCAACAGTGATATAGTAGCAATATGTTAGGTGTACACATGCCTGTCCACATGAACAGGTGTCAGTCTCAACACAGCCACACTCTGTCAGGGACTCACACACACTGACACACTTGGCAGGGTCAGGAATACACTTCCTAACTAGCTTGCCACAATACAGTAATGCGCAGGTATCACATGCACCACAGAGCTTATGCGGAGGTCATATGGGCAAAGGGTAAGTCAAAGTGTCTGACATCAGACACCATGCTTCAGTATGCCAATGGGAGTTATAGTGAGTGTGAATGTGGTCGAAAGCATCATACACCACAATCGCAGACACAAGGTGCCAGTACACACATGCATGAGTGCATTGCTTCAAGGGTGTGTAGTGGTTGACTGTGCCAGAAGGCTAAACAAGGCTAGGTGAAGGGTATACCTTGGCATCAGGCCACATGACAATGGTCTGCAGTGTGGCTCAGGGGTGTAGTGTCTGGATTGGCCCACACAGATGGGTATGGTATTCACCATCCAGTAACCTGGGTTACTATTGTGTGTGGCCATTGCTGTGCAATGCTTGCCATGTATGTGTTCTATAGTGCATGACATGGATGGTGTCTGGGATGTGCGCACATCCCACATGCATCTGGTCCATGTTGTGTACACAGATTGTTATCATCAGATGTGCCAGTCCTGGCCTCATATGGTGGGAACTGGTAATGGACAGCAGGTTGACCCTGCACCTACATTGATACAGGTATTCCTTGGTGTTGGTGGCATCTGTCCATACAGGGCATGTGTTTAAGGCATGGTATGTCCTTTGTGGGTCAAATTTGATGGCACCACAGTTGTTGCAGGCATCCAGTGTGAACATATAGTGAAGGCACACTGTCTGCAATTATGTCTCTATTGTACTGATGCACAGGGTGGTATGCCTCTGTGGTCCACTGCAATCACACCATAGTTACTATCTGTGGGCAATATGCAGGGTACTACCAACATATCGGTTGTTGCCTAGGCAAGTGTGTTTATGTATGAGACATGGGTTGAGAGTGATCTCTGGGTAATACAAGGGTTGCTTACTTTGTTCGCCAGGCCTTGATGTCACATGTAGGGTTATAGATTCACACCCCATCCTCTCGACTATTTGACATCTGTTATACTTGTAAGGTATACCTTGTGACATATAATAGAGCCACCATATAAGGAATTTGCAAAACCCACTCCATAATGAGTCCAATTGTTACACACTCACAGCCACCTCCACACAGGATACAAATGAGAAACACAGACACACACACACACTTGTCATATCTGAGATTAGAATTCATACCTAACTAGTTTTTCACACTACAACACTATGCAGTTATAGGATGCGCCACAGAGATTACTGGACTACTCCTTCCCCCAGTGATGTATTTCACTGAGAATGACATCAGCAGACTTGCCAAAGATCAATGGAGGTTGTAGTGACTGTGAATGGCCTCAGAAGCATTTCACCCTACACAGACAAACACACAAACATCGACACTTGTCATGTCTGGGATTAACCCCCTGCAAAACCACTGTAAGACACTACAGCATTACTCTGTTATAGGATACACCACAGCGATTATTGAACTACTCCTTCTCCAAAGGTGTATTCCACTGGGAATGACATCAGCAGGCTTGCCAAAGTAGGGCAATGGAAGTTGTAGTGACTGTGAATGGCCTCAAAAGCATTGTACTCTACACAGACAAACAAACACACTTGCCATGTCTGGGAATAGAACCCCTACCAAGCTACTATATCACACTTCAGCATTACATTGCTATAGAAAGCACCACAGAGATTACTGGAGTATGCTTTCCCCAAAGTTGTATTTCACTGGGAATGACATCAGCAGGCTTGGCAGAAAAGGTCAATGGAGGTTGTAGTAACTGTGAATGGCCTGAAAAGCATTGCACCCTACACAGACAAACATCCACACTTGCCATGTCTAAGAATAGAACCCTTACCAAACCACTATATCACATTACAGCATTACACTATTATAGGACATGCCATGGAGATTACTAGAGTATTTATTCCCCAAAGGTGTATTTCACTGGGAATGACATCAGCAGGCTTGCCAATGTATGGCATTTGAATTGTAGTGAGTGTGACTAGCCTAAAAAGTATTGCTTTCTACAGAGACATACAGTCGGCATGTCTGAGATTAGAGCTCCTACCTAGCTAGTTTATCACACTACAGCATTACCCAGTTATAGGATGCACCACAGAGATAACTGGGCTACTCTTTTCCCAAAGGTGCATTTCAAAGTAAATGACATCAGCAGGCTTGCCAAAGTAGGGCATTTGAATTGTAGCGAGGGCGACTAGCCTAAAAAATCATTGCTCTGTACACAAACGGAGACACACAGTTGCCATGTCTGGGATGAGAACTCCTACTTAACTAGTTTATCACACTATAGCATTATGCAGTTACAGGACACACCATAGCGAGTACTGGACTACTCATTTCCCAAAGGTGTATTTCAAAGTGAATGACATCTGCAGGCTTGCCAGGGTAGGGCATTTGAATTGTAGTGAGTGTGACTAGCCTAAAAAGGCATTGCTTCCTACACAGACACACAAACACATAGTTGCCATGTCTGGGATTAGAACTGTCATCTAACTAGTTTATCACACTACAGCATTACGCAGTTATAAATTGCACCACAGAAATTATTGGGCTATTCATTTCCCAAAGGTGCATTTCACAGTGAATGACATCAGCAGGCTTGCCAAAGTAGGGCATTTGAATTGTAGTGAGTGTGACTAGCCTAACAAACATTGCTCCATACACAGAGACACACAAACACACACAATTGTCATGTCTGGGATTAGAATTCCTACCCAACTAGTTTATCACACTATAGCATAATGCAGTTATAAGACATGCCACAGAGATTACTGGGCTATTCCTTACCCAAAGGTATACTTCACAGTGACAGACTTCAGCAGGTTTGCCATATTAGGGCTATATGGAGGCCAGTGTGTGTGCATGGTGCCATAACCCATTCATCTAGAGGTAGATACACCACACTCAGTCACACGCAGGTTTATATGCCACAGGTACGTGTATACAACTGCTAGATGGCTACCGCCTTTTACAGTCATGTTGCACATCTAACACTAGCACCACAGAGTCTTTAATGCTGAGGGATACCAGTGGCTAATTTCTACAGTGAGTGACACTTACACATCATGTGGTTGTAGCCATTTGGTTGTCTGCTGGGTGGGACAGGCCTCATGGCGGAAGGCTCTTTGTCACTCTCTTCCACCCATCTATGTATGTGTACTTTTGGCATATTATAATGTGTTGTTCTTGGATATTTGTGTGTATTCCTATCCAATGTGTGTGCAAAGCATAACTGATGCATACTGAGGAGTTTATGCACTAACACCTGCAACTGTCAGATGTGGGTGGTCCACTGTTGTTGGCAGACATGGGCTTCATTTGTTTAAGTGTGTGATCATGCCCAGTATGCCCTTCTGTATTGAATGTGTGGATCCATTCCAGGTAGATTGCAGTCTGGTGCAGACCTATGTGTTCTCCACCTACAGCTAGCAAACTGTTTCTGTAGGATATATGTAGATCAGTTGGCAATATGGGGTCAAACTGTACAATAGATAGTGTGTACTGTAGGTGACTGTGTCTGTGCTGCTTCTGCTACATGGTACTGAGGTTAGCAGAGATATTCAGATGTGTACTGTTATACAATGTGATGTTTTATGTCCTCAAGTACTGTCAGTGATGTCATGGGGAACACACGGTGAATGCAGCTGTGTCCAGTATTGTGGTCAAGCACCTACATATTCCTGGAAAGTAATGCCATTCTGGAGGGGGAGCTGCAGACACTTGCTGTTGGGTCTGTGTATCCAGTTCAGCACTTGGTACAGTGATGGCAGAGGATCCCATACCTGTACATCCATCAACGTGACAGTATGGCCTTATCTTGCTGTGGCAATACCTCACAGCTGTACAGATTCACACAGGTTACTCAGAGGCAGGGGTCATAAGTCAGGACATGACCCCTATTGTGGTGGATGGGAAGGTTTGTAGCCACCCATTTTTGTGTTTTTGCAGCCAGAGATAGTATGTGCACACGGCTGTGTTTTGGACTTTGCACAATCCATGCTGCCCATGCTCCCCCCTCTATCATTCTATCCTCTTCGATACATTATGCATACATTCTCTGATACTTTCCCTAAGGTTATCACCCCATCACAGCTGTGTTTTGGTGTTGGTCCACAGTTCATGCAGTGGGACATGGTGGACATGTTACTGTGGTTTGTCCACATGGCCTTGCATATGGGTTATGTGGAGTGTGTTATGTTGTTATTTGGGTGTCCATGACATAACATACATTGGCAGTATGGGTGAGATGCAGGCCTTTGGCAGTGCCCTGTAGGCCATTTGGTGATGGTGCAGGCCAGATGTAGCAGGCCGTTGCATTTTGTCACTCCTACAGTCCCAGACTGCCATACAGTATATTCCCCTGCGGTGACAGGATCGGTGTGCTAGATGCTCATGCCAATACTTTCTATCAGTATTGATCAGGAGGTGTGGATGCTGTCAGGGTGCTGCTTACAGCTAGGGACACACCTGCATGGAACACCTGCACTGCATACTGCATTCTTTTGCTATTGACATACACAGATAGGGGTCATATTGTACCCATTCCCAACATTAGGGATAAGACCGGAGAGGTACCTGTGGGTGGTGTTTAGGTGAGATGGGTGCATGTGTGCTATGGACACTACTTGCATCTGACTCACAGATATGCATGGGGCATTCCAATTATGCTGGCTTGTACAGGGACATCAGCTGTTTCTCAATACATCAGTCCTATCACCTTTGTGATCTGCAAGTGTTCAGCCAGACGACATCGGTATTCCCTACTACAAGCTCAGATAATGTGATGCATACCTGTATGTACAATTCCAAGGGTGTGTCCATTTCACGGTTACACATTATACACTGTATGTCTGGGGTACATTTCCCTGTATACTGCTTGTATATCTAGCCCAACAGTCATGCCATGTCCATCTTTCAGATGGTGACACATATTACCACCATACATTTACAATGGCTTACTGCTAGAATGTATTACAGTTGGGAGCATTGTCTTTGGCACTGCAGTTGTGAGGACTTGGCCCTGTCATCGGCAGTAGTGGGCAAAAGCCACCAGGTCAAACCTCAACATGCATACATACTAACCACTCTCACACAATATGAAACACACACCAACCTAACACACGCATGCCTGCATATTGTACACATGCTACAATCTATCCTGCTACCTTGGCCACCTCAGGTCATCTGTGCTCCCTAGTATTATACACACATACATGTTACTACATGTCTACATCGGATTGAAGGGGGGCACACCTGACTTTTACTACATTTCTATGTAGGATTGGGGGGGTACACCTGACTGTTACAACGTGTCTACATTGGATTGGGGGGACACACCAGACTGTTACTACATTTCTAAATAAGATTGGGGATGCACAACTGACTGTTCATAGGTTCATAGGTAAGTACTAGGCTATCAGCCCTGGGGCCTATACAAGCCCAGCCAAAAAGGCACTCTGGCTTTTGCACCTAAGAAAATTATTTTCCTGTGCCACTGTCAAGCAGAGCCACAGAGGTGATCCCCGGGGTGAATTTCCTATTTCCCATCCGATCATCAAGATTTTTCGTGAAGAGTGCTAATGAGGAGCTTTGTTTGATATAGATAGGCAGTTTATTCCAGAGTATGGGAAGTCTCTGGGACAGCAATTTATCCCTCTGGCATGTTCTGTTTATTGTGGTGACAAGGTTTAGGTCCCTAGAGCGTGTAGCTCGGAGGGATTGGGATTTTTTTAAGTGGAGCATGTCCAACAGCTCTGGGTTGACATAGCTTTGTATGGTAGGCAGAGATCACCTCTGAGTAGGTGATATACGATGAAGTAAAGCTGGAGTTTTTTGAGATGGTCTGCGTAGGGCATCTGTTTGAGGCCAGTAATCCTCTTTGTGAGGTATTTCTGCGGCCTTCCCAGTTGTTGTAGATGTCTTGTGAGGTACATACCAAAAGGGGCGTTGTACTCTATAATGGGTCTAATGAGTGATGAGTAGAGAGGAACAATGACCTCTTTTTTTCTGGATGAGAAACCTTTTGTGATGAGGTGTGCCATGTAGAAGGATTTCCTGACTACTGTGGCAATGTGATTATCAAAGGAGAGACTACTGTCCACCTGTGTCCCAAGGTGTCTTATCACACTTTCAGTGTTAAGTATACTACCACCCATGTTGTAGTTCATGGGTACAGAGGTTTTACCAAAGGGGATGACAATGCACTTTTTGGCATTGAGCTTGAGGCCATGGCTTTGACACCAGGCATCTGTCTCAGTGAGGCCCTTTTGTAGGATGTCCACATCATTAGAACTTTCGATTATGGCTCCTAGTTTGCAGTCATCTGCGAACTTCGTTAGCCAAAGACCTTCTGTGTTAGCTTGTACTTCAGAGAAGTAGATACCAAACAGGAGAGGACACAGGACTGAACCTTGTGGTACGCCACTTGTCACTGGTCTGAAGTCGGATTTGGAGTCTGCTACTTTCACAGTGTGGGTTCTGTCACTGAGCCAGTTGGAAACCCATCTTGTGACATAGGGATTTATACCTAGTTTAGTGTATTTATCTATAATTCCAGAGTGGGGAATGGTGTTGAAAGCCTTGGCAAGATCTAGATAGGCTGTGTGAACCACCTTACCCTTGTCTACGGCTTTGGTGACTGCTTCAAAGAAGTCTATCAGGTTTAGGAGACATGATCTGCCTTTTACAAACCCGAACTGGGTGGGATTCAGAGTTTGGAGATTACCAATGTCTTTGTTTATAAGTTCCATGAAGATACATTCCATGGCCTTGCAGACCAGGCTCATCAGGCTAATGGGGCAGTAGTCCCCGGGGTCCGTGATGGCTCCCCCCGTTTGGAGTGGGATAACCATTGCTGTGCACCATTCAGCAGGTACAAAGCCTGAGGTGAGGCTATGACTGAACTTGGTACTTAGGTGGGGTGCCAGTTCGTTCTGTAGTTCATGTAGAATGCAGCCTGGGATGTTGTCTGGCCCCATGGATGCTGTGTTCTTGGCTTTGGAGAGTGTGGTTTTTACCTGTGCAGCCATGATTACAGGAACTTTGCATTCTTCTGGTATAGAAGTGGGCTCTTTAGGGGGTGAGAGGGGGGGTAAAGTTAGCACTGAACCTATCTGCCAGGATGTTGGCAATATCAGTTGGGTCTGTATATTTAGTGCCATTTTGCTGTAACTCAGAGCAGATCTGAGTGTTGCCATTGAGATTCTTGACATAGCTATAGAATGCTTTGTGGTTGTCTTTAGAATCAGTGGCAATTTTGTTTTTGTAACTAGCTTTGGAGGATTTTATCAGGGATCACAGCTTCTTAATGAGGCTGACCAGGGAGCTCCTCCACTCGTGGGATTTTACTCTCTTTTG
Organism: Protopterus annectens; assembly: GCF_019279795.1. Taxonomy (NCBI): domain Eukaryota; kingdom Metazoa; phylum Chordata; order Ceratodontiformes; family Protopteridae; genus Protopterus; species Protopterus annectens. Next base: position 205,016,176 of record NC_056742.1, read on the forward strand.
CAAGAGTTTCTTCCTTCTGTTGTACAGTTTGTTTATGGCAGGGGACCACCAGATTGGCTTCCTTTTTTTAGAGGATAGCGTCTTGGTTCTGTTTGGGATAGCACGATCCATGCACTCATGTACGTGCTTATAAAGTGCAATTGTGTAGGATTCAGTAGTCGTAACTGTATTGTCCATCTGCATGGGTGTCATGAAGTTCACCACTTCTGTCTTAAGAAGCATGAATTTGGCTTTGGAGAAATTTTTTACCATGGTATCTTTAATGGGGGTTGGAGGCAGGATGTGGATATTGAGGGTAATTAGCTTATGGTCAGATCGGGCCACTGAAGCATTGACTTCTGGTGTGGAACACCGGTCACTCATATTGGTAATGACTAGGTCTAGGATATTGTTGCCCCTGGTGGGGGTGTGGATAAGTTGATCCAGGGCATTGGAGTTTATGAATTCCAGAAAGCATTGAGTGAAGGAGTTGATATATGAGTAGTTTTCCCAGTTAATGGTGGGGTAGTTGAAATCGTCCATTATTAGGGTGTTTGGTTGAACCCTAATATTTTCCAGTACATCAAGAAAAGAGGAGTTGGAATCCTGGGGCATGGTGGGTGATCTTTAGCAAGCTATAATTTGGATTGCAGTTTTGCCCAGAGTTAGTTGCACTTGGATAACCTCGGCTGCATTATGCTGGGCAACTAACCTGGAGGTGTGGATATCCTTAATGAATATGGACACACCTCCGCCTTTGTTGTTCAAGTCCAGGTTACATGGCCAAAATGTGTGGTATGAGTTATAGCCTGGTAGTGCAGGGGTGCTCTCTGGAGCCTTGAACCAGGTCTCAGTCACTGCACAGATATTGATGTTCTCCATTTTAAGGAGTGCCTCGAGTGAGTGCATTTTGAAATTTAGACTTCTAGCATTGAGCAGCATCACCCTCAGTTTTTGCTTGCCTGTTCCTGTTATGGTGGTGAATTTGTCATTTAAACCTTGCCTAAAAAGGGCACTATAGGGGTGGCAAGAACCTTAGCCAGTATCCGGAATCCCAGGGGTGACAGGTACAGGCCATCTCTGGCAAAGCATCGTGGTCTGTCAACCATGACATCCCAGGCAGACAGACACTGGATCCCTTTAGAATGGCACCAGAAGCTTAGCCAATTGTTGAAGTCAATCATTTTGTCCTTGTACTGCGGCATCATTCTGGGTGATGGCAGAATGCTACTCATGTCTAGGGTCATACCTGCCTGGGCTACAAGATCGGAGAACTCTTCCATGTCTCTTTTCATGTAGTCCAGGGAGGTACATCTCAGGTCATTCACACTAACATGGACAATGACAGAGTCATATTTGTACTTGTTGTGGAGTGACCTGAGTGCGTGGGTTATATGGTGGATCCTGGCACCCGACAGGCAGCTGACAGTAACCTTCTCCTTGTTTAGCCTGGTGAGTGGGATATCTGTGTGCCTGACTGTAGAGTCGCCTATGACTAGTGTGTTGGGTACGTTGTTTTGCCTTATTGGCTGTGGTTGAGTGGCACACTGAGTCTGCAGGCTATGTGTCATTTGGGTTGTGTTAGGGGGTGGAGGTGTCTTGCATTTCTGCTTTGGAGGTCTCTGTTGCTTGAGCAGATTATTATTGAGAGCCTCCACAAATGTTTTTTTGTTTCTATGTGTGGCTTTTGCTGGTGTAGATTTAGTGAGACTATGTGATGAGTGTGGTGTGGTACAAGTGTTTATCTTCTCCTCTTGACTGTCAAGTTCAGTCTTGATTGGAGAGAGCTTTACCTCCAGTTTGGCTAGATAAGTGCATCTCTCACGGGTTGTCGTGTTGGGTGGTACGAGGAGAGGGTTGTCTGTGTACATGAGGCAATTTCTACATTGCCCCAAGATGCCCAGATTCATCAGATAGACAGGAGAGAACACTGGGAGCTGACCCTTGGAAATGCCCGAATAAAAAAACTATTTTCCTCTAGATGTGAGGAAAGTGAGTACAAGAGCTGTTTTTCTCTAAGCAAGTGAGGAAAGTAAGTATCAACACTGTTTTCCTCTAGGTAATGAGGAAGGTTGAGTGCTGTAGTAATTACTAGGTTATTTAGTGCTTACAAGTTCTGAACAAGTGCTGATCACAAATAAGCAAATTCAAGTGCTAAAAGTAAGAATCTGTATCTGAACTAAACTAGTTACAGGAAAGGGGGGAAACAAGTGCAAATGTGGGCTTTTAAATCAGAAAGTTGAGAGAGATGGAAAAACTGCCCAAACAGCCAATAATTACAATTTCTGGGCCAGAACCACTCCTTATGTGGTAGATAGGTTACCTAGTGCTTACCACTCCCACTGATAAGCTAGAAGGCTTCCCTCCAACACAGAAAGCATGGGGGGGCTCAGAAGCTTGCATACAGTCCTGGATACAGCAAACCTGAATCTGGACTACACTAGTTACGGGAAACGTATTTCATATATATATATATATATCTATATATATCTATATCTATATATATATATATATATATATATATATATATATATATATATAGGTTCATAGGTTCATACTAGGCTATCTGCCCAAGGGCATTTATAAGCCTAGCCCATAGTTATGTGGCTTTCGCCACCCCTTTAGTTTGAATAAAAACTATGCCTATCATTTTGCTGTGCCTCTGTCAAGCAGTGACACTGAAGTAATCCCTGGGGTATATCTGCAATCTCCCATCCATTGGTCAAGATTCCTCTTGAACAAGGCCAGAGAGGTGCTCTGCCTCACATGTACCGGGATTTTGTTCCACAGCATAGGGAGTCTCTGGGTGATGAATCTGTCCCTCCAGCACGTTCTATTTATAACCGTGTCAAGGTTTAAGTCTCCCGCCCTTGTGGTTCTGAGGGATCTAGATTTTTTGAGGTGAAGCATATTCATCAAATCTGGGTTTGACATGGCCTTATATGTCAGGCACAGGTCTGGTGTTCCCCACCCCCAATCCTATGTAAAAATGTAGTAACAGTCTGGTGCCCCCCAATCCAATGTATGTATGTATTTATATATGTATATATAAATGCAGAAAAGTAGCTAAAACAGCAGTCAAAACAATTCAAATGCAGTGCAAGCTAGCACACTTGAGTATATAGCAATGTTAGACCAAACAGTTTAAAAAATGCAATTAAATTAAAAATCACTAAAAACAATGCAGAAGGAGTCAATTAGGTAGAATGAGGTAAAGAGATGGGACTGGGGGGAGTGTCCCAGATCAAATCTACAGGGGGGTGGGCAACTGCAAAAAGTCCAAATTTAAATAACATAGGAATAGGAAGGGTGGGTATGGGAAAACCAACACCTTCAGCTTCAGTTTCTACATTTCTACATAGGATTGTGGGTGGGCACCCCTGACTGTTAATACATTTCTACTTAGGATTGGGGGGAACACCTGACTGTTACAACACGTCTACATTGGATTGGGGGGCACCAGACTGTTACTACATTTTTACATAGGATTGGGGGTGGGGAACACCTGACTGTTTCTACATTTCTACATAGGATTGGGAGGCACACTTGACTGTTTCTACATTTCTACACAGAACTGGGGGGCACACCTGACTGTTTCTACATTTCTACATAGGATTGGGGGGGGCACCTGACACTTGTACACATTTGCTATGACTGTAATGGCATGTCAGGTACTCCATTTCATTCTGTATTGTAACCTATCATGCTGACTAGACGCATATCAGTGTATTACAAGTCTTAGGTTTGATTGATCTACATATCACTTTCTGACTTCTTACCCTTCAGAACTAACATCCCACTGCCTGACCTGATGTAGTCTGTCTGTGTAGGCCTGGGGGGAGGGGGGGGTTACCCACAGCCATCATTCAGAGGCCTTAGCATAGCCTTTGTTTGTGTATGGCTACAGCTGTCCTGCTGGCTGAGACTGTTGTTGGATATGTGAACCTCCCTGATTGGCATGTGTGTGTCATATGGACACACATGTGGCCCAGCACATTTCCTGCAGTGGGTTTTGTCACCATGTGTAGTACTGGCTACTATGGTGATACCAGTATTTGTAACAGTTCACATGCTGCCACTATAGGCATCTACCATCTGCTAGCATCCCATTCAGCCACCTGATTCCCTCGCATGCTCACTGAGTGCAGTGAGATCATATTCTGATTTCAGGCACTCCTACTGTGTACAAAGAGAGCATCTGGGAAATAGAAAAAAAAAAAAAAAATTAAGCTTATTTCCTGCCTTTCTTGTTAAGTGGTACAGACTATTTGTAGGCTTCTGAGCCCCCAAGCCCTTCTGTGTTTGAGGGAAGCCTTCTAGCTTGTTTATTTCTTATAACTAGCCAGTTTTCTAGTTTCAGCACTCAAATCTGTTTCTTTGATCTCAGCACTTGTTCAGAAAAAAAAAAAAAAAAAAAAAAATTTCATCTGCTTTTACTGTACTTGTGTTTTTACCTACTTCTTTTACTTTTGCATCATCTTAAAATACTCAATTGTATTTATTACTGCTTGGTGTAACTCATTCTAAGCCTTTTGGTTTAAACACTTGGGCTTCGGACCAGTTAGTTGTTTTGCACTGAGAGGGTTTGTGGTCTGCACTGTTGTGGCAGAACAGGTAGCTTACATCCTTCTAGGTTGAGAACTGCTGATTGAGGGCTCAGTGTCTGTTATTCTAAAAGTGTATTAATTCTGGTTTAAGCACTTGGGCTTTCAAGCCAGTTATTTTACATTAAGAGGGTTCGTGGTCTGCACTCTTGTGGGAGGAGAGGCTGGACTCTGCCCTTCTGAGCTGGGAATTTCTGGTTAAAGGATTATAGTGCATGCATATCTGAACTGTTCCTTACTGAAGTTGGTGCCTTGTTTGCTGTGGCATAGACTGGATTCGGGCCTGCTGGATCTAGCTTTGTTTGTGTAACTTGAGCACTAATCCAGACATTCTCTAAAGTATTCAATGGTATTTATTACTGCTTGGTTGTAACTTGATTAAAGTGTAGCTATCATTCAAGTCTTTTGGATTAAGCACTTGGGCTTCAGAACAGTTGTTTTACATTAGGAAGGTTTGTGGCAAGCACTGTGGTGGCAGGACAGGTAGCTTTCATCCTTCTAAGTTGGGAACTGCTGATTGAGAGCCCAGTGTCCAAGTGTATTAGTTCTGGTTTAGGCACTTGGGCTTCAGGCCAGTTATTTTACATTAAGAAGGTTCGTGGTCTGCACTCTTGTGGGAGAAGAGGCTGGACTCTGCCCTTCTGAGCTGGGAATTTTCTGGTTAAAGGTTTATAGTGCCTGAATATTTGAACTGTATCTTACTGAAATTGGTTCACCTTGTTTGCTCTAGCATAGACTAGATCCAGGCCTACTGAATCTAGCTTTGTTTATATGCTTGTTGTTTGTTTGCTTGTTATTTCCTGGAAGCTAATTCCACCTAATACGCAACTTCTCAGCTTCTGTGGATCACTAGTGATATCTGCATTGCTTACTGTACTTATTTCCTTGTTTCACTTGAAAGAAAGTTACTGTTTGTTGTTTTTGCATTTAGTTACTTGTAACACATTGCACTCAAGTTACCTGGCACTTGCTCACTAAAGCAATTATATAAGTCAGCACTAAAAATTAAAAGCACTACACCCTCACTCCCCACTGGCCCTTGTTTTCAATTAAGGATTTCCCAATATTATTCTAGCATGTCCAAAGGTCAGTTGTCAATCTCCTCTCCGGTCCAGCTGGTGAATCTGGGAATCTTGAGGCAATGTTATAACTGCCTCATGTACACAGACAACCCTCTCCTCCTCCCACATAACACAAATACTTGCGAGAGATGCAGCTATTTAGCCAAACTGGAGGCTGAGCTCTCTCAACTCAGGACTGGCAAGATAAAGACAGGAGGAGAAGGCAACTACACACACCACAAAACTAGCCTCACATAATGCTACCACTCCACTGAATCAAACACATAAACACACAAAGACATACTCGGAGGCTCTGAGTAAAAATTTACCTAAACAGCTGAGGCCTCCAAAGCAGACACCCAAACAACTGCTACCTCAAGACACCCCACAAGCAACACATAAACCACAAAAGCAGTGTGCAAAGCAGTCACAGCCCTTAAGGCCAAATACAACACCAAACATACTTGTCATAGGTGACTCCATAGTCAGACACACTGACGTCCCACTCACCAGGCTGAACAAGGAGAGGGTCACAGTAAGCTGCCTATCGGGCGCTAGAATCCGCCACATAACACAAGCACTCGGGTCACTCCATGGCAAGTACAAATATGACACAGTCATTGTCCATGCTGGTGTGAACAACCTGAGACGTACCTCCCTGGACTACATGAAAAGAGACATAGAGGAGCTCTCTGATTATGTAGCCCAGGCAGGTATGACCCTAACCCTGAGCAGTATCCTTCCTTCACCAAGAATGATGCCACAATATAGAGACAAGATGATCAGCTTTAACAACTGGCTTAATGTCTGGTGTCATTCAAAGGGGATCCAGTGTCTGTCTGCCTGGGATGACATGCTTGACAAGCCACGCTGCTTCAAGGGACGGCTTGCACCTGTCACCCTGGGATTCTGGATATTGGCTAAGGCTCTTGCCACCCCATAGTGCCTTTTTAGGCAAGGCTCAAATTCTAAACCTACCACCCTAGAAAACAAAATGGGAAGAAACTGAGGGTAATGCTGCTCAATGCCAGAAGTCTAAATCTCAAAATGCATGCACTCGAGGCCCTTCTCAGTATGGAGAACATTGATGTCTGTGCTGTAACTGAAACCTGGTTCAAGGCTCCTGAGAGCACCCCGGCACTATTAGGTTTTACCTCATATCATGCATTCCGCCCCAAAACCCGGACCACACCACAAAAGGAGGGGTGTATCCATATTCATAAAGGATACTCACACCTCCAGGTTGGTGGCAACGCCAAGCTTCGGAAACCATCCAGGTGCAACTAACCATAGGCAAAACTGCTCTACAAATTGTAGCATGCTACAGGCCACCCTCTCAAACTCAGGAACCCCACACAGCCTTCCTGAAGACACTGGAGGGTATAAATGTATCTCCAAACACCATCATATTGGGTGACTTCAACTACCGAATATAGACTGGGAACATTACTCAAGCCCTAACTTTCTAGCCCAACGGTTCCTGGAGTTCATAAATTCAAATGCCATGGAACAGCTAGTCACTGTTCCCACGAGAGGAGAAAATATACTAGATCTCATTGTCACAAACATGGGGACAAAATGCTCCACACGAAGTATATCCCTCATTGGTGAGATCTGATCATAAACTAATCTCACTGGAAATCCACATCCCGCCCCACCCCAAGCAAAAAGACCATAGTGAAGAACTTCTCTAAAGCAAACTTCACACTACTCAAGACTGGTGTGGTATCCTTCAAGGCCCCTGAGCCAGAGGAAACCACAACCCAAGCTCTTGAAGCCCTTACAAATGCCTTCTATGAACACCTCCAGGACTGCATGGATCAGGCAATCCCAAATAAAACCAAGACTCTTTCCACAAAGGGCAAACGTCCAGTCTGGTGGACCCCAGCCATTAACAAACTTTACAATAAGAGGAGAAAGCTATTACATGATAGAACAAAATCCATAAAAGGGAAGTCACCCCTGATCATTATTAGTAAAAAATATGAGCACTCATAAAATCAACTAAGGCCAATTTTGAGAGAAAAATTGCCATGGATTCAAAGGACAATCATAAGGCCTTTTTCAGCTATGTTAGGAACCTGGGTGGAAACTCCCAGATATGCTCAGAATTAGTCCAAAATGATACAAAAATCACTGAACCCACAGACATTGCCAACATACTGGCAGACAGGTTCAGTGCAAACTTCACCCCTCTCCCCTAAAGGAGAGATAACTATCCCAGCCGAGTGTAGCCTCCCGGACATCTCAAATGTGCAGGTGAAAGCTGCTCTCTCTAAAGCTAAAACACAGCATCAATGGGACCGGATGGTGTCCCCGGCTGTGTGCTACACGAGCTAAATGAGGAATTAAACCCGCACATAAGGCAGCTGTTTAATCTCAGCCTTACCACAGGATACGTGCCCAAGGAGTCGCGTACGGCAACTGTGGTCCCACTCCACAAAGGCGGTGCCTCTACGGACCCTGGTAATTACCGCCCCATAAGCTTAACAAGTCTAGTCTGCAAAGCTATGGAGAGGATCATAATGGAGCTCATAAACAAAGATATAGGGGACTTGCAGACATTGGACCCGACCCAGTTTGGCTTTGTCAAGGGAAGATCATGCCTTTTGAACTTGGTTGACTTCTTCAAAACAGTCACCAAGGCCATTGATGAGGGAAAGGGAGTCCATACAGCCTACCTTGACCTTGCAAAGGCTTTTGACACAATACCCCACTCGGGTATTGTAGAAAAACTTACCAGCTTAAATGTAAACCCATATGTCACAAGATGGGTTGCAAACTGGCTTAAGGACAGAACCCACAGGGTTAGAGTTGCTGGCGCTGTGTCAGACTCCAAGCCGGTCACAAGTGGTGTCCCACAGGGCTCGGTCCTTGGCCCCCTATTGTTTGGCATCTACTTCTCAGAAGTACAGGCCAACATGGGAGGACTTTGGCTGACAAAGTTTGCAGGCGACTGCAAACTGGGCGCCATAGTGGAAAGTGCATCGGACACGGATATCCTTCAGAAGGGACTCACGGAAACAGATAGCTGGTGCCAGAGCCATGGCCTGAAGTTAAACGCCAAAAATGTATAGTCATACCCTTCGGGAAAAACAAGGTAACCCCAAGCTACCATATAGGTGGCAATCCACTAAGCACAGAAGAGGTTATCAGGGACCTGGGGACCCAGGTTGACAGTGGCCTTTCTTTTGACACTCACATTGCTAAAGTGGTTAGAAAGACCTTCTACATTGCCCACCTGATCATGAAGGGATTCACATCCAGATCTAGTGAGGTCATTGTTCCCCTGTACTCTTCACTTATCAGACCAATGATCGAGTACAATGCCCCATTCGGGATGTATCTCACCCGACATTTGCAGCAATTGGAGAGACCCCAAAAGTTCCTCACCAAAAGGATAAAGGGACTCCAAAATCTGTCATATGCTGCCAGATTGAAGAAACTCCAGCTCTATTCAGTCGCATACCGTCTGCTCAGAGGTGACATGTGCCTGACATACAAGGCCATGTCCAACCCGGAATTAATGGACATGCTCCACCTCAAAAATCCAAATCCACCAAAACCACTAGAGCAAGTGACTTAAACCTTAGCACGGATATAAATAGGACGTGCTGGAGGGATAGATTTATCACTCAGAGACTCCCTATGCTGTGGAATAAAATCCCGGTCCATGTGAGGCAGAGCACGTCGCTGACTCTGTTCAAGAGAAATCTAGACCTGTGGATGGGAGATCGTAGGTTTACCCCAGGAATCATCTCTGTGTCACTGCTGGACAGAGGCACAACAAACTAATGGGCACAGTATTTTTTCATATAAGGGGTGGCATAAGCCACAATAATTTGGGCTAGGCTTATAAATGCCTTAGGGCAGATAGCCTAGTATAAACCTATGAACCTATGAACCTATACTGTATATACATGTAATGACACATACTACTCCATTTGGCAATTGGTAAGAAGAGTGACTTACCTTGTGGGTATGCCAGTATTGAGGATGATGCTGGATGGATGCCTATTTCAGATGCACATAGTACACTCCCTATACATGTTTGAGCACAGGTAGTGTCCTGTTTGGCATCCATTTTATTGTATGTGCGAGTCAGAGAGAGGTGTCCTTCCCTGGGTCCCTACTGTGTCAGTGTATGTGCTATGCATTGCCTGTTTGCCAAGGCCAGGGCATACTGAGCATGCCTCCTTCTGCCTACTGGGGTAGGTTCAGGTTGTTCCTCCTCTGAGTCACTCTGTGCCTGTGCAGCCTTGGCAATGGTGGGGGGCCGTGTGGTCTTTCCCCGTGCTGTTCCTACTGCAGCTGTTTCTGCAGGATCATATTGTGTAGCATGGCACATACGATGACAGTTGGAGTACATGTAGTTGGGGACTACTGCAAGGCTCCACCGGATGTGTCCAGGCACCGAAACCATGACTTGAGCATCCCAAATACATGCTATATTATAACTCTGGTCTGTGCATGTGCCTCATTATGGAGTTCTTGTTCGGGTGTGTGTGCATTTCTGATGGGTGTCATCAGAGAAGGCTCCAGTGCATAACCAGCATCCCCCACTAGGTGACCATGAGGGATGTCCCCAATGGCAAATCTCTGCTACAGCTGCATCAGATGCCAGATGTGGGAATCGTGAAAGCTTCCAGTGCAGCCAGCACACACATTCATTATTATGTCCTGGGCATCGCACATGACCTGGCAGTAGATGGAGGGGAAGCCCTTGTGGCTGATCTAGACCATACCCCGCTCACTGGGTGGTGCTTTGATGCATATGTGCGTGCAGTCTATAGCACCCAACACCTCAGGGTATTCTGCTATTTGGTGGAAGAGACGCATATTGCTGGCCAATGCCTCACGGGTGTTGAGGAAATATACATGTTCTCCGGCATGTGCTGACATGGCATCCAGGAAATGGTAGATTATCCTGGATGCTGATGCCTGTGAGATCCCCATGATATCCCCAGTTGGCCTTTGGAAGGTACGTGTGGCTAGTATTTTTAGGCCTACACATACGTTGGTATCCACTGGGATGGGTTCGCCTCTGTTAGTTCTGTGTGTCAGGCGTGACTGGCACAGCTCAACAATTTGCTGTAAGAGGTCCCTGTCCACCCTATAGTGCTCCACTATCTCCAGCTCATGTAGCCCCTGGTAGATTACCCTGGGTCTGTACACTTTTCTCCATCTCCTCACTGTGGGTTGGTCAACAGGATTCTCATCCTCACCACCCTCAGCCTCTTCCACATTTTGATGTATGATAGGTACTGCAGCCCCTATCATTTTGTTGGTTTTGTTTGTTAAAATTTCCACGCTTGTATACACCGGTGGTGTAGAGTATGTGGGAAAAAACAGAGGGAAAGGTTTTTGCATAGTTTATAGTAATGTCCTGGGCTGGGCTGGCCTGCTGCCTGTGTAATTGGCTGATTCTGATGCATTTCACCTGCCATCTATGCTAGTTCTCCCCGATTACCTTCCTACTGCTGTTTTCCCTTCCCTTTCTGTTTAAGCCCAGGGGTGCGCCGCGCAAACACAGTGCTCAAATGTGCACAGGGCTGCTATTTCCTGATTTACTTTTTTCTCCCTGTAAAACCCGGTGAGCAGTGCACACACCTGCTTAGGCAATGTAAAGAGTGCTAGGCATCCTTAAACACACCAGTCTGCTTACAGTATGCCTGACACACACGCCTATGATGCCAGCTAACTCCTAGACTTGCACCAAGCTATTCCTGTTCTTACACTGTTGGGTGCTGACTAGCATTGAGGGGAAATCTGAGATTCAGTATTATTCCCCTCATTTGCATAGGATTGCCTGCTGATACATACATAGTTACAGGTCCCACACTGAGCCTCCCCCTTTAGCAACCACTATTCACTGGCCATGTTGTCTTCTGTCTGCCATTGACTATAGTGGCAAAATAGTGATTTTGGTTAAAATGCTTATTTCAGGGTTTTTTTTTTTTTCACCCGATCCCGTTTGTGTGCTGCTGCTCTACTCTTAAACAACCGATATCGGCTAAAAAAAAATAAAAGTTATTTATTTTTTTTAACTGTTTTCCATGCCAATGGCCATATATTTGGCCATTGGCATGCTTTACACATTATATACACCCTTTATTTGGAGCTGTCGTGGCTCTGTTTTGTAGTTTGCAGAAATGTACTCGGTTATTAACCAAGTACATTTCTGAAGATTACACTAATCCTGCATGGCTGGCTGACAGCTTCCTGGATCGCAAATTCACCTAATTTGCATGGATGTCACCTGCAAATGGGGTAATTTGCATACAGGAGCTAAGTACGTGCAGGACTAGTGCATGAGCGCTAGTGCACAT
>NC_056742.1:205033148-205140648 GCF_019279795.1 Protopterus annectens
TTATTCTAGCAACTTTTTCTATGATTATGCAAGGAATGTTTAAAATGTGTCCCTGGTTTTGGGCCTTTTGTCCCTCCACCCCCAACACCAATAAATTTTGCCTTTTTACAGATATCTTGTGCTGCATAGTTTTTCATGGAGAGATAAGTTTAGTGCTGCTTATGCTAAGTCTATTTGTGTCAGTAGCACAACAGGTAGACTACTTGTGTTTGATAGAGGATGCTGTGGGTTCTACTACTACAGCATGTCAATGGATTGCTGATACTATACTGTGTTGTACTTTTGAAGAGGTGGATGCTGCAGTCTTGAGAATGTCCTCTTTGGTGGAGATGCCTAGTAACTATGAACCTGTTATCAGTTTGCTATCCATTCCTTATTACAATATTACTAGTTTATCATTTTTAATGTAACATAGGCAATTTATTCCTCAAGGGCAACAGGCACTTTATTTGTAGATGAAACAATGAAATATAAAGATGTTTGCTAGCAGCAAGCAACCTCTTCATTAGTTACAGATCTATTTAATATGGAATTATTTAGTTGACTTTTACTTCTGCAGAGATTGCACATTTTTACTGATTCTGGTGGATTGTAGAAGTTTGAGTAAACTCTTATGATGAAATGTACTGAATTGGGCAGCTTTGTCATTATTGGTTCATGCATTTTGTTTCATTGCTTACTGGAAAAATGTTAAAAATAATACATTTAGCATGAGCTCTAACAAGTGTGCTGTATTATACAAGGAATATAATATATTAAAATCAGGAAGGTGTATCAAAGAACACATGTATGTTAGGTGTGCAAGGGGCCTATGATTTGAAAACAGCCCAAAGGTAATCTTTATCTGCCACTGGCCAGATACATTTTCTTTGAATGTGGGTCTCAATGAATGTGAGTTTCAAGGGCAAAGCAGTTTTAATAGCAAGTCTATTTTCATTGTGAGACTGTATTACTTTGTTTAGCAGATGTATTAGTGTTTGCATTATAAAATGTAAAATAAAAGTTTTAAATGAAATCCAAATCATTGTAGAAGTAAAGCAGTATGCACATTAGCCAAGTAATGGGAAATTAGAATGGCTGCATGGGGGGAGGGCTGTGTATGGGGGGACCCCATTTGACCATGATTTTGTAAAGGGGGAAGGGCGGCAAACTCAAAGGCAGCCTCCGAGGGTACAAACTCTAGCTATGCCACTGATCAGTAGGCCATGGAGAATGACTGACTTTTGGAGGCCCTTGCAAAATATAATAATCTTTTGCTAAGATTAGAATATCGCCTACCATTAAATGCCCTACTTTTACCACAAAACCCACATACTGCAAGTCACCAGAAACAAAATCCTAAGGTTCATCTTCTTCTCCTTTCCCAGTGAACATCATTACTACACATTTAAAAAAAAGGTTACAATTTACTACAGGGTCTAGGCTCTGGGGCCATATTTTGGTTGTCTGTTCTTCAGTTTGCATTTGAAAGTTGGTATCCCACAATTCCACTGCTGTGGCCATGGTTACATAATTATGCATGCAAAATGTGTGAGAGACCATGACAAATATGTGTATGTACTTGGGGGGTGTACAGATGGCCTCATATGTCCTGGATATTGCAGAATGTTTGTGATTTCTTGCCTCATATTTCAATTTTCTGAGAGAAATTTGGTAGTTCTTGTATATTACTGAGGATTTTCCTTACATAATAATGACACATATTTGAATTACTGGCTCCTGATTACACATATCGTTGACAATTTATTGCATCATATTTTAATCTTTATTGATAAAGTTTTGTTCTTTTTGCAAATTAACCAGAGTTGCTATCATTAAATAATTTCAGACATGTGAGTTACTTGGCTTAGTTTCCTTCTGAAAAAGTGTGCTGTGAGTTATCTTCTGACAATATCTTTCAGAATAAGTATGACAATACAAAGCCTATTATTTTAGCAATTGTTTAATTACAGAATGGCAATCAATATAATTTAAGATTTTGGTCATTGTCTACTATTACTTAATAACTTTCTCTTTTAGTCGAGTTAAGAAGTTATGATGTGCTTGTCTGTAGGGGAGGAGGATACAGGTTTATCTATTTTATGAAAATACCTGAGGCAGTGTCTATGTAGTAATCCAGCTGAATAGCAATTCATAGGATAGCTAATTACACAGGTGAAGAATTTCTGCTGACCCCACTAGAGTGGTCAGCAAGCAAGAAAATATGATTTCTTTCTATGTAAAAGTATGAATATGTGCTATATTGTTATTTCTGCTAATAACTCAACCAAATGAATGGTATATAGCAGTCCATGGTATTAAATGAAAGATTACATAAATCTGCAGAAACTGTCAGTGATACTAGCAATCTGAATGGTTGTTTGGTAATAAATTATGGATGTGTGTACATAAATATACACATGCAAAAATATATTTAGGTAAATATCTCAGATATTATCTACCTGAACACATTGTGTCACAGCATTTCACATTACTAGTTACCATGGAGGGCAGGAACATGATTATTTGGCTATACCTCAGAAACTCAGAGTTTAAAATCAAGCCTGCTGTCCATAAGTATTAGCTTTCCTACAAATTATCTAAAATACCATCCAAACCAAAGGATAAAAAGGTCACAAAGGCAAAACATTCAATAAAAATGTAAGAAAGACACAACCAAGCTAAAATCTTCAACATATAATACCTTAATCATCCTGTAGGACATACAATTGCTTCAGCTATATGGCTTCTGCATGCCCATGACTTTTTAAGTGCTTATGGGGACAGTCAGGCCCTTAAAGCCAAACTCCACTAGTTGAACACATACATGTTTCAGATATCTTTTTAACCTCATCAGTATTGTACAGTTCCAAGTTATCAGAGGACAACATAAATAGTTTGGCTATAATTTAAAAACACAGAGCTTAAAATCAAGCCTGACATTCATGAGCATTAGGGTGCTTGCAGATGATCCCATATATCACCCAAACCAAATGATAAGAACATCATACAGACAAACCATTCTGTGAAAATAAAACCTTCATGAAAGACCCAACCAAGCTCGAGTCCTCACTATGAAATACCCTAAACCTCTTGCATGGAGGCTCATTGGATAGATGAGCAGCAATCTGTTTAAATAATACACTTTACTGCTACATTCTGCCATGTTGAATGATACTCAGTTTTCATTCTGAGTGATGAACTGATCTTCTGATTTGTATGCGGCTACCTTTTTTATTGCATTGTCATTATATTAGAAGATCACTGAAAAACCAATCAGTAAAAACAAAAAGAAAACTCCAGCAAAGCTAGAACTTGTAATAAGTGACCTCCCAAACCTCTTGTATCAGAGGCACATGGGATATATGCAAATGATCCTTATGAACATCAGCCGTTTCAGCTAATTGGCAATTCTGAATGCCCGTGACTTGTTTTGTTGTTTTAATGGACAATTTCAGGCCAATAAAGCCAAACCCCACTAGTTGTGGATATGCATATTTTGGCCTTGTTATGACCTCATCAGCACAGCAGAAGCAGAGTGTTTGACTAAACATTTGAAACACAGGGCTGTTATACCCAGCTGATGTCCATTATCATTAGGCTCACTGCAAAACAATCTCAAACAACAAACTAAACAATGAGTGAGAAGGTCACTGAAAAACCAATCAGTAAAAACAAAAAGAAAACTCCAGCAAAGCTAGACCTTCCAGTAAGTGACCTCCCAAACCACTTGTATCAGAGGCGCATGGGATATATGCAAATGATCCTTATTGTGCTGTGCCGATGAGGTCATAACAAGGTCAAAATATGCATATCCCAAGCTAGTGGGGTTTAGCTTTATTGGCCTGGAATTGTCCATTAAAATGAAGAAATAAGTCATGGGCATTCAGAATTGCCAATTAGCTGAAACAGCTGATGTTCATAAGGATCATTTGCATATATCCCATGTGCCTCTGATACAAGAGGTTTGGGAGGTCACTTATTGGAATTTCTAGCTTTGCTGGAGTTTTGTTTTTGTTTTTACATTATATTAGAAGAAGAAAAATCTTATTTCCCCTTAATAGAGAAGATTTGTATCACTCAACATGTAACCCTACCTTCTCAGTTCAACTCAATACTTTACATGAATGTAAAGTTATGTACATGTCTTGAAAGCTGGAACCATTGGCTAAGTACAGGCTAAGGATAAGATTTGTGCTATATTATGCTGAGAAATGTGCTGTAATACTTCATTTCATTATAGATAATTTCTGTTTTAGCACCAGTACTGTTATATAGCCTGTTACTATTCCATACAATAAAAATAATGGCATCCCCAATATCACTTTATTTAAATACTTAGGTTTCACTATCAATCTCTGTCTCACCTTCTCTACTCACACTCACAAAATCACTATCAGATTTCTATCACAATTAAAGCTATGCTACAAGGCTTCTCACCTGCTCTTTCCAGAGCTGGAATAGCCTGGGCCAAGAATGTATTACTCCAGAAGTTTAAATATGGCTACCCATTTTGACTTTGCTTGCAATGTAATTCACGCAGCCTATCGGTTACTGAAAATAAGATGTGCAAATTTGCACATATTATCATATCACACTTTCACCATTTCTCACTATTAGATGCCTAGCAGTTTCTGAAAGATCCACCTACCTAACTGGCACCCAGTTATTCAAAGTACTAAAAGATGTAACCTATCTCTCTTTAAGAACATCATTCCCAATTAGGAAACAGACCTGCTATCTTTGAAACTCCAAAGAAAATTTCTTTACTCTTACTAGGCCCAATTTTAATTCATTCACTCCAAAGGAGCTCAGGAAGTTTGCACTGTAACTTCCAAAGGGTGGAGCCTAAGCCTTTTGTCAAAATCAAATTATCCTCACATTTCAAACAAATGTTCATATCTCTGGAACCATAGGGGTTAAGAAAGAACCGCAAATGGCAAACTCTTCAGTACAAACTATTTTATAGTGATAGTATTCTTTAGGTTCTTAGTCTTAAACCAAATTTTATAAGTCAAAGTAAACAATAGTAACTATTACATTTGTAATATTTTGTAAACTACTTACAATATCTCAGCAACCACTCAAATGGTACACATACTATCAGCATCATTTTATTCATGACTGAGAGCTTTCATAAGGGGCTAAGGAGTTCTGGCTGCATGACTTAGTTGTTGAGATATTTAGAAAAACGTGAAAATTATATCTACATAAAATCATGAAAACATTCACTATCTATTTAACTGCACTAGAACAGAGGTCAAATATTATTACAGCTGAGTTTGCCATCCTGTAAGCTTTAAGATGATATATTTTAAAACCTTCTACATAGGATTGGTTTAAAATTATTGATGCAAATATGAACAAGCAATATTTGACACCTAGAGGCATCAGTAGGAGTTAACTGCAGATGCACCTGGAGGCATCACTCGGATGTAATGAGTTAAAGCAGCTGTGGTTAATGGTGCTTTATCAAGAACTGTGGAACAAACTCCATTCAGCAAAAATGTGCTCTGCCACCAAGCTTCTAGCTGCCTCCTATAAATCCAACAACAAAGCTGGGGACTGTCTGTTCTCCAACTGTACTGGACCTATCTGGAACAAGCTTCCAAGTGAACTTACTGCACTTACTTCTTTACCCACTTTCAAGAAGCATCTAAAAACTTTGCTTAATTCCCAATGGCTCTGTCCTTGTACTAACCCTGACTGAACTTTTTATTCCCTCTACCTTTTCTTAGTCACTCAAATCTTTACTAGGTTTCTACAGTACTATTTTTTTCTACTCTCAATTTATCAATTCCACTGAACTAAAAAAAAAAAAAAAAAAAAAAAAAAAAGCATTTTTTTCACCTGTTGTATTTTCTTGGTTATGCTTATGAAACAGTTTATGTACTACTTTCCATTTGTAAAATATTTCTTTTTTGGATAACAAATTTTGTTCTATATTACTGTATTTTTGTGGATCTTTTCTCCCCAGGCCTCTACTGAAAATGGACATGTATCCAGCTAGACTAGCCCGGACAACAAATGTAAAATAAAATAAAATAAATAGATAATTCTTTCTCTGATATATTCTTATGCATTAAACTAATTACAAGATCAATAAACTTAGGGAGAGTTTACTTTACCAATGTTTGCATTGAGTTAAATTTATTTTTTTCTATTAAGTATCTACAGTTTTGAATACCTAACTACTGTTCTTTTCTTAAATTAAATTTTGCTATTATGTATTCTACTGGTTGTATCTTTTCATTACCCAGTAACTGAATCCAATATACAAAGTTATGTTCCATAAATGTAATCATTGTAGATGAGTTAAATGTGCATATGTTATTCTGAGTACTGTATATGCTATTAGAAATAAAACAAAAAAACATGCTTTATATTATGGATTTTTATAAATAAAACTCATGAAAACTGTTATTATCATAGTGATATATTTTATTATCTAAGATATAACCTTTTAACTACCAAATTAATGTATTGCTTACTATTATATTTTCATTCAAATATGTCAGTTGATTGAATTTTAACCAGATATTTTTCTTGTATTTCTTTTCATTTGACATTATACTTATTATTCGGGTCTATATTATAACAATGAATGATCAGATGAATGTAACATTGTTATATCGACCCCTAAATCTTGAATACTAAAAAACAGCGAACAACCAAAACAGTGATTTTTTTTTCCCCAGGGAAAAAGATCACTGTTCCAAATTAAAAAAAAAAAACACGAAACACTAAATAAAGTGGGGGGGGGTGTATGCCCCCACACCCCCTACTTAAATATACCAACTCTGTGATCTCACTACAGTGGAGGAAATGGCATAACCCGGCCGGCCAACCCAGCAATTTCTTTCCCTGGGAAAAAAAATTGCTTTTCTGGCCATTCTCTATTTTGCTGGTTCGACACTTAGTGTTCAACTTAACAGTGTTCGATCATCTGACTATTTGTTGAACTAAAGTAGACCCTGTTATTCAACCAAAGAGAAGTTGTTTTTATAACTGATGATAAACATTATAATTCTAAATCTGATAATTTAATGCCACCAGAAGACCAATCACTAATATGATGTCTTAAAGCTATTCTAGATTTGTTAGGATTCCAAAGGAATCTAAGAATTAAGGAATTAAACTTTCTTATATTTTTTAGGAGGTGGGAGAGATAAAGATTGCATTATATACACATTTTTGGAAAAATAATACTTTTTATTAATGAATGTTTCTCTTCCATTAAAAACAAAAAAACTTCTTCCATTTATTTTTAAGGTTATTTATAATTACATTATTATTGTAATTTATATTTATTATATTTTTAATGTTTTCTGCTAATGTTATCCCAAAATATTTATTTTGTTATCTTTCGCAATATACTTAGAAAATCTTTCTTCTGTATCATAAGCACTAGAATTTATTATTACAATGTTTGTCTTATTCTCATTAAAAGTAAGACCAGATTTATTTTCTGAAAAGATTCTATAATATTAAAAACTTAATTTAAAGAAATTTTATTAACATTTAAAATGAGAAGAATGCCATCAGTGAGTAACAGTATTTTGGAAACCAAATTATTTTTTATCTGTCTACCTTTAATATCTAATGTTGATCTTATATAGTTTGCAATTTTTTCCATCAATAAAGTAAAAAGTAGAGGCAACAACAGGCATTTCTGTCCAGTTCCTTTACTAATTAAAACAAATCCAAGGTATGTGTATCTATTTTTATATAAGCAAAGGAATTTTCATATAACAGCTCTATTAGTTGTACAAAACTATTTAAGAAATTACATTCCTCCAAGACTAAGAAAATGTACTTCCAATTAACTGAATCAAAAGCACTCAAAAGCATTATTAATGTCTAAACCTAATAGTGTAAAATTACCTTTTGTATTATTTACATTATCAATTATGGTTCATATTATTTTAATATTATCATAAGTATTTCTTTTTTTATAAATCCAGTTTGATCATTATTAATCAAATATGGAAGAACTTGTTGAATTTTAGTATTATGAATAGCCATACATATTTTATGATCAGTATTTAATAGTGAAATTGGTCTATAAGAGGAACACACTACAAATCTTTATCATTCTTGAAAACTGGAGAAATAAGAGTGTATTTCCATGACAGTGGAATTTTTGTTAAATCTTTAACTATTAAAAAAACTTTGAGTAAAATATTTAAACTTTCTTTGGGCATAAGCTTACAAAGTTCTGATATTATTAGGTCATTACCAGAAGGTTTATCAATTTATTTTTTGTATAGTTTTTAATAAAAGTTGTAAGTACTTCTTGTGAATCCATTTTTTATTATATTGATTACTTTTATTGAAATACCTTTTATTTCAGTAACCTTTTTGCCCTCAATAGAATATAATACTTTAATATGATTAGATGTAATAAACATTTTTGTTTTAGAAGCTAACTTATGCATGGATTTGGATTCACAGAATAATTAATTAATTTAAACTTCTACAAGTTAAGTATTGTAATCAGAAAGTGGGCATGATACTACTTCTACTTTATTTAATCTAATGGCTAAATCATTAGAAACATATACTCTGTTCTTGCTTGTGATCCATGTCTATGTGAAAAGTGATTAAAAAAGTACATTTGTGTCTTAAAATTAATTAATATATTTAATTTGACATAAGTCTATGGAATTTATTAGTGCCTTTGTTGAAGCTGATATTTTTCATTTTCTAGTGGTATTAGAATCCTCTTCTTTTAATATAAAATTAAAATTTTCTGTCAAAATAATACTACCTTTTTAGTTATATAATCTGATGTAACTGGTGTTCAACTGTTTTATCACCCATGTCAGGTATCCAGTATACATTAATAAGACTATGAAACTTTATTTTAATTTCCATTGTTATTGAACAAAATATGCCCATATTGTCACTGTATGTATTTAATATATTAAGCATAGGCAAATAATTTCTCCATAAAATAGCTACTCCCCCTTTTTTCTGATTATATTGTGAACTACTTAATATAGTATAATATGTAATATTGAGTCATTTTATATTTTCTTGTAATAAATGAGTTTCTTGTAAAAATTAATCTGGGACATGAATAACTTTAGAAACTTATTTAAACTATTTCTCTTGCAACTATTGTTTAAACCATTAATATTAATAGAAATGCTCTCTAAATATACCATCTAATAATTTAATAAAAAGGAAGTTGATAAAGTCATAATTCTTAAATGTAATATTAACAATGTACCACTCATAATTATTAAGAACTGTTTATTTTCAATTACAGGTCTAATAAAATTCATATTGTTGAGTGTGTGTATATATATATATATATATATATATATATATATATATATATATATATATATATTTATAATGAAAATATTAGTAGTCACCAAAAACAATAGTAAATTGTATAAAAACTAAATATAGAATTCTTTTCACTTCTATTTCCCTCATGTAGTCTAATACTCCTAATTTAAATAGTAAATCAGTCTAAACTATCCCGCTCATAATCATGAGTAAATCCAATGCCCCACTGTTTTTAGAAAGACATCTTGATACTTATATAAATGTCACACTTTAAAAAACTCAATAAACAAATACATTCTTCTCCTTAAAGTAAAGCCTATTTCTATATTTATATTATCTATACTAAATATTCATAACCTAGAATTTAATATATAAATATGTAATATCTAAGACAGATCACTTGTATATTACAAATAATCAAAATTGAATAAAATATTATATAATGTTAGGTGCTAAGCAATTAGTAACTTATAACACATTTAACTTACAATTTTGTGCAAATCAGCTCTTTCTAAATGACTGTGTATTACTATCTTCATTATATATCATCAATTCAATTACACCACATTGGAAGTCTGTTTCATTTATAAACCACAATCATATTATTACTAGATGTTTATTTGTGAGTGTGCATGCATGTGTGTATCTTTACTTTATTTATACTTTATTTCCCATGCGGCCAGGCTTTCTAATGTTATTTTATTTCTTATTTGAAGGAGATGGATTTAAAAGATAACATACAGCATGAAAGGTGTCAGTAACATATCAACAATATGATTTCTTTATTAATGTGCTTTCTTGTGCAAAAAAGAATCCCTGTCACATGTTCCTCACTTTTTGTACTTAGATTCACATTTCATAACTGAGAGAGCAACATGTCATTATAGAACAAACAATAAGCTATTTGAGCGTAGATATAACTAAATCCACTCATAACTCTTCTTATTCATTTCTTTATGAACATTTTTGATTATTAGATTTTGCTTTGAGAGACAGTATGTTTAGCTCTTATTTTAAAGTACATTTGCAGTCTATCAGCAGGACAAATGTCTAATCAAATTTTCTCAGTAAACTAACACAAGAAAAAATATATTAATTATATCATCTTTTCCCCTTTTTTACCTACTCCTATATTCATGTTTAGCTGTTTGACTATCCTTGGACATTAATCTTTATAATCTCTTTTGATATGAATAGTTTCATGTGTATCTCTACTTTAACAGATAGCAGAACAAAAACTCTGCATTAAGAGCATCAACCAGATGTGAATGACCCAATATGCCTAATTCTTTGTAGGGGCTTTTATGATGAGTTTTTGTTGTTTATCCAAAATGCTCCCTCACTAAATGGAATGGCATTTGAGCTCTGTTATTAAATTGGAATTAACACCATGACTCATCAAGTTATAACTCCATAACAAATCTGATTCTGACATTTGAGCTGTTATTAAATTGGAAATTGCCCTGTGACTCATCAAATTGTAACTCCATAATGATTCTGACCCCTGGATTTCCTAATCTTCCATGCAGGACTAGTCTAGCCCTGCACTGAAGTGGCCATTTAGGAGGAGGATGGCAGCACGCCATGCATATTAATGAAGGTGCGCTGCCTGAACACCTAACCCTACACGGGGCATGGATGAGTGCAAGGGGCATGTCTGAGAACAGAGCTCTCAGAATAAACATGCCCCTGCAAAGCAGGACAGCAGAAAGGGTAAATAAATGAGGGAGACCACTCATAGGTGTCTGCATATCCCCAACAGTCCCCCATGTGTACAACAGCAACAGGACATAAACATAAAAGAAGAAATCCTTTTATTTTTTTTTTTTTAACTCTGAGTACAGCTAACTGTAGGTGTGCGGGTGCTGCCATCACTTAGCTATGGTTAAAGCAGCATAAAAGGCTGAAGAGGATAACAAGGAAGATATATACAAATGAAGCAGCACAGCAATAGTGTAGTGGTCAGAGCATCTGCCTAATGAGCAGGCATTTCCAGTTCAAGTCCCACTGCAGCACATACCATTTTGCATGTGAAATCTGTATATGAACATTTTTTTTACATTTTTTGCTGAATAACCTACTAAATAACATTTAAATGTTAACTGGAGTACTGCAATAAATGCACACGTGAAGTGTCAGTGTCATAATGAATAAGGCACTAATAAGCATGTTTAAGCACAAATAAGCAGTAGTAAGCATATATAAGCACTAGTAAGCATGTTTAAGTGCATTTGCATGGGGGTAAGCATTGCCTACACAGATTAAGCAAAGTAGAAGCTGACTGAGTGTAAGAAACTGTAACTGGAGGTTGCCATTGCTTAGCTTCATGCAAACCCGCGTACCCCCGCTTACAACTGCTTTAAAGTGCCTTACTTAATCACTCTGTACCCAACGGCCCGTGTTCTGCCCAGCAACAAAATAAACAGCCTCTGCAGGGCTGAAAGGCAGGACCCTGAACACCATAGTCACAATAGTTAACCACTAAGCCATCATAGCAGTACATACAAATGAGGTATCACCAAACTAATCCTCACCACAGGAAAATCGCCCCTTTTTCTTTTCTTTTAAAGAAATTAGCATGGGGGTAAGCAGTATTAGGCACTTTTAAGCAGCAGTAAGCAGGTTTCAGCCTGTTTGCATGGGGGTAAGCACTGCCTACACAGGTTAAGCAATATAGAAGCTAACTGACTGTAAGAAACTGTAACCCAGAGTTGGCAGTGCTTAGCTCCGCACAAATCCATGCAAACCCACTTACAACTGCTTTAAAGTGCCTTAATAAATCTGAAACCAATGGCCCGTGTTCTGTCCAGCAACAAAATAAACTGCCTCTGCAAGTCTTGAACCGAGGATCCTGAACTCCATACGCAAAGTGATTTACTACTAAACCATAGCAGATATAAATAATCCTGATGTTTTCACAAACATATCACCCAGCACAATCAGTCAACAGTACAGGAACTGTAGTAATATCATACTACACAACCTGTTAATGCAAGAAGTCTGGACAAAGTGTGCCACAATGTGGGTACGAATAGGGATATATGTCAACTACTGCTCTAATACACTTAAAATGTTGCTAGTTATACAGTTATATGTATTAGAACACATATGTAGAAGGAGATGAAGTTTGAAACATATAAGTGTCGGCACTAGTTACTGACTTTAATGCTGCAATCATCCTGTCAATTGCCAGGAGAATGAGGTACAGGCCAAAATATGAGCTGAACATGCATGGACATATGGACAGATATATATCTGTAAATGTAGACAGATAGACAGCTATATGTAGATATATATATATATATATATATATATATATATATATATTAATATATATGTGTGTGTGTGTGTGTGTGTGTGTGTGTGTATGACTCACAAATAATCATATAACATCAATTGTATATAGAGAGATAAATATGTTCATATGTATACATATATATATATATATATATATATATATATATATATATATATATATATATAGCTATATGAGATATATATATATAGGTACATACACATATGCACAGACAAAAGGTATTAGTAGCCACACATATGTAGAAGTAGTGTGGGAGTACCAGGTGCAAAGTATATCCCTCAGCTGCAAGCCCTGTAACTGGCACCTGTGAATTGTGCAGTGTGGCAACCATTCCCACAAATGAGAATACTTACATTAAACTTATACCCACCCACATTTCAAAGGACATAACACGACACACAGGCATGCATACACAGAAAATGTCTATTTGTGTACTATACAATAATCTATGCCAGTACTTACACCACATAAATTTTGAAATAAGTAATCAGTGATGAATGCAAGGCCCACAGAAAACAGTACATGCAAGCAATGTGGATATATATACCATACTATGCTGTCCAGGCCAAGGCCTTCAATTAGTACAACAGTAGACACAGGATTTGCCTTCAAGATAAGTAACAATCAACAATTACAGATGTAGTTCAGCAGCCTCCAATTACACCCTGTAGTCAAGCCCTAGGGGGAAATGTAGCACTTGTGGTAATGTCACAGTATCCTGTACATAACATTGCTTAACCTAAACATCTCACTATCACACTGACTGACCCTCGGCTTAACACTTATATCTGAAAATGTGTCACAGCCTAGGTTAATGGCATTGAACCCCCCTTCCCATAAACAGCTGTACAAGGGCAAGGAACACTGTGTACCACACACTGACCTCTGGAATATACAAGGGCACATATGTGTTGTCCAGCTGTTGCCCCCATATATATGGACTTTGCCCAACCAATGGTGTAGGAGTCCATGACATGACTGGGATGATAGCAGTAATTCTAGCAGTAAATAATGATAGGCCATTACCTAACAATCCCTGTCTGTATCACAGTAAAACAAAGACTGGCATATATGTGGAGGACAGAGGCAGGAACATAGTGTCATATTTGTATTATTGCTGTTACACACCCTCGAAATTGCTGGTGTTACAGGATTTGTTGCAACATACCCTCATGCAGTAATACAACATCAAAATACAAATGGATGTAGCCATGTACTGATAGCACTCAACAGACAGAATGCCACTGATATATCTGGGACAACACCTGTATGCTGCACAGACAAAATCTAACAGCCAGTCCTCTGGCTATCATATGGATAGTCCCACAGTTGAGAGCTACACACAACATCACCATTGGCCCATAACACTACTCAGCCCCCTCACACACACACACACACACACACACACACACACACACACACACACACACACACTGTCAATTGTATGGCTCAGCCTAGGCCTCTGACAAGCCAACACATACTGTGCATATGATGATACCTGGGCCACATCCTGTCATCCGTAACATCGACACAGGGACAGGCTAACATGGTGCTGATGCACAGGGTAAATGTACAACAGGGTAGCAATGGAATGCTGTGTAGCATGTTGTCAGCAGTAAAGTGAAATGCTAACACCCTGGAAGGTGTAGCTGTGCAGCCATGATCTATTATAGCTGTAATTAACAATATTGTATTGTTTTCAGCATTATCTATTCTGATTGTGTTGTGGTTGTCCATGTGTCACATGGCTGATGGGTGTAGTGGTGTCAGCGGGCCTTCTACAGTGGATACCAGTAAGTGAGGTGGGTGGTACACATGACATGGCTGGGTACAACACACAGAGCCTTTGGATTGGATGCAGTACATATACAAGACTGTACATATGGAGGTACGTCCCCGTGCAGGTAACACATCTGTTGCCCATGTAATCCCACCAAGACAGGATAGGCACAACCACACATTGGTATATATGCAGTCTGCTATTTGAATGACATTGAACATGCCAGTAGCAGGGTGTATGTCCCTTTCCCCACTGTACTGGTTTCCTCACCTCAGTAACATGGGTGTGCCAATGCTGGTGGCATAGCCCTACCCTTAGGAGGGTGTGAGGTGCTCTACTACTGTGAATGGTATAAAGAACAACTAACCAACCTGATAACATGCACTGTATAGTATCACAGACAGCTATGTGGGGGGATAGATGCAACAGTAACTGCAATGATAGTGGATGTGTCCACAACAGCCACACCCAGTGAGTTATAGCAACCCCAGTTTTACTGCACACCTCTACAGTGTGGAAGAGGGCTTTAACACATCTATGATCTGTGAAGGACTGTATGTCCATGGGCTGCCACCTGTGGAATGTTGGCATTTGCCAAGCAGTCCTGGGGAAACATATTCTGTGAATGGAGGTAGATCCCTTAACATCTACACACATTCCTACATGTGGGATGGTGTAGAGAAGCCTGATATGATCTACATAGACTGTGTGCACCTCCTAACCCTCATCTACACCTGTCATGATTGCATCAAGAAGGTATACCAGGTTCAGGTTGTATTCTCTGCCTTTGACAAGTCCAACATTGGCGGGATCCAGGGTTTAAAGATTCCCAGTGACATTGGCCATGGGTTCATTGTTGATATATTCCATGTCCCTGCAGACCAAGCTCATCAGGCTACTGGGTGGTAGTTCCCAGATAACATGGTGGATTTGTGGTTGTGCTTGCCAACATTGGTGAATCCATTCTCAGGTGTAGGCCTGTTGGATTGTATGAGGGATCCCAGCTACTTACTGTGCCTGCCCAGGGGATTCCCCAAAGCATGACACTTCACTTATCTGTACTGCATGATATGTTAGTAATGCCAGCCTGACATCCTACAGGTGGGATGGAGTACTGCTAACATGTACTGCCCTTGTCATGTAGGGTACTGGTTATGGGATCTGCTAAGGTTGGTAGTGTATTTCAGGCCAGACGTGTTTGACTGTGGGGGGGGGTACCTATCTGTGCCTGACGTATGTTGTTTAGATGTCTCAAATCCACTAATGGTGCATGTGGGCATATATGTTTTGGTTATGTTCCCAATTTCATCTACAGATGTATGTCCATATATACCTATATAGATATATATGGGATTACCTTTGAAAGGGAGACAATCATTTCACCGCACGGCCCTTTCTGCAAACCGAAAGGAAGAATCAGTCATTTTGAATTCCACCGAAGTTCAAAACTCAGCAAATCAAAAAGCAAATTCGCTGATTTTCGAAGTACAAGTAGGAATACATATTGTAATGCAGGGGGGCAAGCCCCCCTGCACCCCCCCTACTTTAATATTCTAACCCCAAGATGGCACTACAATGGGGAAAGGGACATTTTCTCGATCCCCACTATAGTGCAATCCGCACACAAAATGCCGAATCTGCAGCAAGCAAATGCATAGTGACATTCGCTCATTGCAGATTCAATGCATCTATTCCAAGATTGTGCAATGTTGAAAACTTACTTTCGACCTTCCATCTTTCAGAGAAATGATGAAAGGTGAACCATATATATGCTTACATATATATATATATATATATATATATATATATATATATATATATATATATATTTATATTTATTGTTGTATATATGTGAACATATGAATGTATACATATATATTTTTAGATGTATGCGTATCTATGTATATATGTATATATTGGCATACATGTACATATTCCTATATCTATATCTGCATATATAGATATGTTATATCCATTTAAATATATATATATATATATATATATATATATATATATATATATATATATTTATATAAATATATATATATACACACACACATACATCTACATGGTGGAATACACTCCCCGTAGTGTTGAATACCTGGGATGGATGATATGTTTGTGAAAACATCATGATTATGCGTATCTGCCATGGCTTAGTGGTAAATCACTTTGTGTATGGTGTGCAGCGTCTTGGTTTCGAGCATTGCAGGAGCTGTTTATTTTGCTGCTGTTCAGAACACAGGCCATTGGATACAGAGTGATTAAGGCACTTTAAAGCAGTTGTAAGTGGGTGTGCATGGGTTTGCGTGGAGCTAAACACAGCCACCTTCCGGTTACAGTAACTTACAGTCAGCTTCTATATTGCTTAACCTGTGTAGGCAGTGCTTAATGCCATGCATACCTGCTTACAACTGCTAAAAATTGCCTTAAGCTGTCTGTATCTAATGGGCTGTGTTCTGCCCAGCAACAAAATAAACAGCTGCTACAAGACTCAAACCAAGGACCCTGCAAACCATACACAAAGTGATTTTCCACTAAGCCATGGCAGATATACATAAGCCTAATGCTTTCACAACCATATCATCTAGTCCAGTAATGCAACAGTACAGAGAATGCATACCATCATCTAGATGTATGTGTGAAAATATATCTATATATGATATGTATATATATATATATATATATATATATATAGACGTGTGTGAACAGGTACGCCAGTACAGTACCATACAGCGGGGCAGCATGTAACATCAGGTAGGAGGGGAGCTAGAACAATGGCATCTTCCACAGTCTGTACACAAGCTAAAGTACATATTAACAATACACACACTGCCGACATTCACCATAAGTATACAGACCTCAGTACTGTACAATCATCCACAGAATGTCCAGGTTATGTCATGAAATATAATCCCTACTGTACATAACATGTGTAGCAGTCTGATATATCACTGGCTTGTTATCAGATATGATGACACTAATTATGGTGTATGGCACATATGCACCACTTCATGCATGACATATGTACAAAGGTTGACAGAGGTGTGGCTGGAAGCACATACACAGGGCCAATATTGACATGTTGCTGTGATACCCTCATACATTTATTGTTGTAACAGGGTTTGTTGCAACATATGTCCTATGAGGGATACGAAGTCAGTAACTTTCACGGCTTTCACCATCTACAGACTGCAATCCTCACACTACTTTCTGAAGTCCACAGATAGATTCTCCATGGCTAACACATGATTTACTAAAGGCACAACACTGGTCAGTCTGCAGATGACCCTGCAGATGGGGATTCCGCATAAACATGGAACTGACATGGCAGGTATTGCCACATGTACGTCAGCCATATCCAGACAAACACTGTTAAACATACATTACTCCAAATGCAGTATAGCAGCACTTACAGTCTGTAGTCAGGTCAGGCACACCCCCCTCCTCTTTCCACAGTGTATGTTGTTAGAGGCAAATCCCAATCCATCTGAGATGCTGTGTGCCAAACAAAAGATCTAGTTCCTGCTCACAGTGAATGAAAAGGGCCAACACCACCATGATGTTCCTAGATATTTGAGTGTGTTTCCATGCAATTGGCGATAGGAATGTTACCACAGCTGTCCCACATGCAATCAGCTAGGGGCGGGATGCAATTCATGCAGAGGCCATCAGCTGATCATGAGCATCACTTAAAATACACTTGCTGCTGCCTAAGCATAGCAGGTGTGGGTCTCCACATCCACCAGAGAGGGGGTGGGAGTGGCAGAGAGAGGCAAACACCTGTCAGGGAGGGGGTGGGAGAGTAAACTGTAGCATGTTTGTATCACACACCTACCAGCACAGGGTATCAAACTCCTGACAGCTATGTAATGCTATCACAGTTAGATGCAGTTATTAGATGTGCCACATGGGTTACCTGTTGTGGTGCACTCAGGACATATATGTGATGTTGAATGACATTTGCAACAGGGATATGGTACATATAACGTAGGTGACGTACACATGCCTGTCTGCATGAACAGGTGCCAGCGTCAACACAGCCACAGTGTCACAGGGACGCACACACATTGACACACTTGGCAGGGCCAAGAATACAAGTTATCAGTAGTGGGATTGTCACAACACATCACTGTGGAGGTATCACATGCACCACATGGGTCATACAGAGGTCATAACGGCAAAGAGTATGAGGAGGTATCAGACATTGGACAGCATGCTTCAGTATGCCCATGGGAGTTGTAGTGAGTGTGCATGTGGCCATATGCACCATACAACACACACAAACACACTTGGTGCCAGTACTGACATGCATGAGTGCATGTCTGCATGGGTGTGTGGTGGTCAACTATGTCAGCAGGCTATACAAGGGTAGGTGTTGGGTATACCTTGGCATCAGGTCACATGACAATGGTCTGCATTGTGGCTCAGGGCTGTAGTTTCTTCATTTTCCCACACAGGTGGGTATTGTATCCCCCATCCAGTCACCTGGTTGACTATTGTGTGTGGCCCATGCTGTGCATCGCCTGCCATGTATGTGTTCCTTAGTCCATGACATGGATGGTGTCTAGGATGTGCACACCTCCCACATGCATGTACAGTGACATGTGGAACTGTACCTTGGGTGTCTGGCCCATGTTGTGAACACGGATTATCATCAGATGCCAGTCTTGCCCACCTGTGGCAGGCACTGGTCATGGGCAGCAGGTTTACCCTGCACATACATTGATAACATGCTAACAGCATTCCCTGCTGTCAGTGGCATCTGTCCATACAGGGCATGTTCTCAGGCATGGTATGTCCATTGTGGGTCACATATGAAGGCACCACAGGTGGTGCAGGTGTTCATTGGGGAACATGGGGGAGGTGCACTGTCTCCATGTACGTGCATATTGGACAGATGGGCAAGGTGACATGCCCTCTGTAGCCCACTGCTATCACTCCATAGTCAGTATTGGTGGCCAATATGCTGTGTACTACCCACATATTGGCTGTTGCCTATGCATGTGTGTGTACGATGCATGGGTAGAGAGTGTGATCTGCATAGTACTGGGGTTGCTAACTGCCATTGCCTGACCTTGATGTCACATGTATGGGTATGGTTTTGCACCCCAGCCACTCAGCTATTTTACATCTGTTGTCCCAGTACGGTTGACATTGTGATATATAGTAGGGACACCATATAAGAAATATGCAAAACCCACTTCACATTGGCCACACTCACAACCACATCTACACTGGATATGAGTTACAAACACACACACACCTGTCATATCTTGGAGTAGAACCCCTACCTAGCTAGTTTATTACACTACAGCACTATGCAGTTACAGTACACACCATGGACATTACGGGAGTATCCCTTCCCCAAAGGTGTATTTCACAATAGATGACATCAGCAGGATTACCAAAGTAGGGCATTTCAAATGTACTGCAAGTGAGTAGCCTAAAATGCATTGCCCCCTACACAGACAGTGAGACAAACACACAAACTATTCACAACTGACATGTGTGGGCATTGAACCCCTGATTAAGGTCTATATTACACTACAGCCTGGAGCTGTTATAGGAAGCACCATGGGGAATACTAGTGAGCTCACTCCACAAAGGATTATTTCACAATGGATGACATCAGCAGAATTACCAAAGTAGGGCATTTCAAATGTACTGTGTCACTAGCCTATATTACATTGCTCCATACACAGACATTGAAACACACACAAAACATCCAGAACTTCCATACTCCAGCAGTATGCAGTCACCAGATGTGCTACAGGGATTACTGGCCTACAACATTCCCAGAGGTGTATTTCTAAGTTGGTGACATCAGCAGCCTTAGCAAAGATGAGTATATGAATTGTAAGGCGTGTGATTACCCTAAAAAGCACTGTTTTCTATACAGTCAGAAACAGACATACACACACACAATTGCCATGTCTGGGGTTAGAACACCTACTTAACTACTTTATCACACTATAGCAGTGCGCAGTTAAAGGACGCGCTATGGAGATTACTGGGCTATAACCTTCAGAGAGGTATATTTCTAGGTTGGTGACATCAGCAGCCTAGGCAAAGTTGAGTATATGAATTGTACGGAGTGTGAGTACTCTAAAAATCATTGCTCTCTACACAGTCAGTGACAGACACACACACTTGCCATGTCTGGGGTTAAAACACCTACCTAATTACTTTATTACACTGTTATAGCATGTGTCATGGAGTTTACTGGGATATTTTTAGCCCAACGGTGTTTTTCACAGTTGATAATGTCAGCAGACATGCCAAAGTAGGGCGATGGAGGTTGTAGTGCCTGTGAATGGCCTCAAAATCATTGCTCCCTACTCTGACAAAGAAACACACAAACATTTACACTTACAATGTTGGAGAATAGAACCCCTATCTAATTACTTTATTACTAATACAGCAGTACACAGTTACAACATGCACCATGGAGATTACTAGGATATTTTTACCCCAAAGGTGTATATCACATTGGATGACATCAGCAGCCTTGCCAAAGTTGAGTATATGTATTGTAAGGTGTGTGAGTACCCTAAAAAGCATTGCTCTCTAACACAGTCAGCCACACACAGTTGCCAAGTTTGGGGTTAAAACTCACATCTAAGCACTTTATCACACTACAGCAGTGCACAGTTACAGGATGCACTACAGAGATTACTGGGCTGTAACCTTCCCAGTGGTGCATTTCTAGGTTGGTGACATCAGCAGCCTTGGCAAAGTTGAGTATATGAATTGTAAGGAGTGTGAGTACCCTAAAAAGCATTGCTCTCTACACAATCAGACACACACACACACACAAACGCACAGTTGCCATGTCAGAGATTATAACTCCTATTTAAGTACTTTATCACACTATGCAGTTACAGGACGCACTACGGAGATCACTGTGTTATAACCTTCCCAGTGGTGTATTTCTAGGTTGATGACCTCAGCAGCCATGGCAAAGTTGATTATATGAATTGTAAGGAGTGTGAGTACCCTAAAAAGCATTGCTATTTACACAGTCAGAGACAAACAGACACGCAAATCCACAGTTGCCAAATCTGGGGTTAGAACTCCTAACTAAGTACTTTATCACACTACAGCAGTACACAGTTACAGGACACACTACAGAGATTACTGGGTTACTAGTCTCCCAAAGGTGTATATCACATTGGATGACCTCAGCAGGCTTGTCATAGTAGGTTTATGGGGAGGGTGGTGTGCCCATGGGCCATAACCCATTCATCTAGGGGTTGACACGCCACATGCGGGCACACACGGGGTCATATGTCACAGATAGGTGTATACAGCTGCTAGATAACTACTTCCTTGTGCAGTCATGTTGCACAGCTGGCACATGCACCACATAGTCTGTAATGCTGACAGATACTGGTGGCTAGTATCTGCAGTGAGTGACATCTGCATCTCATGTGTTTGAGGCCCTCTGGCTGTGTGCTGGGTGGGACAGGCCTGGATGGCAACTTGTCACAGTCATCCTCTTCCACACATCTATGTACATCTACCTTTGGCTTATTATAGTGTGTTGTCCTGACATATATGTCTGTATTTTTATCCACTGTGTGTGTGCATGGCATGAGTGGTGCGTACTGAAGAGTATCCACTCTAACAACTGCAACTGTCAGATATATCTGGTCCACTGGTGTTTGCAGTCATGGCCTTCATTTTAAGTGTGTGAGCATGCCCAGTATGACCTTTAAGTATGTTGCTGACTGACATTGCCTTCATTTCTCTAAGTGTGTGAGCATGCCCAGTATGGCCGTCTGTATTAAATGTGTGGATTATGTCCAGGTAGTTTGGGCTGCAGTGCTACCCTTTGTGTTGTACACTGATAGGTAGCATGCTGTCACTTCAGGGTATCCAATGATCATTTGGCTTTGACTGTTACTACATTTCTGCATAGTGGGAGGGGCACACCTGGCTGTTTCTACATTTCTAACCAGGAGTGGTGGGGGCACACCTGACTGTTATTACATTAATATGTAGGATGTGGGGGGCACACGTGACACTTGTACACATTTGCTATGACTGTACTGGTATGTTAGGTACTCCATTTCATTCTGTATTGCTAACTATCATGCTAACTAGAGGCATACCAGTGTACTACAGATCGTGGCTTTGTTTGCCCTACATATTATTGTCTGACTTCCTACCCTTCAGAACTAACATCCCACTGCCTGACATGCTGTGGTCTGTCTCTGTAGGCCTGGGGGGAGGTTAACCATAGCCAACATTTTGGGGCCATGGCACAGGCTCTCTTTGAGTTTGTCTACACCTGTCCTGCTGGCTGAGACTGTTGTTGGGTATGCAAACCTTCCTGACTGGCATGTGTGGGTCTTATGGACACACATGTCGCTCAGCCCATTTCCTGCAGTGGGTTTTGTCACCCTGTGTAGTACTGGCTACTATGGTGACTCCAGTATGTGTTACAGATGTCATGGTGCCACTATAAGTGTCTACTGTCTGCTGCCATAACATTTGGCCATCCAATTCCCTTGCTTGCTCACATCCATACCATAGCTACAGGTAACCACACATTCAACTCCATTTGGCAATTGGTAGGTTGATTGAATTACCTTGAGGGTGTGCTAGACTTGTGGATGGTGCTGGAGGACTGCCTATGTTGGATGCCCATAGTACACTCCCTATACATGGTTGAGCACAGGTAGTGTCATGTTTGGCATCCCTTTTACTTTATGTGTGAGTCAGACAGAGCTGTCATTCCCTGGGTCTCTACTGTGTCAGTGCATGTGCTATGGATTGCCTCTTTGGCAAGGCCAGGGCATACTGGGCATGCCTCCTTCTGCCTACTGGAGCAAACTCAGGTTGTTCCTCCTCCGAGTCACTCTGTGCCTGTGCAGGCCTTGGCATTGGTGGGGGGCTGTGTGGCCCTGCCCCATGCTGTTCCTGCTGCAGCTGTTTCCACAGGATCATATTGTATACCATAACACATACCATAACAATTTGGGTACATGTAGCTGGTGAATACTGCAAGGCTCCATCGGATGTGTCCAGACACTGGAACCATGACCTGAGCATCCCAAACACATGCTCTATTATATGTCTGTCCTGTGCGCGTGCCTCATTATGGCATTGCTGCTCAGGTGTGTGTGCATTTCTGATGGTTGTCATCAGCCATGGCTCTAGTATGTACCCAGCATCCTCCAGTAGGTGACTGTAGGGGATGTCCACATTGGCAAATCTCTGGTACAGCTGCGTCAGATGCCATATGTGTGAATTGTCATAGCTTCCAGGGCAGCCAGCACACACATTCATTATAATGCTCTGGGCATCACATACAACCTGGCAGTTGATGGAGGGGATGCCCCTGCAGTTGATGTAGGCCCTAACCTGCACACCGGGTGGTGCTTTGTTGCATATGTGTGTGCAGTCTATGGCATCCACTACCCGAGCGTATTCTGCTATTTGGTGGAAGAGACGCATTTTGCTTGTCAACACCTCATGTGTGTTGAGGAAATGTAAGTGCTCACTGGCATGTACTGACATGGCATCCAGAAACTGGTGGAATACTCTGGATGCTTATGCCTATGAGATCCCCATGATATCCCCAGTTGTGCTTTGGAAGGTATCTGTGGCTAGTATACCTAGGCCTACATATACCTTGGTATCAACTGGGAAGGGTTCCCCTCAGTCAGTTTGGTGTGTCAGGTGTGGCCGGCACAGCTCAATAATTTGCTGTAGTAGGTCTCTGTCCACCTTATAGGGGTCCACTATCTCCAGCTCATGTAGCCCCTGGTAGGGTACCCTGGCTCTGTACACTATTCTCCATCTCCTCATTGTGGATTGTTTAGCAGCATTCACATCCTCACCACCCTCAGCCTCTTGCACATGTTGTTCTATGTTGCCTGCTACAGCCCTTCTCATTTAGGTTCATAGGTAGCTACTATGCTATTGGCCTCAGGGCCTAAATAAGCCTAGCCAAAAGGTATCTTGGCTTTCGCCACCCAAGAAAATTATTTTCCTGTGCCACTGTCAAGCAGAGCCACAGAAGTGATCCCCCGGAGTGAATTTCCTATCTCCCATCTAATCATCAAGATTTTTCTTGAAGAGTGCTAATGAGGAGCTTTGTTTGATATAGATAGGTAGTTTTTTCCAGATTATGGGGAGACTCTGGGACAGGAATCTATCCCTCCAGCATGCTCTGTTTATTGTGGCGACAAGGTTTAGGTCCCTAGAGCGAGTAGCTCATAGAGATTGGGATTACTTTAAGTGGAGCATGTCTAAAAGCTCTGGGTTTGACATAGCTTTGTGTGTTAGGCAGAGATCGCCTCTGAGTAAGCAATATGCGACAGAGTAAAGCTGCAGTTTTTTGAGACGATCTGCATAGGGCATCTGTTTGAGACCAGTAATCCTCTTTGTGAGTTACTTCTGTGGCCTTTCCATTTGTTGTAGATGTCTTGTGAGGGACATACCAAAAGGGGCATTGTACTCTATAATGGGTCTAATGATTGACAAGTAGAGGGGAAATTACCTCTTTTTTTCCTGGATGTGAAACCATTTGTAATGAGGTGTGCCACGTAGAAGGATTTCCTGACTACTGTGGTGATGTGATTATCAAAGGAGAGGCTACTGTTCACCTGTGTCCCAAGGTCTCTTATCACACTTTCGGTGTTAAGTAGACTACCGCCTATGTGGTAGTTCATGGGTACAGAGTTTTTACCTAAAGGGATGACAATGCACTTTTTGGCATTGAGCTTGAGGCCATGGCTTGACACCAGGCATTTGTCTCAGTGAGGCCCTTTTGTAGGACGTCCACATCTTTTGGAGTTTTGATTATGGCTCCTGGTTTGCAGTCATCTATGAACTTCGTTAGCCAAAGACCTGTGTTAGCCTGTACTTCAGAGAAGTAGATATCAAACAGGAGAGGACCCAGGACTGAACCCTGTGGTACTCCACTTGTCACAGGTCTGAAGTTGGATTTGGAGTCTGCTACTTTCACAGTGTGGGTTCTGTCATTGAGCCAGTTGGCAACCCATCTTGTGACATAGGGATTTATACCTAGTTTAGTGAGTTTATCTATAATTCCAGAGTGGGGGATGGTGTTGAAAGCCTTGGCAAGATCTAGATAGGCTGTGTGAACCACATTACCCTCATCTACGGTTTTGGTAACTGCTTCAAAGAAATCTATCAGGTTTAGGAGACATAATCTGCCTTTTACAAACCTGAACTGGGTTGGGTCCTTTGTTTGGAGATTACCAATGTCATTGTTTATAGGTTCCATGATGATACGTTCCATAGCCTTGCAGACCAGGCTCATTAGGCTAATGGGGCGGTAGTTGCCAGAGTCTGTGGTGGCTCCCCCTTTGTGGAGTGGGATAACTGTCACTGTGTGCCATTCAGTGGGCACATAGCCTGAGGTGAGGCTGTGATTGAACATGGTACTTAGGTGGGGTGCCAGTTCGTTCTGTAGTTCATTTAGATCACAGCCTGGGATGTTGTCAGGTCCCATGGATGCTGTGTTCTCGGCTTTGGATAGTGTGTGTTTTTACCTGTGCAGCCGTGATTACAAGAACTTTGCATTCTTCTTGTATAGAGATGGGCCCTTTAGGGAATGACAGGGGGGTAAAGTTAGCACTGAACCTATCTGCCAGGATGTTGGCAATATCAGTTGGTTCTGTATATTTAGTGCTATTGTGCTGTAACTCAGAGCAGAACTGTGTGTTGCCATTGAGATTCTTGACATAGCTATAGAATGCTTTGAGGTTGTCTTTAGAGTCAGTGGCGATTTTGTTTTCGTAACTAGCTTAGGAGGATTTTATGAGGGATCGCAGCTTCTTACTGAGGCTGAACAGGGAGTTTCTCCAATCATGGGATTTTACTCTTTTTTGCAACAGTTTCTTTCTTCTGTTGTAGAGTTTTTTTATGGCAGGGGACCGCCAGATTGGCTTCCTTTTTTGGAGGATAGCATCTTGGTTCTGTTAGGGATTGCACGATCCATGCACTCTTGTAAGTGCTTATAAAGTGCATTTGTGTAGGATTCAGCAATCATACCTCTATTGTCCATCAGCATGGGTGTCGTGACGTTTGCCACTTCTGTCTCAAGAATCGTGAAGTTGGCTTTGGAGAAATTTTTTACTGTGGTTTCCCTAATGGGGGGGTGGGGGAGGGATGTGGATGTCTAGGGTAATTAGCTTGTGGTCAGATCTGACCAACGAGGAATTGACCTCTGGTGTGGAGCACCGGTTGCCCATGCTGGTAATAACCAGGTCTAGGATATTGCTGCCCCTGGTGGGGGTGTGGATAAGTTGATCTAAGGCATTGGAATTTATGAATTCCAGAAAACATTAAGCACAAGAGTTGGTACATGAGTAGTTTTCCCAGTTAATGGTGTGGTAGTTGAAATCCCCCATTATTAGGGTGTTAGGCTGTACCCTAATATTTTCCAGTGTATCAAGAAATGAGGAGTGGGAATCCTGGGGCATGGTGGGGAATCTGTAGCAAGCTACAATTTGGATTGAGGTCTTACCCAAAGTTAGCTGCACTTGGATAATCTTGGATGCATTATGCTGAGCAACTAGCCTGGAGGTGTGGATATCCTTAATGAATATGGACATGCCTCCGCATTTAGTGTTTCGGTCCAGGTTAGGTGGCTGAAAGGTGTGGTATGAATTATAGTGTGGTAATGCAGGGGTACTCTCTGGAGCCTTGAACCAGGTCTCTGTCACTGCACAGATGTCGATGTTCTCCATTTTAAGGAGTGCCTTGAGTGAATATATTTTGAGGTTTAGACTTCTAGCATTGAGTAGTAATACCCTCAGATTCTTCTTGCTTGTACCTGTTATGGTGATGAATTTGTCATTTAAACCTTGCCTAAAAAAGGCACTATTGGAGTGGCTAGAGCCTTAGCTAGTATCCGGAATCCCAGGGGCGACAGGTGCAGGCCATCTCTGTCAAAGCATCATGGTTTGTCGATCATGTCATCTCAGGCAGGCAGATACTGAATCCCCTTAGAATGACACCAGAAGCTTAGCCAATTGTTGAAGTCAATCATTTTGTCCTTGTACTGTGGTATCATTCTGGGTGATGGCAGGATGCTACTCAGGCCTAGGGTCATACCTGCCTGGGCTACAAGATTGGATAGCTCCTCCATGTCCCTTTTCATGTAGTCCAGAGAGGTACGCCTCAGGTCATTCACACCAACATGGACAATGACAGAGTCATATTTGTACTTGTTGTGGAGTGACCTGAGTGTATGTGATATGTGGTGGATCCTGGCACCCGACAGGCAGCTGACAGTAACTTTCTCCTTGTTTAGCCTGGTGATTGGAACATCAGTGTGCCTGACTATAGAGTCACCTATGACTAGAGTGCTGGGTACGTTGTTATGCCTTATGGACTGTGGTTGAGTGACACACTGAGTTTGTGGGCTATGTGTCATTTGGGTTGTGTTGGGGGGGGTGGCGGTTGCTTGTGTTACTGCTTTGGAGGTCCCTGTTGCTT
Source organism: Protopterus annectens (assembly GCF_019279795.1). NCBI lineage: Eukaryota > Metazoa > Chordata > Ceratodontiformes > Protopteridae > Protopterus > Protopterus annectens. The sequence goes on from NC_056742.1 coordinate 205,061,006, forward strand.
GGGCAGGTTTTTACTGAGAGCCTCTGCGAATGTAGGTGAGTGTTTTGTGTTTCTATGTGTGTGTTTTGGTGGTGTAGGTTTTGAGGGACTATGTGATGAGTGTGGTGCAAGTGTTTACCTTCTCCTCTTGACTGTCTAGTCCAGTCTTAGGTGAAGAGAGCTTTGCTTTCAATTTGGCTGTATAAGTGCATCTCTCACAGGTTGTAGTGTTGGGTGGTAGGAGGAGATGGTTGTCTGTGTACATGAGGCAATTGCTGCATTGCCCCAAGATGCCCAGATTCATCAGGTAGACAAGAGAAATCACCGGGAGCTAACCCTTAGACATGCCTGGATAGGTGCTTATTTGTTAAGTACTAGAAACTGTTTTCCTCTTGACAGTGAGGAGAGTTGAGTGCTGTCGTAATTTGTAGCTTATTTAGTTCTTACAATGAGTTCTGAACAAGTGCTGAGCTCAAAGAAACAGCCTTGAGTGCTGAAACAAAAAAGTTACTAGTTCTAAGAAACAAAATTAAGCTAGAAGGCTTCCCTCCAACACAAAAATACTTGGGGGCTTAGAAGCCCACAAATAGTCCAGGACACAGCAAATCTGTATCCAGACTAGACTACCCACAGGAAAGGCAGGAAACAAGCTTTGAATTTTTTTTAAGTGGAAAGAGAGAAAGGAGGAGCAGAAACTAAGCTGATTGGCCTTCTCAAATGTTCTCCCTGTATTAGGTAGAATGAGGTAATAACACTAGACTGGGAGGAGGGCCCCAGATCGAATTTACAGTAGGGGCGGGCAATTGCAAAGCCACCAACTATAAGAACAGCATACCAATAGGGAGAGAGGGTGGGGAACAAACTGCAGAAATGTTTCTCACAGCAGAAAAGCAGCAGTAAGCCTTTAAATGAAAGTTTTAAACAGCTAAAGAAGCCTCTAGGGAAAACTGTTAACTGCAAACAATTTATCAGAATCAAACAACCCAACAGATGCTTAATAAAAGTAGACAATTTCCAGTTAATACCTCACACAGTGAAACTAGCGAGAAAAATATACAGTAGGCAAAGTGCTGTAAATAACTCGAAGAAATAAGCAAAAAAACAGGATACTTAATGTTATATTATAGATCTGAGTTTGCTCAGTGTCCTTCCTTTGATCAGCTCAGTGTGAAATGGTAGAAACACTCACAACTTAACTTCATAGGTAACAGAAAGTTGAAACCTGAGACAACTTTTAAGAAAAAAATCTCAAAAGAACCAATGAGGTGCTTAATCTAAGCTGTAGTCCAGGTGACCTCAGTAGGATTGTTTGTTAAAATTTCCCCACTTATATACACCGGTGGTGTAGAGTGTGGGAAAAACCAGAGGGGAAGGTGTTTGCTTAATTTATAGTAGTGTTTTGGGCTGGGCTGGTCTGCTGCCTGTGTAATTGGCTGATTCTGATACATTTCACCTGCTAGCTAAGCTAGTTCTCCTTGATTAGCTTCCTGCTGCTGTTTTCCCTTCCCATTGCCTTCCTGTTTAAGACTAGGGGCGCTCTATGCAAACATAGTTCTCAAATGTGCAGAGAGCTGCTATTTCCTGGTTTACTTTTTTTTCCTTTAAAACCCAGTGCACAGCACACACACCCGCTTAGGCTTTCTGAAGTGTGCTAGGCAAGTTTAGATACACCCCCTAGCTTAGCTATGCTAAGCTAGGAGCAATCCCAAGCCACAGGGCTCTAATCCGCTTACAGTATGCCTAACACACACACACCCATGATGTCACCTATATCTTAGTCTTGCACCCAGCTATTCATACTCACTGTTGGCACCTGCCTCACATGCTGGGGAAAACTGGGATTCACTATCCTTCCCCTCATTTGCATAGGATTGCCTGCTAATGCATAGTTACATGTCTCACACTGAGCCTCCTCTCTTGGCAACCATTACTAAATGGCCAGTTTGTCTTCTGCCTGCCATTGACTTGCATGGCAGAATACTGATTTAGTTAGAATGCTTATTTTAGGTTTATTTTATTATCCCCCCCCAATCCCATTTGCGCGCCGCTGCCTTATGCTTAAACGGTGAAAAAAAATAAAAGTTGTTTTTTTTTATTTTTTTGTTTGCAATGCCAATGGCCTTATACTTGGCCATTGGCATACTTCCTCAATGATATGCATCCTTTATTTGGAACTGTCATAGCTCCGTTTCAGATTTTGCAAAAATTTACCCGGTTACTAACTGAGTACATTTCTGCAGATAGCACTTATCTTGCACAGCATATTGCAAGCTTCCTAGATTGCAAAATCACCCCATTTGCATGAATTTCTTCTGCAAATGAGGTGATTTGCATACCAGGGTTTAATCGTGATATATATATATATCTTATATATATAAGTATGCTCATTGTGCCGGTCGCACTACTATGTGTATAAGGGAAAATTCCATTTTCCCCACGCTAGTGCAACCTTGGAGTGAGAATATTAAAGTTGGGGGGGTGGGGGGCTGGGGGTTGCAGGGGGACTTGCCCCCCTGCATAAAAGTAGATTTATTGTTTTTTTTTTTGTAACACACTTTATATAACATTGATATTGTAGCATTTTATAAGTAAAATATAGTTTATTTAATTGCTTGAGGTTCTCTGGTAGGGGTCACGGATGGAGTTTACTAGTAGAGAATGTTCATGGTTATATGTTGGATATTTCTGTTATTTTTTGGTTTTGTGAATATATATATATATATATATATATATATATATATATATATATATATATATATATATATAAATATTACATATTATCCTTCAAAACAACTCAAAGTAGTATTATTTCATTGAAAAAATCTAATAGGCTAAGTTAGAAATATAATTTCCTGTCAAAAATGTAAATAGAATAGCAGAGCAATTGAAATCTGGCACTAGTCAGTCAGCATCCTAGCCATGCCCAGTCAATATATTTCTGAGTGTTTACAAATTTCAGTACTTTTATTTTTTAATTTCCTTCCTACACTGCTATCATTTAGGATTTGTAACTTGCTACATATTTTCTGTAAATACTTCCTGTACTACTGTGTTTTATCCTTCATATAGTTTATATTTTATAATTTGCTGCTCATTTTTCTACAATTATTGCATCTTTTTGCATGGATTAAGGCTGAATATGGTCTTTTGATCAGCCTGCATGTTTTGCATATTCTGACAGAGATGCTTATATTTAAGATTTCGTTATCCACTTTCCCTAAAAGCTATTAGGTGTGCAAAACAATGTAGATGTCAATATATAATTTGACATTGTGAAACTAGAAAAACAGTTGAAACCAAATATGTAGCTTACAGTTTTCTTCTCAGTAAAAACAAGGAAAACCTATTGAAAACATAAGAAGTGGTTTCAAGCCTAAAATGACAATGTGTTTTTTGTAAATAAATATGTTTATTTTTTTTTATTTTTTCTATATACTGTGGTATAAAAATACAGTTAAGGATTTTTTCATTACATGTTCAAGTTTAAGCTGCTCCATTGCCTTAGCAGTTGAAACCCCATCTAATGCCATTTTATGTCAATAGTATTTCATAAAAATGTGTGAATAAATGTTGAACAATTGTGAAGACATGTTTTGCATACAAAGTTAACAAAAAAAGTCAGTTCTCAGCATACCTCACAACTTCTTAGCTGAAGAAATCTGGATAACACCTAAAATAATGGGGGGAGCAGATGCCCAAAATAGGGACAACTTAACAATATTGGTCCTAAAAAGTTAGAAATTTGTTAGAATAACAGCATTTGCATTAGAATGCATTTTAAGGATATATAGTCTGAAAATCTGAAGTATATTGTTATTTATTGACTTTAATCCTTGGTGACTTGCCAGATAACCACAAAATTTATGAGAAACAAGCCAAAAATATAAGGTCAAAATCTCAACATTCAGCAAAAATCTGGACAGTAGAGAGGTATGACACTCAGGGAAGTGACATTTGTAAATATTCAACAGTTAAGGGGGTAGCATTCTGTATCTTGGAGCTGCATCCCAAAGATGAGATTACATTTTGTCTAGCAAGATCCTTGTCCTTTTCCTTTTTCAGCTAAATTCTATTCCCAAAAGCTAAGTCTGGGCTTAGTACTTAACCAAATTGAAATATGCTCATCCATTTTCACTTTTCAACATAATGATCAAAAAAGAGCTACTCTTAAATACCATATTATTTGATTAACAATTTTGTATTCTTATAAACATGTTCAACAGATTGTGAAAAACAACCTTGACATGCAAATATAACCAAAAAGATACCTAGCAGACTTACAAACAACTGGACTAAATCTTTCCTCCATGACTGATACATCTCAGTCTGACACCAGTATGTGTGCTAGGCATAATTGATGATTATGATCTAAAACTGGGAAAAAGGCAGGCTTTTATTAATCACCTGTAAATGCTAAGCTGTAACCTCTTGCTTGTACTGGCAACCACAAAGAAGCAGCAGAATCCAAAAAAAAAAAAAAAAAAAAACATTAAAAGCTGTTAGGCATTTCATACTGTTAAATTTTTTAAAACAATTTAATATAAATTCTCATGACATAGGCACACATATCTTAAAAGAAAAAGCTCAATCCATATTAATTTTTTTAAATTCGTTTACATTATACATTTCATATTTGTTTCTTTCATTATACAACTGTGATTTAGTCCAACATTGCATACATTGCTCAGTTCCTGCCTTCCCTTAAACTTCACACATTCTCCTGAATATTATTCTGACTGTATTATTCCCATAAAGTCTATTAATTTCCATGTAATTTGCTATTTCCTTTTTCTAAAGACCACTTCCATTTCTTTTAATAATATTAAATATTCAAATGCAGTTAGTTCACATTTTGTTATCAATTTCTGACAAATGCTTTATTGGTAGCCAATATATTAAATTTAATAAGGTCTTACTATGTCTAAGCAATTCTTATCCTTAGCCTAGGCTCATAAGCATAATTTACTTAGTTTCATTCATTTGCTCCCCCAATATTTTACACAAAGTAGTTTGTAGGAATTTTTGAAAATCTGCCAGCTCATTACACTCCAAAAAACATTTTCCAATTTTTCACTTTTTCCCCATCACACTTCCGATATTTGTGATTTAGCTGTAGAAAAATAGTTTTTCTCAGTATATTGTCCACTACAAATGTTTTGTTATGGAGTGGTACTGAAAGTATGCTTAATGAATTTATAACAAATATGCATAACACCACTGAATTTCTGAAATTTAGTTGTAATACCTCTCATGAGTTGGTACATTTTTTAAACATTACTGTAAGTTGAGTTAGTCTGGGTGAGTTTAAGAATAGATTAGACAGAAAACCCTGTAAGAAGAACTCTCTTTTGCATAAAAGTAGTATGCATCCTAGGCATATTCCTAGGAATGTTCTCAGAGGACAGTTCCTCAGTGCCATGTGTTTGAATACAGAAGATGATTCTTTAGAACAAGTATAATAATAGAGACTCGAGATATTAATCTCTATGATATAATTAGGAAAAATTGTGGAATTCTGTGTTCTTGCTCTGAACTCCATGAACTGATAGGCAATATTCCTAAGTTCTATTTATGGAATAACCTATCCCTTAAGAGACAGCTTTGTGATAAGAGTGCAGGCACAGTGATTGATTCTTTTGTTTCATATTTTATGGGCACTTACCCTTGCAGGAAATGAAAAGCCTGTGAGCATATCTATTCCAATCATTTCTGAGCATCCAATTTTACATCATACTATTGATTGTTCATTCTATGCAGACTGTTGAATAGTGGATTTAGTTTATTATGCCTTCTGTGAGAGCTGTTATGCATTTTATATTGGTAAAACCAACAGATGTTTCAAGGATAGGATCCTTGAGCATCTGAATAACATTAACCATGGCAAGACCACAAATGCCCTTGCTTCTCACATATCAGCATCTGGTCAGCAGCATAAATTTAAATTCTTTTGTCTAGAAGTTACCCAGCAGGGTCTGAGAGAGGTTGACATCAGGAAAAGGATTGAGTTGAAGGAACAGATTTGCATCCTTGAACTGTGGTCTTATAAAGCTCCTGGATTAAATGATATGGTATTACTTATAACAGCACTGAGAGCACAGCCTTTCCCTCATTAGCAAATATTCATTGTTTAAGGGAAAATTGTTATTATTGAGTCAATGTCAGTTTATAATGTTACAGTACATATATTTTGATGTATTTTGTATTTTTTTAAGCATGGATGATTCTTACTTTGTGTTCCAGCTAGTTGATTTGAAGGGTAGATTTTTGTATGATGTTTCTTTTATATTTTGAGACTATCATTACATCACCGTGAATTGACATTACAGCGGGATGCAATGCTTTGGATGAAACACCAAATTGTGTTTCCTTTGCAGTTGAGTTCGAATGACTTTTTGGATATAATTTATCAATGGAATATTCAAGCAACTGTGATAGTATGTGTTATTTTGATTGAGATATTTGTTCTATATGTTGAATGTACGGATTTTTTTAAGTAGAATTTTGGAGGAGTTTATGTAGTCATAGCGATTCACGAGATCCAGTCTAATTTACATTAGAGTGGCTTGAGCATTGAACTCATAATTAATGTTTTATGTTGAATGGGAGGGGTTTCTGGTTCTTAAATAGTTTGATGAATTTCTATTTGTATGTCTAATGAAGCAGTTTTAGATACTTTGAAAGCACTTACCTTAGGTTGCATTAATATTTTTGTATTTTGGTGCGTTGACGTTTTTATTTTTACCTTTCTTTCCCTGTTTATGCTGTGCAAGTTGCTGGATTTTCTGCTTCATATCATTACTATTTATTTCTGACAACATTTAACTGATGGTTCTCACTATTATTTTGTATTTTCCCCAGTAAATCACACCCCCTATTGCCTATTTTCTGTACCCTACTTGCATTAATCCCTATTGAGATTATATAATTTCTCTATTCCTGTATTGCCTTTATTCATAGAATGCTTTCTTCAACTTTGTTTTTATAGATCAGTGTCAGTGGTGCAAAAGTTAGCAGACTCACCTTTGGAGCAAAAGACAGTGGAATCTATTCTCACAAATGTTAGATTGATTGCTGACACTGCTGTGTAGCATGGGGGGGGGTTGAGTTATCCTGTGGACGAGAAGTTAAACCAACTTCCATCTGACTGAGTCAGTGATACTGCAAGTGGATGCAAAAGGTCACATGGCACCTATTCAAAAGAGCAGTGCTCCTTTAATTAACACACCGTAAACAAAAACATTTACATATTTACAAAACATACACATTTACAGGTACATATCTACATATTCTGTATACCATCATTGCTATTATTCTTCCATAACTGACCTCCACTCCTTCTTCCAAAAACATAATTTTTCCCAATATATCAGCCAAAATCCATTTCCTATTAAAATAAATTTAATTTAGTCTTTCTTTCCTAATTACCCATAGTACATAAAATAATTTTTTATCTATCCTTCACACACATTATTTCTTATTTTTATAATATCTGTATGTAATCATATTAATGTCTATACCATTTATATAATTAATAATGACAACAAATTTTCTTCCCAAAACTTATTCCAAAGTTTAACCATTTTTTAAATTTAAAAAAAATGCCTTGTTAACTCTTCCTCTCCACAAAGTGAACACACTGTTTCAGCTTTCTTTCTAAATGGCATATTCCCTTTTACCAGTAATGCTCTTATTACTAGTCTCCACTGGAAATCCTGACAATCTACAATCTTAGTATACCATTTTTAACTTAGTTTAATGACATTTATCACTTCTTCTGGTAAAACTTCCAATGGATTTACATAATAATGTTGTTTCATCACAATATTATACCCCATTCTTCTATTCTTCTCTATATCATGAGTTTTCATTTTCCATGTTACTATTTTTTCTTGATAATATTTAATTTCTTCATTTATGGAATCTTTATCAGTTTTTCATTCTCTTATTAGATCCCTAATATTTGCATCTATATTTAAACATTTTCATAATTAATTTCTCATTCTCTTCATTTACTCACTATACTACTCTATACAAGTTTAAAGAAGCAGAATAATCAGTGGGATTTAATAACCTCAATCATCCATCTTCTTTATTTATAAACAACACAACTTTTTGCTACATTTAATCTTGAACCTCATATGAAGGAAATCACTAATTGCTGGTTTATGTATATAATATAGGTAACTGTTATGTGGAAAATCTCAGTGTTTGTAGGAACAGTATTTACTCAGTATATGCTGGTTTTGACTAGCAACTATATATTTTTCTTCTATATACTTATCATTTTCAGTTTTGGATGTTATGTTTTTGTGCTTTTGTTTTTGTTTTATTTTTACTCTTTATGTTTTATTTTCACTTTTGTTGGTGATAGCTATATACTCAGGATAGATATGCATTACCACTAGTGGTAATTTAATCCATGTTTAATATTTGGTGCATATATATTTATATGGCTATACAGATATATGTTATACTGTACTAACAACATGTTAAATTATCTGTATACATCTATTCAGGGTTGTCATCTTCTCTGTTCAGGATTGACTTTTTCACATATGTTACCCACTGTATATTTGATTGTCAAAAATACTAAGTTAAAAATTGTTTTCAATTTCATTAATATTCATGAGCTCAATTTTGTTTAGTGCAGTGTCATTTGGTTTGATGTAGAGATGCAGTTTTATTTTATATCATCTGAGGAAGCGGGGGTGTCCCCGTGAAAGCACTAACGATTTTTTGCTATAATAAATTTGTGTATCTAGCTACTTGGTTTCTTTTTGACTGAGTCTCACACGCTTCGTTTATTAAGAAGATTTATTTGCCATTACTGCCTTCCGTGGGTGATTTTTTTCTTTATACTCAAGGTTTTTTCTTTTTTTTGGATCCATATATATATATATATATATATATATATATATATATATATATATATATATTGAACGACAGCAGTGTAAGCCATAGGCATCTTGCACAGCTTCTTCCGCTTGTTTTCAATTTCAGGGTTTTTTTTGGGGGGGAGCAAACATTTTGGAACGTTGTTAGAATAAAACATTTTGTTACCACAATGCATTTCATTGCCAAGTCTTGAACCCAGGACCCTGTGCACTACAGTCAGAGTAACACACATCTATGCCAAATCAGCAGTTTCCTAAAGATAGGAAGACTGAAACTTAAATTGCTATCATTTAGTGAATTCATTTCTCATTTCTCACCATAGCTCTAGTCTCAACTTCTTAGGACAAAAAACGTGGACAAAGCCAATAATGGGGGAATACAGCCCCAAAATAGGGACAAATTTCAAATACTGTCCCTATAAACTTAAAAAAAATGCTAGAATAAAAGGTTTTGTGTTACCATTTAGTTTCTGAAGAATATGAAGTCTGAAATTTAAATGCCTATCATTATTTAGTGAATTCAATCATTCAGTGATTAGCCACAATTCTGAAAACCACAGATTTTTGAGTAACAGATCAAAAATATGAGGCTTTAATTCACAAGTGCAATTCAACCCTTCAGTGATTTGCCACAATCCTGAAAAACCACAAATTTCATGAGGAACAGATCAGCAATATGAGGCTTTAAGTCACAAGTGATGGTGGCTAGGAATTTTAGGCTCATTTTACCCTATACCCAAGGTAGAGGGTTTGAGCCTGAGTACCTCTAGCCACTAGGTGTATTACATTTGGGGCAGTTACACACACACACACACACACACACACACACACACACACACACACACACACACACACACACACACACACACACACACTCTCTCTCTCTCTCTTCACAGAATAAATAATAACAAATATATTTGTTTCCTGCTTCAGCCGCCATCCCCAAGATCCATTTGAAATTGCAGCCGCCGCTCATCCATAGGTTAGTACTAGGCAAACTGCCCTTGCGAGCTAGGAGGGTGTCCTAAAGGTTAAGGTGCTTGCCTTACAAGCAAAAGGTACTGGGTTTGAATCTCACAGAGATTAATTGGCTAGGCTTAAAATGGCTCGCAAGGGCAGTTCGCCTAGTACTAACCTATGGACGAGTTGACTAACCTATATGGCATCTGCTTTAGTCCTGTGATTCTTTTAGTGAGGTATTTCTGTGGCCTATCCAGCTGTTGCAGATGTCTTGTGAGGTACATATCAAATAGGGCATTATACTCTATAATGGGTCTAATGAGGATGAGTACAGTGGGACAATGACTCCTTTTTTCTGGATGAAAAGCCCTTAGTGATGAGGTGTGCCACATAGAAGGATTTCCTGATTGTTGTGGTGATGTGGTTATCGAAAGTGAGACCACTGTCCACCTGTGTCTCTAAGTCTCTCATCACACTTTTGATGTTTAGCGTACTGCCACCTATGTGGTAATTCATGGGTAGATTTTTTTTCCAAAGGGGATAACTATACATTTCTTGGCATTAAGCTTGAGCCCATGGCTCTGGCACCAGGCATCTGTTTCTGTAAGGCCCTTTAGTAGAATATCCACATAATATGAAGATTCAATAATGGCTCCCAGTTTGCAGTCATCTGCAAACTTTGTTAGCCAGAGTCCCTTAGTGTTGGCCTGTACTTCAGAGAAGTAGATGCCAAACAAGAGTGGTCCCAGGACTGAACCCTGAGGTACTCCACTTGTCACTTGTCTGGAGCTGGATTTGGAGTCGGCTACTTTTACAGGCTATGTTCTATCAGTAAGCCAGTTGGCAACCCATTGAGTGATGTAGGGATTTATGCCCAGCTTAGTAAGTTTATCTATGATTCCAGAGTGGGGGATGGTGTCAAAGGCCTTGGCAAGGTCCAGATAGACTGTGTGGACCGCCTTACCCTCGTCCACAGCTATGGAGACTGATTCAAAGAAGTCAATCAGACTCAGGAGACATGATTGGCCCTTCACAAACCCAAACTGGGTGGGGTCCAGTGTTTGAAGGTTGTCAATCTCATTGTTTATAAGTTCCATGATAATGCGTTCCATGCCCTTGCAGATCAGGCTTGCCAGACTGATGGGAATGGTAGTTCCCGGGATCCAAGGCAGATCCCCCCTTGTGGAGTGGGATAACTGTAGCTCTGCACCACTGAGTGGGCACGAAGCCTGAGGCAATGCTATGATTAAACATGACACTTAGGTGAGGTGCCAGTTCATTTTGTAGTTCATGTAGTACATAGCCTGGGATGTCATCTGGTCCCATGGATGCTGTATTCTTAGCTTTGGAGAGTGCGGTTTCTACCTGTGTGGCCGTGATTACTGGAATTTGGCAATCTTTTGGTATTGAGATGGGCCCTTTAGGGGGTGAGATGGGGGTGAAGTTGGCACTAAATTGATCAGACAGGATATTGGCAATATCCTTGGGATCAGTATATTTAATGCTATTCTGTTGTAGCTCAGAGCAGATTTGAGCATTGCCATTTAGATTTTTGGCATAACTATAGAATGCCTTGTGGTTGTCTTTGGAATCTTTGGCAATTTTATATTTGTAACTAGCTTTTGAGGATTTTATGAGGAATCTCAGCTTCTTACTGAGACTGGTGAGGAAGTTTTTTGCATCCTGGGATTTTCCTCTTTTCCGCAACAGTTTCTTCCTTCTGTTGTATAGTTTGTTTATAGAAGAAGACCACCAGATTGGCTTCCTTCTTTTGGAGAAGAGCATCTTGGTTCTATTTGGGATGGCACAATTCATGCACGAGTGGATGTGCTCATACTGTGCCTTAGTGTAGGATTCTGCAGTCGAACTTTCAGATCCTGTCTGCAAGGGTGTCATGAAGTTTGTCACTTCTGACTTCAGTAGCATGAAGTTGGCTTTGGAGAAGTTTTTTAAGGAGGTTTCCTTACTGGGGGTAGGGGTGGGATGTGAATGTAAAGGGTGATTTGCTTATGGTCAGACCTGACCAATGAGGGGTTGACCACTGGTGTGGAGCATCTATTTCCCATGTTGGTAATGACCAGGTCTAGGATATTGGAACCCCTGGTGGGACAATGGATTAGTTGATCCAGGGCTTTGGAATTTATGAATTCCAAGAACTGTTGGGAAAAGGAGTTGGTACCCGAGTAGTTTTCCCAGTTAATGGAAGGGTAGTTGAAATAACCCAGTATTAGGGTATTTGGTTGTATCTTAATATTTCCTAGCATGTTTAGAAAGGTGTAGTGAGAATCTTGGGGCATGGTGGGGGATCTGTAGCAAGCTACAGTTTGGATTGCCGTCTTACGTAGTGTTCGTTGCACCTGGAGAATTTCAGATGCATTGTGTTGGGCAACTAGCCTGGAGGTGTGAATATCCTTGGTGAATATGGACATTCCTCCACCTTTAGTGTTTAAGTCTTGGTTTTGTGACCGAAAAGTGTGGTAAGAGTTGTAGCCTGGTATTGCAAGGGTGCTCCCTAAAGGCTTGAACCAGGTCTCAGTTACTGCACAAATATCAGTGTTCTCCATTTTTAGGAGTGCCTCGAGAGAGTGCATTTTGAGGTTTAGACTTCTAGTATTGAGTAGCATTACCTTCAGATTTTGCATGCTTGTATCTGTTACAGTGGTGGTTTTATCCTTTGAACCTTGCCTAAAAAAGGCACTACAGGGGTGGCAAGAGCTTTAGCCAGTAGCCTATGCAGACATACACACTCTCAATTATGTTACTGATTCCAGACTTTTTCTTAACACAAAGCATCAAGTGATATTATATCAAAGGCTTTACTCATATTGCCTACCATAAGTTTCACATTTTTTTCATTTACTTATAATAGTATCTACAATTTCTCAAATCACCAATAATAATTCCTGGTCTCCCTTCCCTTTTATACCATACAAATTTACTTCAAAAATGTTCTTCATCTTTCCTTCCATTCTGCTCTGCATTGTTCTTATTTTACATATATATATATATATATATATATATATATATATATATATATATATATATATACATATAATTTATATTACTGCATGTGATATGTCTCAAATTTATTTCATTAATTTTATCTTTTTTACATGTACATTTTAATATCCACTACATAACTTTATATAAACAGACCATTCCTTCAACCATTCATTCAAAATGTTTACAAGATAATCTCTTTGTTGATCTCTTAATTTTTTGCACATTTCATACGCTATACCATCTGGACCTGATACTGAATTAATATTTACTTTCTTAAGAACTGCATTAAATTCACTAATAGTAATTTCTTTTTCAAATTTTTCCTTGACTAGTTTTTATTTTTTTTACTTTCCATTCTCTCTTATTTTCTTTCTTTTTCTTCTTATGCATATTTTCTACATGCTGTACTGCAATCTCATAACTGCTTTTGTGTTCTTTTTCCACTCCTTTTAGATTTTTCATGTTCCTCATTACACTAATATCCTCCTTTCTATTTTACCCAAATATGCAAACACCTCCTTCCTTCTCCTTTGTAAACAATTTCACACTCCTGAAAACCGAGGTGGAATCCTTCAAAGCCCCCGGGCCTGTGGAAAATACGTCCCAGACCGTAGAATCCTTTATAAACGCATTCTATGAACACCTTCAGGAATGCATGGATCATGCATTCCCAAACAAAACCAAGACCCAATCCTCCAAAGGCAGGCATCCTGTCTGGTGGACCCCAGCCATAAACAAACTATACAATAGAAGGAGGAAGCTACTACATGATAGAGCAAAATCCCAAAAAGGGAAGGCATCTCTGATCAGTATTAGCAAAAAACTATGGGCACTCATAAAATCGTCTAAGGCCAGCTTCGAGAGAAAAATTGCACTGGACACTAAGGATAATCACAAGGCCTTCTTTAGTTATGTTAGGAACCTGGGTGGGAATTCCCAGATATGCTCAGAATTAGTCCAAAATGACAAAAAATACACCGAACCCACAGACATTGCCAACATCCTAGCTGACAGGTTCAGCGCAAACTTCTCCCCCTCTTTCCCACCAAAAGGGCAAATATCTATCCCAGCAGAGTGCTGCCCCCCTGACATCTCAGATGCTCAGGAAAGAGCCGCCCTCTCCAAAGCAAAAAACGCAGCATCAATGGGACCAGACAGTGTCCCGGGCTGCGTCCTACATGAACACCAAGAAGAACTAAACCCAAACATAAAACTACTGTTCATTCTCAGCCTTACTACAGGATATGTACCCAAAGAGTGGTGTACAGCAACAGTGGTCCCTCTCCACAAAGGTGGTGCCTCAACGGATCCTGGAAACTATTGCCCCATAAGCCTGACTAGCTTGGTCTGCAAAGCTATGGAAAGGATCATCATGGACCTCAAAAATAAAGATATTGGGGACCTACAGACACTGGATCCTACCCAGTTTGGCTTTGTTAAGGGCAGATCCTGCCTCTTAAACCTGGTCGATTTCTTTGAAACAGTCACCAAGGCCATTGACGAGGGGAAGGTGGTCCACACAGCCTACCTGGACCTCGCAAAAACCTTCGATACAATACCCCACTTGGGCATTATAGATAAGCTCACAAGCTTAAATATAAACCCCTATGTCACTAGATGGGTTGCAAACTGGCTCAAGGACAGAACCCACATGGTTAGAATTGCTGGAGCCATGTCAGACTCCAAACTGGTTACAAGTGGCGTCCCACAAGGCTCAGTCCTGGGACCTCTCTTGTTCAGTATATATTTCTCAGAGGTACAGGCCAACATGGAAGGACTGTGGCTGACCAAGTTCGCAGATGACTGCAAACTGGGCACCATAATCAACTCTCCAGCCGACACAAGCATCCTACAAAAGGGCCGCATAGAAATAGACAACTGGTGCCAGAGCCATGGCCTCAAGCTAAACGCCAAAAAGTGTATAGTCATCCCCTTCGGCAAAAAAAAAAGTGCCCACAAATTACTACATAGATGGTAATCCATTAAGTACGGAAGAAGTAATTAGGGACTTGGGGACCCAAGTTGATAGCAATCTCTCATTCGACAACCACGTAGCCAAAGTGGTTAGAAAATCATTTTATATAGCCAACCTAATCATGAAGAGATTCACATCTAGATCAGGGGAGATCATCGTGCCTCTTTACTCATCCCTCATCAGGCCCATAATTGAGTACAATGCCCCTTTTGGTATGTACCTTACCAGACACCTGCAGCAACTGGAAAGACCCCAAAAGTACCTCACCAAGAGGATCAAAGGGCTCAAACAGATGCCATATGCTGCCCGTTTAAAGAAACTCCAGCTCTACTCAGTGGCATACCACCTGCTCAGAGGCGATCTGTGCCTGACATATAAAGCCATGTCCAACCTGGACTTAATGGACATGCTGCACATCAGAAAATCCAAATCCCATCGAGCTACGCGCTCAAGAGACTTGTACCTCAGCATTGAAATAAATAGGACATGCTGGAGGGGCAGATTCATAACCCAGAGGCTCCCTTCACTCTGGAATAAAATCTCAGTCCAGGTTAGGCAGAGTCCCTCATTGACTCTCTTCAAGAGGAATCTTGATGAGTGGATGGGAGATCGTAAATTTACTCCGGGTATCACTTCTGTGTCACTGTTAGACAGATGCACAGTATACTAACCTCGAAAAAGGGCA
The DNA here is from genome assembly GCF_019279795.1 of Protopterus annectens. Taxonomy (NCBI): domain Eukaryota; kingdom Metazoa; phylum Chordata; order Ceratodontiformes; family Protopteridae; genus Protopterus; species Protopterus annectens. Next base: position 205,076,502 of record NC_056742.1, read on the forward strand.
TAGCAAAATGAATTTAAAATGGGTGGCGAAAGCCAAACACACTCTGGCTAGGCTTGTAAATGCCCTAGGGCAGATAGCCTAGTATGAACCTATGAAGCTATGAACCTATGAACAATATTTCTGCTTAAACAACAATGTCTTATTTTTTCTCAATTTATTTTATATATTTCTTTTTCTATACCATAATACTCTCTTGTATTCATCTCCAAATTGTCCAATACATTTCTAAGCATCTTTCGTTGCTTCACATTCTCGTCCTTTCTTACATCATCCTGCCATTGGGGAAAAATACTCTTTATACTTCTTTTTAAATTCAATCCACTATTCTGACCATTTTTTATAAAAGTCCTGCATATGATCCATCCATAAATGCAATGCTTCCCACTTTCCAACTCCATCCTATAATTTCTCATTTATTCTTCTTATTCAGATTCCTATTTTAATATACTCCCTTTCTTCCATCACCTCCATCCATATTGCTAAATTATCTGAAAAACCTGTCTCTACTGTATCACCATCTGCTATACCAAAACCTTCCTATAGTATAAAATAATCAATTTCAGATCCAACTGTCTATTTTCTATATGTCTGTTAGCTTTTATTATACACAGATAGCTTATCACACTTGATCACTTCTTGTATTTTTTTAAACATCTTTCTCTTTCTTGTTTACATTTTTCTCTTAAATCACAATTAAAGTCCTCTGTCATAATAATTTTCATGTTAACCAGCACACAATGTAATACTTGATGAAACAGGTTCTCTTTCCTTGCCATTTGCATATGCATATAACGCTATAATTCTATAAACATATTCTCTCCATCCCACACCACAAAATTTAACCCTTCCCATTCTTACCAATATTACATGTAATATTTTAATGACATTTTTACACAATACAGCCAGTCCAAAACAACATTAGCTTCCTAAATTCTATATTATTTTTTGCCAATGTTTCTGTTTGCAATCTTAGAAAACTTATATCATCTATAAGAATAATAACTACATCACATCTAGCACACCATTCCAGTAACCCTATCCTTCTTACTATATTAATAATACTATTCATATTAACTGGAAACATTCTAAAATTATTGTTTTTCCTTCTTTTTTGAGTTTCAGGGAAATATTTTAATTTTGTGTTTCCTTATGTATTTATTATTTCCTCAACTGAATATGTTTCTGAGTTTATATAACACTATTCCTTTATCCTCAGAAGCAGATTTTCACAATTTTCATTAACTGAAACACGTCAAACTATTTTTTGTCTTTATTTGTGATCTTTACTGACTCGTTTTTAAATATTCTTTTCCTTGCCTTTACTCAAGCACCTATCAAATTTATTTTCACTCTCTTTAAAAACATCTGAATTATCAGTTTCAATTTCTTCATTTTAAACACTCGCATTACAGTTACCTTAATCCTTCTGAAATGTAATATTTTTATCTAAGTAATATTTAATTACTTCATCCTCTTTTCATTAACATATTTTTACCTTTTCTCCTACTTCCTGATTTCTTTCAGACATTATAATACTTTCTTCATCATCATGTTCAATATTATATTGATTATTTGTTTATTGTTTCCTGGATGCAAAACCCTTAGTAATGAGATGTGCCACATAGAAGGACTTTCTGACCACAGTGGCAGTGTGGTGATCAAAAGAGAGGTTGCTCTCAACCTGTGTTCCCAGATCTCTTATAATGCCTTTGGTGTTCAGTGGACTACCATTAATGTCTTAATTCATGGGAACTGGGTTTTCCCAAAGGGGATGACGACACATTTTTTGGCACTGAGCTTAACGCCATGGTTCTAACACCAGTTGTTAGCCTCAGTGAGGCCATTATGTAGGATGTCAACATCACTTGGGGAGTTAATAATAGCTCCCAAGTTGCAATCGTCTGCGAACTTTGTCAGCCAGAGTCCCTTCTTGTTGGCCTGTACTTCAGAGAAGTAGATACCAAACAGGAGAAGACCTAGGACCGAACCCTGTGGGACTCAACTTGTGACTAGTTGGCAGTCTGACTTGTAGTCAGCTACTTTCACACTGTGGGTTCTATCTGTGAGCCAGTTTGTAATCCACCTAGTGATATAGGGGTTGATTACTAGCTTAGTGAGTTTTTCTATGATTCCTGAATGGGGAATGGTATTAAAGACCTTGGCCAGATCAAGGTAGGATGTATGAGCCACCCTGCCTTCATCCACAGCTCTGGTGACTGATTCAAAGAAGTTGACCAAGTTGAGCAGGCATGATTTATCCTTCACAAAACCAAACTGTGTGGGATCTAGAGTTTGGAGATTCCTATATCCTTGTTCATTAAGTCCATGATGATGCGGTCCATATCTTTGCATATCAGACTCATCAGGCAAATGGAGGGATAGTTCCCAGGATCTGTAGTCGCTCCTCCTTTGTGGAGATGGATGACTGTAGCAGTGTGCCATTCAGTAGGGACAAAGCCTGAGGTAAGGCTGTGATTGAACAGGGCACATAGGTGAGGTGCTGGTGTCAGTTCACTCTGTAGTTCATGTAAAACACAGCCAGGGATATTGTCAGGTCCAATAGAAGCTGTATTCTTGGCCTGGGGCAGTGCTGTTCTAACCTGTGCAGCAGTAATACTGGGTGCCTGGCAATCTACTGGTATTGTGATTGGTCCTTTGGAGGGGGGGGGTAAATCTGGAACTGAATCTGTCAGCCAGTATACTGGCAGTATCTGTTGGCTTGGTATAAGAGGTACCATTGTGCAGTATCTCAGAGCAAATCTGGGTATTGCTGTGGAGATTCTTTACATAACTATAGAAGGCCTTGTGTTTGTCTTTACTATCTGTAGCAATTCTGTTTTCATAGCTAGCTTTAGAGGATTTGATGAGGGATATCAACTTTTTGTTGGCTTATAAGGGAGTTTTTCCAGTCTTGGGACTTCACCTTATTCTGCATCAGTTTCCTCCTTCTGTTGTAGAGTTTGTTTATGGCAGTGGACCACCAGATTGGCTTAATTTTTTGTAGGATACTTGGTATATTGCTGTACTCCTTTGTGAGAAGACATCCAGTCATAATCTTCTAGAGAATCACAGTCTGTCTTCATGAAGAACGTGGTATATTGCTGTACTCCTTTGTGAGATGAAATGCAGTTGTAGTCTCTTAGAGAATCTCAGTCTGTCTTCATGAAGAAAGTGTCAGACCTGTGTACCATAGGTAGCAGCTTGCCATTTCTAGGTAATGCTCATGAACAGGTGATTACCCATGCACCAATCTGTGACTCCTCTTGGAAATTGCATCCAGAACAGCTGGGTTGCATTGCCATTAGCCAATGACATGGGAACACAGTCCTATAATTAAGGCCTTCATGAGGCCTTGCCCGTTTTCCTGACCTGTGAGGAGGACATTTTTGAAGTCTGGGAGCTACTGCATCACAGAGGGTACGTACAAATACTGTTCACTGTTTGGATTGATGTGTTATGTACACAGTTTTAAATGCTATGTTTGGCCATTGTCAACAGTTTGTGATTCTGTGGCAGGTTACTATTTATCAATGTTTGTTGAGCTCAGTAAGGACACAGGCAGATGTGAGTGTCATACATCCTTTTTATCTGAATGTGCATGCTACTTCAGTTGATGCTGGTGTATCAACTATGTTTGTAGAGGGATACCTTAATACATGTCCATGTCACCTAAGCATCCTCCCAACCCTTTATGTATGGGTGTTGTGTGGATGCCCTGTTCCGGGTGTTTGGAAGTTATAGTAGGTCTGTAGCAGGTAGCTGCATTCTGAGCATGAGACATACTGGGGTTGTGAAGACATTGGGGAACAGCAAGCTGTATATGTCAGTGAGGGAGCAGTGTCAGTTCTTTTGTCACAGCATGGCCAAGGTGAAGGCAATCATTACAGTCCAGGTGAGGCATATGCCTCTGGTGCATATGTTAAGTAGTAGTACCATCCAGAGAGTGGTAGGGGAGGTTTAGGACATGTATTGATATTTGTGACATATGTCCCGCCCTCCAGATCTTTGACATGCTACTGTGGTTAGCAGTGACTGTGGTGCAGTAACCAGGTCTGCTTGACATTGCAGGGCTCAGTTATTTCTATGTTGTATTGCCAAGCATGTAGTTGTTGTGTAACAGACTGGATTGTGGGCCTGAACTGTGGGTGTTCAGTTGACAGACATGCTAAGAATGTTACAGATAGAGCTACTGAGTAATTATTATGGGAGGTGTATTTGCAAGACATATGTGCATGCATACAGTGTGTTACACAGGATTGACATGAACATGTGGGTTTGGATGGCTATGACATGTGACACTGACCTGTCTGTCATGCTTTTGTAAAATTAATCTGCACTGCCTTGTCAGTACATCAGCACATAGTATAGCTTTGATGACAACCATGCCATATGTAGGTGACACAAATGGGGACATTCTGCAACAGTCTGTGAAGTTGTCATCTGTACCTGATATTGCAGGCCTCCCGTCAATCCATCAACATGTCTTTGGCTGTGTATTGGTTCAGTGCCTGCATCACAGACTCACATATGCTATCATTTATGACATTATATGCAGAAGTAGTATCAGAGGTACTCAGGATATCTTCATAACAACACTAGTAATCCCCCAGAGTTGAGTCAGCCTACTGGTATATTGCAGAGAGTCCTGGGGCCAATGCTTGGCAAGGACACCATTTTTCCCTAATGTTACATGACTGTACTGCATAATATATTTAGAAAAGCAGTAGCTACTCACTAGAGCTGAGTTGGCCTAGTGATGTGTTTCTCTCACTGTAGTTCAGAAGGTCCTGAGTCCAATACGTGGCAGCTGTGTCTTTTATTCCCTAATGTTGCATAACTGTACTGCATGATATATTTAGAAAAGCTGCAGCAATTCCCCAGAGCTGAGTTGGCCTAGTGGTGTGTGGCTCTCACTGTATTTCAGAAGGTCCTGCCTTCAGTACTTAGCAGCAGTGTCTTTTTTTTTCCCTAATGTTACATGACAATGCTGAATGATGTATTTAGAAAAGCAGTAACAGCTCCTCAAAGTTCAGTTGGCCTTGTGCTGTGTTGCGCTGACTGTAGTTCCGAAGGTCGTGGGTCTGCAACTTGGCAGTGGTGTCTTTTTTTTCTTTAATGTTACATGACTGTACTGCATGATATATTTATAAAAGCAGCAGTAACTCCTTAAAGTTGAGTTGACCTAGTGGTGTGTTGCTCTGATTGTAGTTTAGAGGATCTTGGATTGGAGCCTTGGCTGCACTGGTTACTTTGTTGCTGGGCAGAACAGTGCCTGACTCAGATGAGGTGAGTAAAGGAGATTTAAGTGGGTTTGCACCCACTTAAACTCAGTCTATTTTCAAAGAAAGAAAAGAAAAAAGGGGTGATAGGAAAGTGGTGAAATGGGGTCACGCAGGAAGAATAGCAGTAAGAAATGCAGGAAGGGATGTGCAGGAAAGGACCATAGCTCTCAATTGTTTGTGCAGCAACAGCTGTGCATCATGTGGGCAATATGGAATTTGGAGCCTCACACCCCACAGGGAGGGGTGTGGGCAACATAACTTTGTTGATTAATTGATGGGATAATTGATTCATGGCAGTGTATGTGGGAGTGAAATGGAGAGCTATGTATGGGACAAAATATTTTGGGAGGACAGATGCCCTTTTTTTAAGGTGAGAGTGGGATGTACATTTGGGGAGTTAAGCTGGGTAGGAGAGGTTGCTTTTGCAGACAGACAAGACAGGCAATACAGCGGGTAGGGGGATTGTATGACCCATGTGGGGGTAAACACCTTGGACGGGGAGGGTGGTTGGGAATCGGAGGACCACGTGCCCCCAAATGGCAACAGTGGGAGTGAGATCCCCACTCATGGGCAGTCACCATTGCCCCTTCACATCCCTGAAGGTGGTTGTGCTCTGGGCTGGGCGCCAGGACCAGACTACCTCTCGAGGTATGCCAGTCTGCCCTTGAACTAGCACAATCTATCATCCAAGTCACATCGGATGACCCTGTGGACTATACCTGAAACCGGGTGACAATCTCCTGTCCACACCTGCACCCGGGGGACAGGCCCTGTCCCCCTGATGTGTTTCCACCTGAGTGTGGTGCAGGACCAGCAGAAAAAGCAGCTCCAGGTTGGGTCCAACATGTGCTGGGACCTGTTGCCATGGCCAGATGAGGTGGTATAAGTTGATTAGCCTCAACCAGCCTATCCAATCATGCTATGGTGTTGAGGTTTGTCAAGGTGTATTGGTTAGTCATGAACAAAATATTTCAATGTTAGTTGTAACAGCATGCATGGGTGTTCCAATTAACCCAGTACAATAGAATTGTATAGCATATGGAACACAGGCATAAATGGAATAACAGTCAATATTTTAACAGTATGCCAACAAAAGTTGCAGCAAAAAGCCAACAACGGAGGAATATCAACAAGGTAAGTTAGTATGCAACTATTCAAATATATAACCAATAATGCAACACAAGGCCCAACACTAGGTTTTGAGAACAACATATGTGGAAATGAAACCATACCCATAGTATAAGAATACTAATTTGTGATGCAGATAAGGGGTAGAGGAGAGAAAAACATTCCATTAACAACTATATAGGTATATTTTTAGAACAGTACTGCTGAATACTATACAGGTCAGCCATTACTTTACATCTACATGCACCCTATAGCTTCTGCAGCACATGCATACCTCTCAAGCTGTCGACATGGCATGGTATGGGCCAAGCTATAAGAACTACAGGTACATAACTACAGGGGACTTTTACATGTCAGGGTAACACATATGACTAACATGGTGTACCCTGCACTGATGCTGTGTGAGTGTGCTACTGGCATACTTCAATTGGATTTATATTGGATTTATATCTGTCAAACTGATAAAATACAAAGAGCCAATACCACAAAGACAAAACTACACAAAAATAAAGGCTTCCAATGGTCAATAAGGCTTAAAAAGGAGAAATTAACCACCACTTTAGCGTAACACACTTTTTATTTTCACACTTTCATCTAACTGACTTGTTCAGAATGTGAAACACAAAAATACAATGCCACTTCATCTATTTATAGTCACACCTTTCATTAATTAGTCAATAAAACAATTATGTATAAAAATACATGTTCTTAAAATAATACTCATAATATGTTATTGCAGTACAGTCAGAACAGAATATTCCTACTGGCAGTTAATACTATACTGTTTCTTATTTATATTACCATATATTGCGAGATATATCTGTACTCACCTCACTCTCGATGCATCCTTGCTAGGCACCCTGCATGGGCCTCCAAGTTGTGAGCCTTCTCCTCTGCAGCTGTGGGAAGGGAAACACACCATTATGCCTACCTGTCCATCAGATATTGTGGGACATTCCGGTCCCGAGCATCTTGGATTCACTGGGTGAAGAGCCTCCCTTCCCTCACTTCAGATTGTCATAATGATGTTGCACCTGCTCACTAGTGTGGGGGATTCCAGTAGTATTGGTGAGGTCACGTGCCAGATGGTCCCAGGCCTCAGACTTGTATTCAGAGCCCTGGTACTGGCCCTGCAGCAGTCTGTCACCATGGTCTTTGACAAGGAGCCCAACCAAGACACTGGACTCCAACATGCCCCAGCACTGTGCCTGAAAGCTTGCTCCCTCTCCAACTCCAGCCATGGGTCCTACAGTGATAAAACTCCAACAGGTTCTGGCTGTATTCCCACCTGTGCAGCATAAATAAGGCTATTTTCATGCTCTTTGCCACCATTGAACCATTTTAAAAAATGCTAAGTGCAAACCCTCTAAGTTGTGTTGAGCAGTGCTTAAAGTGGCAATTGCTTAGCAATACTTAGTGGTGCACAAACCCACTTAGCTGAGCTGAGGACTGCTTTAACTAGGAGTGCTAAGCACTGCCTAAACCAGCTAAGCAGAACTGTGTATTGCTAAGTACTGCTAAAATAGGTCCTGTTTGAGCATTGCTTAGCCTGACTTAGCAGTGCTTAACAAAATGTAGCTAAGAGCAAACAAGATTTTTATATAATAACAAAAATATGTATTGACATTAATTACTCATTACTGATACTTTATTAGTGTGTATATGTATTCTACTTTACATGACCTCAATGTGTGTACTTTAATTACTTTACCTTGGGGTGTGATTGTACTTTATTACACACTTGTGTTTAACTGAAGGTTTTCACCCCATTTTTCCACTGACACTGGGGTTCTGGCCTAGCTGCAGTAACCTAGTTAACAAATATCAATAACTGTATCAGTAAAAAAATAAAAATGTATATAGAAATGCTTTCTGATGTAAAAGCTGAATGGCTTGTCTGTGCATTCAAACTGTGCACCTACTGCACATGAAGCCAAAACTCTAACCATTCAACTAACTTGGCCTTGAGTATTTCACCTATGCATTTCTATATAGCTTTTCATTATGTTTAAGCAGTGCTGAGAGCTGCACCATGCTGTGCAAATCCACTCAGCTGTGCTTGAACTTGACCTTTTGTATAACAATTAAAAGCATCCGGTTTCTATTTTTAGATGTCTGTCATGTATTTATTAATAAGCACTGCACTGCACAAACACACACAAAAAAAATAATAAAATAGAATAAAAAAAGTCAAAATCGCATATACTCGTTTAATTTCAGTGCTGTATGGCACTTTGACAGTGCAGGGGGTGTGTTACAGACACTGTAACACACCCCTGTGTGACATATATGATTAAATACATTATTAACTGTCTGAGGACACTTTACATTAATCCTTTAGTGCTGTACAGCCCTCTGACAGTGCAGGGGGTTGTATTACGGACACTGTAACACATCCCCTCTGTTAAAATAAATTAAAAATATTATAAATAAGTCTTCCAGGGCACATTCTTTGCACTTTTAGTGCCATACAGCACTTTGACAGTGCAGGGGATGTGTTACACATCTTTTAGCACTGTAACACACCCCATAGCACTGATTCAGTAACTGTATACATGGTTGTCCCTCAGTAGTGTGCCTTCATGAATATGCAAGGTGCTGCCGAGGGGGAGCTTCAGACATGGACACCGTTCACTCTATGTAGGACATACACTATTCATACATGAAGTTTATTAAATCTGGGGGTTTACCTTCTCTACCTCTCTCCATAACAAGTATTTTAATTTTACATTAATGAACATCATTCAAAATAATTATAAAACAGATTTTGAACACTGTACACTGAGTAGTGCCTATACTCAAGTGTCTCTCATTGATTGCGAATGGGTTAAATAACTCAATAAAGAGAAGTAGTCTTAACAAATATATAACACTGCATAAATTTGATGTTATCTTTATACAAGAAACCCATTTGATGTATAATGATGGAAAGAGGTTATTATTGAAGGACTATTCAGTTTTAGTTGGATCATAGTTTGAATCCAAAAGAAGAGGTATTCTGACTTTATGGGGGAAAAAAAACATATTAAGTATACCCAAAATTGTAGAATTGTATTCATACATAAATGGTATTTTAAGACTAGTGGTACTAGAAATTGGGAAAAAATATTACAGCTTTATATATGAATACTGGATACCAAGTATTTGTGCAAATATTGTAAGAAAGTATCTAGACCTTATTTCTTTACACTCCTAAGATGATATGTTATTTGTTGGAGACTTTAATTGCATTTTATCTCTTAAAGAAACAACAAATAAAATAAAAAATACTTCAGTAGCAAAACATTTAAATAATTGCATTAATTGTATGAATGTGAGACATCAATCTGACCCAAAATTACCAACTTCCTTGAAATTCACAGATTACTCTTATAGGTTTGGAAGCCAGACAAACACAGACAAAGTTCTAGTATCCAATTGTTCATATTCCAAGATAGATGAGGTGCTTATTGTCTCATGCCCATTGTCCAATCACAATATTATTACCTTTAAATTAACATTAAGTCCAAACAACCTAATTTATTGTCAAAGAATACCAGCATATATAGTAATGTCTTTCGGGTTTTTCCGGTTAGGGATCACCACACCGGATCACCAGTCTACTTATGATTGGCAGTGGATTTTTACAGTTTCAAGTTGCCAGCACAGCACCTAACCTTCAAAGAAGGAACACTCACTCATGCACGCACCTACCTGCATGTCTTTAAAGTTTACTTGACCACAGGGAGGACATGCAGACTCTGCACAGAAGGCGTTTCAGCTGAGAATCGAACTGGAGAGTCTCTTGCTGTGAGGTGACAGCATTAACCACTGCACCACCGCAGCATATATAATAAAGTTAAAAGGTTTTCAAGAATGGTTCTTAAAGGAAATTAAGCAGTTCATAGAACTCAATAATAATGGTGAAGTTTCCGAGTCCATTCTTTGGGACATGCTAAAAGTTTTTATATGGTGAAATTAAAAACTGGTACATTGCAAAAAGGAAAGAATGGGAAAAAGAATTAATAGCTCTTTAAGTGGAAATAGAGCAATTAAAAAGATAAAACCACAAATATCCAGTTCAAAAATCTAAATAAGAAATATACAGATATCCATCAACATAAGATTTCTATTAATTTATAAAAAGTCAAACTACAATCATACTCAATTAACCACAAAAGCTTACATAAAATACCAATCAAATATAAAAATGTGAATAAAATTAATCATATTACAGAAACTGTATATAAAGAAGGGGATAAAGCAGTGAAAGTTACAGATATGAATGATATATTAAAATGCTTTAATAAGTACTATGATGCAATTAATAAAACAAAACCAATTTTAAGTAGTAGTAGCATTTTAGATAGATTCTTAAAAGAAAATGTACAACAAAAATTATCAAAAGAACATAAACATAAACTAGATAAGCCCTTTCCCTTTAGATAACTAAAGTAACACATCTAAAATATAAAACCAAATAAACCACCATGTCTAGATGCTATAATTCCAGAACTATACAGACTAAAGCATGATAACATTCTAAAAATATTATTAAATACTTTTGAGGAAGTCAAGAATACTTCTAACTTACCCCCATCTTGGAAATATTTATTTATCATTCATATATTAAAACCAAATAATGATACTACCTCATACTCATTTTGTCATCCTATTTAAATGTAGATTATATGATTTTTATGTCCATTTTAGCTAAAAGACTAAACTTAATACTTACTTGCTTAATAAATGAAGACTAAACAGGTTTTATAATTAATAGGAAGATTTGTGACTATATACTAAGATTTTTTTCTTTAACTAATATTGCAAATAAAAATAAGAATGAATTAACCTTAATAAGTCTAGACAAGGGCAAAGATTTTGACTCCATAAACTGGTCTTATTTCTTTAGAATACTAAAGGAATACAGCTTTTCCACTGAATTTATAAAATTAATCAAAAAGGTTTATGCCAACTCAACTTTGTGTTTAAAGATAGACTCTTTCATATCTAGTCTCTTTAATATTTTAAAAGGAACAAAACTGGGATGTCCATTATCCCCTCTATATTACTTCCACTTGCTATAGAAACATTTGCTAACTTCATAAGACATACCCCGGGATTCATGAAGCTCGGCGCAAGGCCGGCGTAAGGTCTGCGCCGGCGGTGCAGTGAATAGCCGGTGCAGTAGCGCCATATGCATATTAATGAGAGTGCACCACAACCACAGACACGTGCATAGTGTACATGAGCGAGCCCAGGTAGGATGCATCTGGAGGCGTGTCTAAGCCGGCATGAGGTGAGCAACCTAATGTGCTGACAGCCACGGTCCACCCATAATAGTAATGGCAGCAGCCAGGTCCCGTGCAGAATGAAACGCACGTAGAGTATGCAGCATAGTACCTGTCCCAAATAAACGGAGAAGCAAATACAAGCCACAAAGGCTTAAGTGTACCCATCCAAGGAGCAAAGGATACGCATATGACCGCATTTGTCCTGCAATGCACCGCCAGTGGTTACACTCAGAGAAGGTGTACAGCAGCATGTCAGCGCGCCGCACCGACATAGGAGCAGCGACTAAGGTCACCACCTGTCCCACTTTGGGTGGGGCAGTCTCTCTATGGGCAGTTGTGTCCCAAAAAAATGTATTAAAAATGGCAAATGTGCTAAGATTGTAGGACATAATGATATCCCGTATTTAATGTAATGGTAGCATGAATTGGTTATTTCTGTAACTGAAATACCTAAATGTCACAAGAAACAGAATAAGCAAGCAAATTGCCACAACAATAAGCTTTTACTTAGGCAAACAAGTGAAGTTCTATGCTATATAGTGACCATGTGTATGTGTCGGCCTGTAAAGTCAGATGTGAGTCCCGGAAATATCCCAGCTTGGAAACTGGAAAAGGTGGCAACCCCAGTAGCGACATGGGCATGGTCACCAGAGTTACCAGCTGTCCCAATGTGCCATGGACAGTCCCTGATTGGACAGTTGTGTCCCTGCAACAATCGGAAAATGGAAAATGACCTCTGATCCCCTGCCAAAAATATTCCCGCAATATACATGTAATAGTAGTATAAAACATATACATTTGTATATGAAACACATACATGGCATAAGAAAATGAATAAGGAACCCAAATGCTTACAGAATAAGCTTATAGTATGGCAAACAAGTGAAGTTCTGTCAACTGCACTTGCCGTGGGTATGTGTAGTCCTGCAAATTCTGAAGTTTCCACATAACATGCCCCACTATGGGCATTGGAAAAGGTGCCAACCATAATGGTCACAAGCAGTTGTGAGAGTACATAGCCGGGTAGCTGTGTCGACATAACAACAGTAAGGAATCAAGATACCTTAAACACAGGCAAACATGTGCATAGCAACATATCCCACACCCAGCAACGTCTCTGTTGCATACACTGGATGGCATATGTTGAAGTGTAATATCCAGAAGCAGAACCCATGCATTCGGATGTAATACACAATAGCCTCATTGTACATGTCAGTCCCACCCATGTACACCTGTGCACCCTAACCTGCTAGCATCCGTGTGCAGCTATACACCCACACACAATGTGCATACCTGAAATGTGGTAAGATGTTTGTGTTAGGCAATGCCACGCCAAATCGTTACCCACATGTCACCAACCCACCTCAGGTACAGATATGTAAATGGCTGCATGTGAATGTGTCTGCAGAATGTGTACATCCGCATGTGGTATGTACCCGTCGAAACCATATAGGTTTGCATACGACACGGTGCACATAACTGTACACATGTGGACAAGTCGGGTTGTTGAACCACCGCATCGATGTTTAGCTATGCAGTGAAGTCGATCACATATAGCGGAACACGTGCCTATCAAACAGGACGTCCTAACAGGGTGCTACAGGCAAAGAAGGGGAAGGTGGGACATCACATGTGGAGAGTAGCATTGCGGATGGCCAAATACACACGGTCAAGGTAAAGGACGGAACAACATGCAAATGGCGGATGGATGTTGTTCGAAATATATATAGAAACACATATGAAGTGCCAGTTTAGACTCGAAATACTATATAATGCATTGAATTGTACCGTACAATATGGCAGTAGAAGTAAGCCTGCATGTAATTGGTGAAGCTAAGCTGTAGTGTGATGGAATTCTGATCCTGGCAGTAACCAGTACAGCAGGCTTATGTCTGTCAGCATTAATTATATGCTGGGTTACAGAACAATAAATGTATGTACATGCATAACATCACCCCTTCCTCTGAGGAGGATGGCCTTGTGAGCTCAATCGAAGATAACAGTACAACTCCTTACCAGAGAGACAAAGCAACGTATTAAGAAATTAACTGAGTACTGTATCGAACAGTCTAGGGTCCTTGAAACAGTTACAATCACAGAAGGACAGTGTAATTGACAAGGTGCCTTGCAAGGCTGTGTTATTCTCATGGGAAAACATTTTAAAAGCACGACCCCAGCACCCACGTATGTATAGACTATTGTGGACCATAGTGATGGAAATGCCCTGTGACCGACCACGTCAGTAAGGTGGGCAAAAGCTGATTGTAAACACTATATAAAGAAACTGCTTACTGTATAGAGTCAGACAAAACTCTCATACTTGGACTGTATATGATTTAGCCTGCCTGTGTACACTACTAAAACTTTCTGAACCCGAGCCTCCTGTGTTATTGACTGTCACTTAGAAAAGCCTACTGATAACTACAGTCTGGTTTTAACAACTTATTTGACATTGTGATCCTTGTAATCCGAATTCCCTTGGTAAGCTACAGGTCAGAGTGCATGGCTGGTTAGACATCTACGCAGGAGAATTTGCCTAAATGGTTCTTCTTGAATGAAAAGACCTCCAACTGAATTGTTGTGTGTAAAGAGGCTGTTTACTGTCTGATCTGTGGCTGAAAAGCGGAAAACTGGATCCCAAGAAGAAATCGTGCAGCCTTAAACAGGAGGCTCAGGTAAGGAGTGTTTGCCTCTTTGTCTCTATTGTAGATCAGGGACCAGACTACATTGTGTTTCTGTTAACAGTTGTGATAGCGGTGAAGACCTATCCAAATACTGTTAAATCTGAACATAGGTCAGGGGAACACACAGCAGAGTAAATAGTCATTGTAGACACTACAGTGGATACAGGGAAGGAGACACCACGTGGTATGAGAGAAGGGTACATAGCAGTCGTGTAGAGGATATGGGAGATTATTGAAGAAACAGATCATGTGATCCGCGTTTGACGGGTGACGTGAAGTATATGCAATCGCAGAGAGCACATAATGTGAGTTATCCAGCAAAATGGGGTAATAAATACGACATTGATGGTATATTACACAAAATATCGTTACTGAAACATTGTAATCCCTGAAAATGTGATGCACATGTTCTACGGTAAACACCTGTTCCACCCTGAGAGGGACAGCCCCTCTTTGGCCAGTTGTGTCCTGCAAACAAACCGAACAAATGGCAAATGTCCTGAAATCTCAGGACAAACATTTCCCAGATATATTTCAAAATGGTAGCATAAAACAGTAATTTTGTATCTGGAACAACAAAATATCATAATAAACAGAATAAGCAACTGAAATGCTACAACAATTGGTCGCTCTCCTGGCAAAAAATGAAATCCTGTCCTATGTACTGGCCGTGGGTATGCTTTTTCCTGGAAAATTACACGTTCCGAACACTAATGTCCCACATTGTGCATTTGAAAAGGTGGCAGCCCTAAGATGTGCAGGCGACAAAACAGCGACAATTGGGTATCCGTCATGCACATAGGTGGATTGAGGTAGTGAACAGAACACTACAAATGTCAAAGCATCATACGTACACAGAGAAGATCATAATACAGTAGTACCGATAACCCCACAACACCCTACCACCTCCGATACCACATCCAGGATATGAAGCGGGAGGGCAGGCTAGTCCCCATGTTATCCTGTGGCAACAGAGGTAGCACAACGACCAAATGTAACAGAAGCTATTGAAACCACATCCCGAACTCGTAACATACCTAGGAACACCCGAGTAAGAAGACAGTCACTAGAACAGAGTGAGGATATCTGTCAATTAATTGAAGTACCGAACCCTCATGCAGGACAGGAAGGCCAGGACCCAACCCCGTAGTGTATAGACCGTGGACACCAGAAGATATCTGTAAAGTCACAGAGGGAATTCCCCATCTACAAAGTAATCGCTATTCACCATGCAATACCCCTGTATCTTCTGATCGGAAAACAAAGGGGGAATGGCGGATGGTACAGTATGTACAAGCTGTAAATCATGTAATAATACTTAGGGTAGCGATGGTGCCAGACCCACACACTATATTCAATGCTATGAACACGCCACAGAAGTATCTTACCGTGGTACATATAAGCTATGCTTCCTTTGCAATACCTATACATCCAGATAGTCCATATTGCTTCGTATGTACATTCAGGGTAACAGATACAGCCATACCCGGCTATCGCGGGGATACTGTGAAAGTACAACGATATTCCCACAGGAGATGGCTAGCTACATTCCGGTGTTAACTCCACCCGGGGCCAGTCAAGTTCTACTTTATGTGGATGATATTCTGCTTGCGGCCCCTACCCAGCAGCAATGTATGGAAGATACAATAGCATTATTCAGATATTCAGCAGAACAGGGACATAAAGTAAGCAAGCATAAATTGCAACTACAGAGAATACAGGTCAAGTACCTGGGATATGTGGTATCCAAGTAGGGTAGAACATCACATTACGATAGGACGGTAGCAATTTCATAAGCACAAGCCAACTAACAAGAAGGGAATGAAGTCCTGTCTGGGCCGACTAACATTTGTCAAAGCTGGTTACCAAACAATGCTTTGGAATCCGCTGTATTGTCTGCCTTAATCTTTAATACACCTATGGCAGCACAACACATACTACACTGGATTACAGTAGCAGAAACAGCTTTCTGCAGACTAGAACGATTGATAGCTTCAACATCTGTAGTAGGTCTTCTGAATAATCATAACACATGTTGTCAGACTGTAGATTGTAAGCGGAGATATATGATGTCAGTCTTGATGCAACAGCATGGAAGTAAGCAACGCTACATAGCTCACTACTCATTGCAGTTGGACACTGTGGCATGGTCAGTGCCACATTGTGTACAGGCAGTTGTTGTAGCACCCATGGCAGTACAGGCCCCAGCCTTAATGTTACTAGACCACCCTCTCACTGTGAGAATGTGTCATGCAGTTGCGATCAGTCTGCTGCAAGAGAAGATAGCATTCCTGACCCATGCTAGACATTTGTCTTGTTTGACCATACCACTGAGTCAACCTCATATGGTGATTGAACGTTGTACAACATGAAACCTATCAACGTCACGTCCGACACCTGTGTATGGCACACCACACAGTTGCCTATACGAAATGGATTAAATAACTACACACAGACATATCACTGATATACCCTTAGATGATGCAGAGGTGACAATTAATGTGTACGGATCATGTAGACAGAGTCCAACAGGAACGAATCAAGTAGGGTATGCAGTAGTTATTGATAATGAGATTGTAGACGGCCAAACCCTGCAGCATAACGTGTCTGCTCAAGCAGCAGAATAGATAGCTTTAACACGTGCTTGTACTGTAGTGGAAAACTGATGTGTGGACATATGTCCCGATAGTCAGTATGTTGTCTGTACAGTGCATGTTTATGAGCAGCAGTGGAAGAATAGGGGAATGATAACATCCACCGGTAAACCGATTAATCATGCGCAATTGATCTTGAATGCATTAGACTCCATTCAGTTACCCACTAAAGTAGGTAATTGTAGATGTGCAAGTCATAGAAAGCAACAGGATAACAGTAGGAAAGGTAAGGCATGAGCTCATGCATCTGCAAAACAAGCAGCCTCACAGTTGGAAAGTGTTTGTGTGAATGAGGAATGACAAACCTCAGACAGTTTAGATGTAGAAATTTTACAAACAATGCAAACATCAACTACGAAAGCAGAAAAGCCGACGTGGGTATGACGAGGAGCAATCCCTGAACACGGACTGCACATATCCACAGTGATAAAGCCAATATTAATGTCTAATGTATTCAGATATGCGGCTTTGTGGAGCCATGGGTAGAGACATGTCTCAACAGGGGGGACGGTACATTTGGTTAACAGAATACCCCTAACATATGGAATTACGAACCACATACAAACATCATGAGCAGCGTGTCACATTTGCAGTAGATATCATGCACAGGGAGCATTTAAACCAGAGGGAGTGAGTTTACCTACACCACCATAACTGTTCCGTACTATTTGTATGGAGTTCATACATCTGAATAAATGTGAAGGGAACAAATACTGTTTAGTGATTACACATATATATAATCATAATGGGTAGAAGCATTCCCAACCATGAATCCGGATGCAGCAGCAGTGGCAAAGGTGCCAGTAAAATAAAGTATCCCTAGATCTGGCATGCTGTAAAGAAGCTACAGTGACAATAGAACACATGTAGTGAACCAGACAATCACGCAACCTAGGGGATTATTTTGTATTTCCATGAATGTAAATTGCATGTACAACCCACAGTCAGCATGACTGCTGGCGCCGTAAAGTGGGATCCCGAGAAATAAGTAGAGGAGGTTGGTGGGTGACATCCAGATGACTTACATGTGCTGTCTACCTCTAGCATTGCTGAGCATGACAACAGTTCCAAATGTAAAGTGCTGCACGCACTTCGAAGTAGTATGTGGAATGGCATATCATGTGCCAGAGTGGAAAGCTGTCATGCCTGCAGTGCCGGAGGTCGATGGCTCATTAGCAGGTGACATGAGAGGATTGTTAACCAATAACACTGTTCTTCAGTTAAAGTCTTTTACAGATAAAGAGCAAACGAAGACGGACACATAGCTGACACCAGTATCCTGTGTGTATGTCACTGTTATCCAAAGAACATTATTGGCAAGTGGAAAGTGTGAAGGTCTGTACCAGCTCCTGTTGGCAACGCCTACTGCAGTAAAGTTTGCAGAGAGGTCGTCCTGGGTCCACCTCACATTTTTCAAACCGGTAAAGGATATCAAGTCTGATTGACATCTTGTAGCTGATATACCATAGAGCCTGAATCACCCGGCAAGACTGTATAACAATACAAAGCAACCCCAAAGACATTTTTGTTTGCTGTCCTAATGGTTATACACCTATTAACCATGTTTGTGTTTATTTTACATTTGCTGGGACCTTACCTGCACATAACTACACGGATACAAATACTGATACGTGATGAACTGGCCACAGAGTGTCTTCCACACTTCAACAAATACCTAGGCATGATGTGTGTGCATATACAGACTATGAACACTTTAAATTGCTGTGTTTGTACTGCCATACATACATCATATGGAGGACTTCCGATGCATGTTGTCCCCTTGGGGATAGATTGAGACTTGTGAATATTTACACTTTGATACAGGTTCTGTGAGATCACAGGACAACGTGGCACTGTACTTACCTGTTACACAAAAAGGAATTGTATGTTATCATAAACATGATACAGTTTCACTTTGTGGGAGTATTTGTAACATAACTGTGTCTTC
Source organism: Protopterus annectens (assembly GCF_019279795.1). NCBI lineage: Eukaryota > Metazoa > Chordata > Ceratodontiformes > Protopteridae > Protopterus > Protopterus annectens. The sequence goes on from NC_056742.1 coordinate 205,095,471, forward strand.
TGAATGTCATATAACAGCCAAAGATCACAGTACTACTTGTAGCACCATTCATTATTTGTATTGAAACATCATGAGAACAATGTGGAAGGATGTGCAGAAACATCCTGAATTGTATAAACAGTCCTCTGTTAGAGACAGGAAAATGTTACATGCAGAGGTAACCCGCATCAGTAGTAAAGTAGAATATTGTTATGTTGTTTGTGGGAAAAAAGCATATCAATGGTTACCTGGGAATTGGTCCGGCAGTTGTTATTTGGGTTATCTGGCTCCAGTCACATGACATACTGCACAATTGCCTCTGGGTGCGAAACGTACTATAACACATATAGCTCGAAGAACTGGGAACACAGTCAAGATACCTAGTAATCCAGTGGGTGAAATGGAAGCTGTTCTGACATTCCAGTCTTCTGCAAGAGATAAAGGAATACCGATTCATATGGACTTGTGTGACAGCGTCATAACCTGGGCTGGAACACTCCCAGCTTGTGGAGTAGTGAAATCAATCAGGGAACAGAGGAAGTTATCAAAACCTGTCGGAGGGATGATGAACGTGACTTTCCACTCTTGAACTTGTGACTGATGAACTGGATGCAATGAGAACTGTTGTGTCACAAAATGTAATAGCGCACGACTGCACCGTGGCGCCGAGAATTGGTATGTGCGTGCTTATTAAAGAAGACTGCTGTGTCCAACTACCACATGAAAAGACCAAAATCAACGCCCACCTAGAGGTAATACAGCAGGTGTCATCCATGGCGGAACCAGGCCCAAACCCACTGACGAACCATTTCCACAAACCATTTGGTGGATGGGGTCAGTCATACTGAATATCATGATTGCCATTTGTGTTGTTCTGCTCATATTGGGAGCATGTGTCTATTGCGGGATACTTTGCATGTAAGTATTAGTCAGGGACTCTGGCGACATATCTGTACCCGAGACTATGTATCAAGACCTGTAGTGGTATTTGTCAATAGAAAATGCAATCCTTCTTGAAATGTACAACAAATTACTTGCCTAGTTAAACGCTCCAGAGAGGAAGAGGCTAGGGAATGAAATAATGTTGTATATGTTTCTGGATAGAATAGAAGCAATCAAAGGAGGGAGAATGTTAGCAAAATACATATTTAAACATATATATGACGTGCAACTTTAGAAGCAAATAGTGTATAATGCATATTATTCTATCTTACAATATGGCAGTAGAGCTTATCATGCATGTAATTGCCTGTAGTGTAGCTGCAGTGTGATTGAACCCTGACCCTAGCAGTAACCAGTGCAGCAGGTGTATGTCATTCAGCATTAGTCATCTGCTCGGTTAGAGAATAATACATGTATGTACAGGTATATCTGTCATCCTTCCACTGAGGAGAATAGGCTTGTGAGCTGTAACACAGAGTACAGCTGCTCAGCAAAGAGACAAAGGAACCTAGTAGGAAATGGAGTGAGGACCGGATCTGAACAGTGTTGGAACCGTGACAGAGCAGAATTTACAGTACAGTCTAATTGAATATGTGGCTCGCAAGGTTGTGCTATCCTCATGGGAAAACATTTAATAAGCATTACCTGAGCACTGTTGTAGGAATACAACGTTGTGGACTCTAGCAATGTAAATGCCTTGTGACTGACCACATCATTAATGTGTGCAAAAGATGATAATATACACAATGCTCATACAGATGTAACATGTATAGAGTACAACAAATGTCTACACTTTTACTGCATAGTTCTTTGCCTCCTGCTGCACAGTAGTAAAATGTTATTAATCTCAGCTTCCTGTGTTATTGACTGTCATTTTGAAAATATGAATGAGTGTTACAGTTTGATTTAAACAACTTAATTGACAGATGTGTACGTTCTAGCATGGGAATAGGTCAAGCCAGCCATCACAATGTCCATGTGTACCACATACAAACAGCCAGTAACACGCAGTAGTAGTGCATGAAGGCATACACGACTGTGGGAATAGTACAGGACATATGGCAGGTGCCAAGTGCAGATGCATGACACAAACCCCAGGATGGGTGTCCCTGCAAAGAGGAACATGTGCCAACCACAACTCCCACAGATGTACCGGCAATAAAAACACATGGCAAACACACAGAAACACTACTGTCCAACACACGACTGCAACGGAGCCTGGTCAAACACCAACATGAAGCATGCACAAACAGGGACTTGTGTAATGTTTGCCTTAACACCCCCCCCATAGGCCAAAGAAGAATAGAATGGACATATGCATGTAATGTTGTGAAGGATGTGTGGCAGTCCTCAGTATCACAGTGTTAGGGACACAGATACACTGTCATCAACTGTGTCGTATGTGCACTGTACAGAGCATACCTGCATGTAATACAGAGGACAATCATGTGCCACAGAAATATACACTGGAGAAAGAGTATAGGGGATAGACAATTGTAAATGTGACAAACTATGAATATAGGTTCATATGACCATAGGTACAGGGTAGGCCATCGTCCCAGGTTCAGCCATAACACTACACCATAGTTAGGATGACTTTGCCAACCTTCTGTGCTTCAGATAAAATACTCATGATTTTGCTGTACCTCCGTCAAGCAGTGATAATGATGTAATCCCTGGCATATACCTGCAATTCTCCATCCAATGGACAACATACCCGTGAACAAGGCTAGGAAGGATCTCTGTCTCACATGTACTGTGATGTAGATCCACAGCATTATGAGTGTCTGGGTGATATATGTGTCACTCAAACACATCCCATTAATGACCGTGACAAGGTAAATGTCACCTGCCCTAGTGGTTCTCGGGATGCAGATACAGTAGGTGAAGCATACACATGACATATGGGTTGACATGGCCTCGTATGTCAGGCACAGGTCAACACTAAACAGCAGGTATGTGACGTAATGTGGCAGGGGTCCTACAAGTGGGGCAGCATTACACAAAATGATGTCATCCTGCATCTGTACAACAATTAACCTATGAGGGCTTCCCAGCTGCTGTAGGTGTATGGTCAGATACAGTCTGAATGGGGCAATGTAGTAAATCATAGGTGTAACACGTAATGGGTACAAGGAGACAATGACCTAGCCTGATGTAGATGTGAATCCCTGCACAAACAGGTGGGCAATGTAGAAGTCCCACACAACCACGATAGCAACGTGTGTGTTGAATGAATGGTGACCGACAAACTCTGTCCCCTGATCCCTGGTAATCACCCCTGTGCTGAGTGGACAGCCACCTGTATGCTGGACAGGGGTGACCTAGTAGTTCTCCACAGGTATGATGTTGCATTACTTAGCATTTAGCTGTGGGACATGTCCCTGACAGCAGATATGCATATCTGGGAGGCCCCTTTGAAGGATATCTGTGTCAGATGTCCGTCCCACTATGGCACCTGCTTTGCAGTCATCTACAAACAATGTTGCCCACAAAACCCCTGTGTGTGCCTGTACCGTGGAAATGTAGATGTATGACAGGAGTGGACCCACGGAAGGGCCCCATGGGACACCACTTGCGACAGGCAGTAGGTCTGACACGCTGCCAGCAACTATGACTGTGTGGGTTGTGTCGCATAGACAGTTTCCAACACATTCTGTGATGTACGTGTCCACATCCCAGCCAATGGGTTTATCAACGATACTTGAGGGGTAATGTGATGGAGGCCTTTGCCAGGGCGCGGTAGGCTGTATGGACTGCAACACCCCATCAATGGCCTCGGTGACTGTCCCGAAAATTTCACCCATGCCTTAAAGGCATGAACCGCCCCTGAACAAGACAAACCGTGTTGGATGCAAAGTATGTATGTCCCCTATGCAGTCATATACGAGCCGCAGTATGATCCCCCCCATGTCTTTGCAGATAGGTCTCCTCATGGTAATGGGACAGTAATAACCAGGCTCAGTGGAGGCATTGGCCCTGTGACGTGGGACTACAGTTGCCATGCGACACAACCTGGGTACCTTACCTGAGGTGAGGCTACAAAGAAATAGCTGTCCTAACTGTGGGTCTAATACCTCAATGAGATAGTGGAGTACAGAGTGGGGTCACCAGCTGGTCTCATGGATGCTATGTCCACTACCCTGGAGAGAGCATGTCCCACCTGTGTGTCACAGAACATTTGTTGACCACAAACCGCTGGTACAGACATCTCCTCATATGTGGGGGAGGGTGTGGAGATGTCCATACTGGACTTGTCAGCCTGTTTGTTGGCAATGTGTGTATGTTGAGTAAACTCCACCTCTTTGTGAACCCAGTCAGAGCATATGTGGGAGTGACCTCCCAGGTGTTGAGCATAGCAACTGATGGTGGTATGATTGTCAGCCAGGTCCATGTAGGTATATCTGTGGAATGTGCCCTGGACCATGGCACGACAGTGTGTAACTCTACACATATGATGACCAAGGGTGTCATACCTCACAAGGTGTCTGCTCCACCTTGTAGTAGCCACCTCCTCGTGTTGTACATCCTGTGTATGGCTGGAGTACACCACACTGGATGCTTGGCATTGGTACAATGAACCACAGTTGGTTAAGTGAATGCCAGGTTCATGCAGTCCTGTAGGTACTGGTAGATGGCAAATGTGATTGATGCAGTGGCTGCAGTACTGTCGACCACTGACTCAGGGTCCTTAAAGGAGACCACAGTAGTGTGCAGAATTGTGTAGTCTGCCTCTGAGCAAGCAATGTGTATGGTAACTGGCAACACTCGCAGCAACGGATGCCAATAGCAGAAGCCAATGTCCAAATAACATAGATTAACTTCTGCATGATAATATGTCTTATCATACATGTATTGACACGTGTGCTAATTACAATTGCAAATGGCCGGTAAGACTGGCCTAAAGTTCCCGTGATGTACACAGTCTGGAGGTGTTGTTCCGATAATAAAGTGGCAATACCACCCAATCGTGACCGCTGGGTATGAAAGTGGTTGCTAACCTGCAACATTGGATGTACACCATTGGGTTCTGGTGTCGGAAGACATGGTTCCTGTAGCACTACACAGTATGGGTAGACAAGCAGACATCCGCGATTGCTGAACACACAGCATCAGTGAAACCCACTGCTCACAAGGACACAGTCCGACAAGCTCTACACTTTACATATGCACAGTGGTGTCCATTGTAGGACCCAAAAATTGTCTAAAGACAGGAATGCTGCCTTATTTCAACACCTAACTGAACTCATTGTCGTCACAGGTACACATATGCACCGTGTGTTTAATGTTGCTGATAGCTGTCCATGTAATGCAGCACAGATGCACAGAAATACCCAGGGTACCGGGTCCATAGAACTGCGTCCACATCACAGTCCCGCACACATGACGGATGTGTAATGGGTACTGTCAATTGTTGCAGTCAAGGGATTCTGGGTATGTAGACTCTGGGCTCGGTGTTGTTTCACAGGCACTCCTTTGTCCCGCCCCGTGGGAGGGATGTGTGCGTAGCACCTGCCTTACTCTCCGCTAATAATGCAAACCATCCACCGGAGAATGCTAAATGCAGGTGTGGAATGTGTACAGCCCTATACTAGTGTCCAGTAGGCAATTCTCATGGATGGACACCCGTATGGCCAAGATGGCACCCACAACTGCAAACCCGGGTAAATTACATAGCCGCGGTAAGGCATAACACAGGAAATACACATAGGGACTACAGTTGACATTCCACATACAAAGCCGGACCGTCGTGCCAACACCGGCGTACACAGCACTTAATCTGCCAGCAACAGAATGAGGAGCACCCGCTACCGTACAGCGGAACAGATGTGCGACCTGTGGAACACATACTAATGGCACACACACAACGTCAAGTAGGATATGTAAACTATGGCATTCCCACCTATGAAGACAACATGGTTAAATGAAAACATAGGTAATCAACATGTTCCGGTGGTGTTATATTGGAAATACGGTGACGGATATGTCCCATTGGGATGTCTGAGGTTTATATGAAGCAGTTGCTAACCAGCATCTTTGGATGTATGTCATTTGTTCACAGTACTAAATCACCTGGTTATGTAGCACCATGTAGACTGGGTAGTGAAACAGACATCCGCGATTGGGGAACATACACCAGCAGTGAAAAGCACTGGGCAGGTGGACACAGTCCAGCAACATCTAACTTGACATATGCACATCGGTGTCCATTGTAGGACCCAAAAATTCCATTCATGGAATGCCTGCTAGCTTCCTGCATTACTCACGTGATCTGATTGTCGTCACCACATCACAGGTACACATATGCACCGCAAGCGTGTTCAATGTTGATGATAGCTGTCCATGAAATGCAGCACACATGCACAGAAATACCCAGGGTGCCGGGTCCACAGAACTGCGTCCACATCACAGTCCCGCACACATGAAGGATGTGTAATGGGTACTGTCGACTGTTGCAGTCAAGGGAGTCTGGGTATGTAGAATCTGGCCTCGGTGTTGTTTCAAGCAGGCAATCCTTTGTCCCGCCCGTGGGAGGGATGTGTCGTAGCACCTTCCTTACTCTTCGCTAATAATGCAAACCATCTACCGGAGATTGCAAAATGCAGGTGTGAAATGTGTACAGCCGTATACTAGTGTCCAGTAGGCAATTCACATGGATGGACAAGCGTATGACTAAGATGGCACCCATAACTGCAAACCCGGTGGAATTACACTGCCGTAGTAAGGCATTACACAAGTAATACACATAGGGACTACACTTGACATTCCCCATACAACAAACACAGACAACCAGCCGATGAAGTCCAAAGCAAAGACGAGGTACTGTAGACACCGTCAGTGACCACTCAGAGCACACCAGTAATTAAATGCAGTCACCATAGTTTACTGAAGCTCTTTTCGACTGCTTCATAAGCAGACTTATTCAGAATACATACAATGCAGTCCAACCTACTGCATGTAAAACCCTTAATTGGTCAGTAAATTAGATGTGCTAGGTATTACTTGCATGCCTTAAAGGCAAACAAGCAAACAAACTTTACTTGGGTTACAGATTCCACACAGTGAGGACATCAGACATTGCTTCGAAAGGTACATTCTTCATAGAGAAATAGAAATATATGTATATATATGAAAGATGAACCAACATAATGTTTTCCAAATGTCTGAGTGTGTAAGCTACATATATATGTTCTACGGACTGTGCCAATATATTAAAAGAACTGCAGACACCTACTAATATAAATGAACCATAATATACACAGATAAACCGTATGATTATGACTAATGTAAAATAGACCAATGAAATGTAAAGATTCACAATGTGGTAATGTAAATATTCATTTAGAAGGTTACTTAAATAAATCAATTCAGACATCCATGTCAAAATACTAACAGAAGGCCAGCGAGGTGCCTGCCCTCACATGTACTGGGATGTTGTTCCACAGCATAGTGAGTGTCTGGGTGATGAATCTGTCCCACCAACACGTTCTATTAATGACAGTGTCAAGGTGTACACCTGCCCTTGTGGTTCTGAGGGATCTGACTTCTTTAGGTGAAGCATACTCATCAGATCTGGGTTCGACATGGCCTTGTATGCCAGGCACAGGTCACCTCTGGGCAAGTGGTATGCAACTGTATACATCTGTAATTCTTTCAGTTGGTCAGTATAACACATATTCCTGAGACCCTGCATCTGTTTGTCGATGAACTGTTGGTGCCTTTCCAGCTGCTGCAAGTGTCGGGTCACATACATTCTGAATGGGGCATTGTACCCAATCATAGGTCTAATGAGTGATGAGTACAAGGGGACAATGACCTCCCCTGATCTAGATGTGAATCCCTTCATGATGATGTGGGCAATGTGGAAGGTCTACCTAACTATGTTAGCAACGTGTGTGTCTAACGAACGGTTAACAACAACCCGGGTCCCCAGATCCCTGGTAACTCCCTCTGTGCTCAGTGGATTGCCACCTATATGGTAGCTAGGGGTAACCTTGTTCTTCCCGAAGGGTATGACTATGCATTTCCCGGCATGTAGCTGTAGGCCATGTCTCGGGCACCACTTATCCACATCTGTGAGGCACTCCTGAAGGATATCTGTGTCAGATGTGTGTCTGACTATGGCACCCAGTTTGCAGTCATCTGCAAACATTGTCACCCATAACCCCCCTGTGTTTGCTTGTACTTTGGAAACATAGATGCTGAAAAATAGTGGACCCAGGACTGGGCCCCATGGGACACCGCTTGTGACTGGCTGTGAGTATGACATGGCGCCAGCAACTATGATCATGTGTGTTCTGTGACTTAGCCAGTTTGCAACCCATATGGCGATGTATGGATATACGTTCAAGATGACGGGTTTATCACTGATACCCGAGGGGCGTATTGTGTCTAAGGCCTTTGCCAGGTTGAGGTAGGCTGTATGGACTGCTTTACCCTCATCAATGGCCTTGGTGACTGATCCTACAAAGTCAAACACGTGTAAAAGGCATAATCTGACTTTGACCAAGCTAAACTGGGTTGTATCCAAAGTATGCGAGACCCCTATGTCTTTATCTATGAGTTCCATTATGATCCCTCTCCATGGCTTTGCAGATAAGGCTTGTCAAGCTAATGGGATGGTAATAACCAGGGTCAGTGGAGGCACCATCTATGTGAAGTGTGACTACAGTCGCCTTGTGCTACTACTCGGCACGTATCCTGAGGTGAGGCTAAGATTAAACAGCTGTCCTAAGTGTGGGTTTAATTCCCCATAGAGTTCATGGAGTACACAGCTGGGACACCATCTGGTCCCATGGATGCTGTGTTGACTGCCTTGGAGACAGCATTTCCCACCTGTGTGTTACAGATGTTCCAGGATCTACAAGTCTCAGGTATAGATAACTCTCCATGTGAGGGAGGAAATGTTAGCACTGAACATGTCAGCCAGTATGCTGGCAATGTGTGTAGGTTCAGTCATCTTCACATCATTGCGAACCCGGTTTGAGCATATCTGGGAGTGTCCTCCCAGGTGTCCAACATAGCTAAAGAAGGACTTATGAATGTCTGTTGAGTCCTTGTTAATTTCTCTGTTGAATTTCTCCTGGATAATTTCATGACAGCTTGTAGTTCTTCACATATAATGAGCAAGGGTGTGTTACCTTACAAGTATTCCGCTTTAACTTGTACTATCTACCTCCTGTCGTTGTAGAGCTAGTTCATGGCTGGGGTCCACCAAAATGCATGCTTGTCTGTGGTACAAAGAGTCTCAGTTTTGTATGGGATTGCCTGATCCATGCAGTCCTGTAGGTGCTGGTGGAAGGCATATGTACGTGATTCAGCGGTTTGAGTGATGTTCACCACTGGCTCAGGGGCCTTAAAGGAGACCACAGTAGTGTTCAGAAGTGTGAAATCGGCTTTTGAGAAAGGCATATGTATGGTAACCGGCACCACTGTACACATGGAACATCATGGCAATACACCACGGCTGGATGTGGGTAATGCTGGACATACCCACGGCAGACGTGGCGTTCCCGGGTCCGATGCCCGAGGGACCACACACATAGCCGGCCTTAGGCATAGGCCAAGTAGGCAGCCGTCTAGGGCGTTGCTCTACTCAGGGCACCTTTCCAGACTTTGTTTGGTGTAGGTAGACCAGGAGGGGTGTAGCGGGTGATGTTGCGGTGGCAACTTCTGCCTAGGGCACCACTTAACCTAAGGCCGCTCTTCCCATGGGTAATACAGCAGTACCCACACCCAGACGCGGGTCATTGCTAGTATGGCATATCATCTATGGCAAGAAACCATATATTCCCAGACATAATGGCACAGCATAATGCCTGTCCGCCACCCAAACGCAGACATACGTCACCCGCGGCGGTGCGGACGTACTGCGCGAGATGTCCGTTACCAATGTCGACGTTGTCTCGCTTTGTGAAACAAACTCCACATAGCGATTCAATACTAAACAGCGACGGAGAACCCGATGTCCCTGTGGCTGAGCTGTTCAACCTGTTCCGCCATGTTAAATGTGTGTAGCACAGCGGAACCGGCCCAAACCAAGTCTGTGGCTCAGTGAAAGCCGTCACGCAATGGTAAACCCATGTAATATTGCGACACAGGTCATACATACCGAGGGTTAGTAATGGAAATAGGTCCGTTCGACCAGACCGTGTGCAATTAGTATAACAAGATCTGCAACGGGTACACCGGCCAATCGGCGCACACGGTTATGAATAATTGGGGGGGGTGACATGGTACCATAGACACGGACAAAACGTGCCCATGTGACTCATCTAACCTTCGGACACGGTCAGGGCAGTTCCGAACACTGGGCGGACAAGACCAAACCCAAAGCACCACAGCAACACCCTGACAATCCAAGGCCTGTATGCGTAGGGGATATAAGCACCTGTCATCTGAACATCCCTGCGGTCACGACATATGCATCCTGGGCCATGAGCGAGGGGGAATAAGGAATGTTTAACATGCAGTACCGCACCTTTCCCAGCAGGAGAATGGATGCCTGTGACGGCGCGTGACTGCGGGGGATATGTAAATGTACTTAAGTACCATGGGTATGCATATTAATGACACCAAACAGCTAACGTAGTGGTCACAGTAACTGGCAAACGTGAATGCAGTCACGTTTGAATTACGACTATGGAACATATAGATGTGAACGTGTACGTAATGCATCCATGCTGCAAAGACTGTTACATGTATAAAGTTGTAAGTGCGTTCTGCACACGTCCGTCAACTGGATCAGACATATGTTACCGGAATAGTCACAACTAACACATAACACGTAACCACACAGACCCAGTAAACATTTATAAACAGAATACGGATATGCATGTGCGCCTGCGCATAACCCACAATTAGGAAATGCGAGTGTGCGTGTGCGTGTGTGATCCACTGGAAGCAGGGAAGGTTAAGGATGTGTCCTCCACTCATTTACATTCATAATTGTACAATATATGCTTAAATAGTACTTACTGATTCCATGCTTTGGAATCGTAATGCTACAATTATACACATTGATATAAAATATCCTGATCAACACACTACATTCTAAGGTTTACTCACAACAATTATCAACTATGTTTCAAGATACTGATTGTATTGACCAATATTGTATTTATATTAACACATTGTTGTCGTATTATTGTTTCCATGAAGTAATGTATGCAACACTGATTTGTATATGTCACGTCATAATCAAGACTTGTAGCACTGTCCACTTAACTATGAGCAGGTTTATTGATTATTTGACTTTAAACTGACTCTGAAGGAAGTGTATAAGGGACAACTATGTAATGCATTTCGTGCTCCGACGATGCCCCATGTTAGTAGGTGAAAGAGCTCCGTACCGTTTGACTGTGGAGTCTATCATTTTTGTCATTGTCTGTTTTGGCCGATATATGTTCAATAATGTCGTTTATGAAGATGGGCAGGACGCAAGGTTTGCTGTATTTCCGCTTACTGGCACATGGATATAGATAGGCCAAGTAATACATAATATGGGTAGTCAAGCAGACATCCAAGATTGGGGAACATACAGCGGCAGTCAGAACCACTGGCCAGATGGTGAACGTCCAATGCGTTCTACACTTTACATATGCACATCGGTGTCCATTGTAGGACTCCAAAAATAGTTGCGTTTACACCTTCGATATGCTGAGATCGGCCAGACAGAGTGTCAGCCGTGACTACGGCACAGCTAGACATGCACCACCAGCGTGTTTAAGGTTGATGATACCTGTCCATGTAATGCAGGACATATGAACAGAAGTCCCCAGATTGTCGTGTCCATAGAAGTGCGTCCACATCCCAGTCCCGCACACATGAAGGATGTGTACGCGTGCCGTGGGGGTTTGCAGCCATGGGATCCTGGGTATGCAAAATGGGGCTCGGTGCTGTTTGGCAGATAATCCGTTGTCCCGCCCGTGGAGGGCTGTGGGTATACGTGCCTTACTCCCTACTAAGGATGCAAAGTATCCACTGGGTAATGCTAAAAGCAGGTGTAAAATGTGTTCAGCCCTACATCAGTGTCCAGTAGGCAATTCCCATGGATGGACAAGTGTACGACCAAGATGGCACCTATAACTGGACACCTGGTGGAATTACACAGCTGCAGTAAGGCATAACACAGGAAATACATTAGGGACTACAGTAGACACTCCCCATACAAAGTCAGACCGCCGCGAATACCGGCATACAGCACTCGATCTGCCAGCAACAACATGAGGATCACTCGCTTCCATACCGCGGAACAAATGGGCGACCTGTGGAACACATACTAATGGCATACTAACAACCTCAACTACGAAGGTCATACGATGTTTCAACACTAGCTGCCCCGCATATAACGAACATGCTTCAATGAATAAATAGGGTATGCATGTTCTGTCTGTTTTATATTGACATTACAGTGGCGATATGTCCTACTGGGCCTTCTGAGGATTACTTAAAGCACCTGCCAACCTGCAGCATTACATCAATACCATTTGGGTTAATCGTAGTAGAACATGGGTTTCAGTAGCACAACATAATATGTGTAGTCAAACAGACATCCGCGAGTGGGGAACATACAGCAGCGGTCACAACCACTGGCCAGATGGACACAGCCCAACATTTTCTACATTTTACATATGCACATTTGTGTCCATTGTAGGACCCAAAAATTTCTCCTTTTGCAACGCCAACTGGGTGCAAGTGGAAGACCAAGATGAACTACAGCCGTGACTACGGCACAGCTACATATATGCACCGCCAGTGTGTTCAAGGTTGATGACAACTGTCCATGAAATGCGGGACATATGCACAGAAATCCACAGATTGTCGAGTCCACAGATGATCCCATTCCAGCACACATGGAGGATTTGCTATGGGTACCGTCGAGGGTTGCAGCCATGGGATCGTGGGTATGCAGAAATGGGTGTTGGAAATGATTGGCAGATGATCCATTGTCCCGCCCCGTGGGAAGGATGTGGGTACAGAACATGCCTTACCACCCACCAATACTGACAATCATCCACCGGAGAATGCTACATGCAGCTGTGAAATGGGTACAGCCCTACACCAGTGTCCAGTAGGCATTTCCCAAGGATGGACAAACGTACGGACAAGATGGCACCCATAATAGCAAGCCTGGTGCAATCACACAGCCGTAGTAAGGCATAACACAGGAAATACAGATGGAAACAACAGTAGACACATCCCGTAGACATCCATCTGGCCGTGTGAATCCCGGCGTACACAGCAGCCAAGGTGCTAGCAAGTATGTGGGGATCACCCGCTTCCACTCGGTGGAACATACGGGCGACCTGTGGAACACATATTAATGGCACACCAACAACGTCAACTAGGAAGGTCATACTATGGTTAAAATATGGCGTTCCCACAGAAATAACATACTGTCATGAATAAATAGGTTCTACATGTACCGGCTGTGTTATAATGACAATACAGTGGCGGATAGTTCACAATGGTACCTCTGAGGATTAGTTAAAGCAGTTGCCAACCTGCAGTACTACAGTAACACCATATGGGTAAATTGTGGAAGGACACGGGTTCCGTAGCACTACATAATATGGGTAGGCAGACAGACATCCAGGACTGGGGAACATACAGCGGCAGTCAAACCCACTGGCCGAATGGACACAGTCCAACATGTTCTACACTTTACATATGCACATCGGTGTCCATTGCAGGACCCAAAAATTACTCCTTAAGTAAGTGTGGGCAGCATAGTGTGAACCGGAAGAGGTGACAGCCGTGACTACGGCACAGGTAGATATATGCACCACAAGCGTCTTCAAGGGTGATGACAACCGTCCATGAAATGCAGGACATATGAATAGGACTCCCCAGGCTGCTGCGCCCATACACGCGCGCTCATCCCATTTCCGCACACATGAAGGGTGTGCAAGGGGTACTGTTGAGGGTTGCAGACATGGGATCATGGGTATGCAAAAATGGGTGTCAGTGTGGATTGGCAGATGATTCGTTGTCCCGCCCCGTGTGCGGGACGTGGCCATGGCAATATGCGTTACTCCGCAATAATAATGCCGATCATCCACCGGAAATGGAGAATGCAGCTGTGAAATGTTTACAGCCCGATACTAGTGTCCAGTAGGCAGTTCCCATGGATGGACAAACGTACGGCCAAGATGGCACCCATAGCTGCAAACCTGGGGGAATCCCACAGCTGTTGCAAGGCATAACCCAGGAAATACAGATAGGGACTACAGTAGACACTCCCCATTCAAAGCCAGACCGCTGGGCAGATACCGACGTACACAGCACTCAATCTGCCAGCACATCAATGGGGATCACACGCTTCCATACAGTGGAACAGATGGGTCACCTGTGTAAACATACCAATGGCACAATCTCAACGTCTGCTGGGAATGACATACGATGGTCAAACTATGGCGTTGCCACCAATGAAAGACATCCTTCGGTGAATTAATAGGATTGATGTCAATAGACCATGGCAAACACCCAATGAACAGGAAAGACTTGCTGGCACCCTATGGCCACAAACCATGTCACACATAGGTAGATGGAACAGTCAACTTAAACATTTCGTCCACGACACGTTGCATATGGTATCCAAAGGTACTTCATAGACATGTATGCGCTATCACCCGTTGGCCCCGTGAGACTTACACATAACATGGAAGTATCCAGGCTTTAAATGTCCACCCTTACACTTCCATTTGTCACTTTCTATGTGAACAATGAACATGTAGCCACAGCATAGAAAGCACAGACGCACTGCTAATGAAACACACACATGTCAACATCACAGAAAGCATACTATGAACACACGTATTACATGATATTGTACTATGAAACACAAACAAACCAGCAACCTGCAGCAAGAATAGTCCCCGTAGTTTGACACAACACAAGTCTTCGTAACATTTAAACAGTTTATTAAAACATGCAACGTTTTCGTTGTTTCCACAACGTCTGCAGAAAAAAGCAAAGTCTAAGAATGTTCACAATCAACAATGTGAGTCTTAACAAGATTCTAAATATCACACTGTTGATTGTGAACAGTTTAAGGATTTTCTTTTTCAGAAGAAGTTGCGAAAGCAACGGAAACACACACACACGGAAGGGACGGGAGATGAACCTACGCCTATCTACATGAACTCACTACAGTATGAAGCATTTACAGAACGCGTTACCAAGTTTATTGAAGAGAGCGCTGTCAGAGGCATAATTGTAGGCTGGTGACGTCACCCGCAAGACAATAGTTGGCAATAGCCAAGGTATGTGTTGCGGAGAGTCTAAAAGCATGTTCATTCGCAGAGGCAGCTGGGAACACACACACACACACACACACACACACGGAAGGGACGGGAGACGAACCTACGCCTATCTACATGAACTTACTACAGTATGAAGCATTTACAGAACGCGCTACCGAGTTTACTGAAGAGAGCGCTGACAGAGGCATACTTGTAGGCTGGTGACGTCACCCGCAAGACACTAGTTGGCAATAGCCAAGGTATGTGTTATGGAGAGTCTAAAAGCATGTTCATTCGCAGAGGCAGCTGGGAACACACACACACACACACACACACGGAAGGGACGGAGACGAACCTACGCCTATCTACATGACCTTACTACACTATGAAGCATTTACAGAATGCGCCACCGAGTTTACTAAAGTGAGCGCTGTCAGAGGCATACTTGTAGGCTGGTGACGTCACCAAGAAGACAATAGTTGGCAATAGCCAAGGTATGTGTTGGAGAGTCTAAAAGCATGTTCATTCGCAGAGGCAGCTGGGAACACACACACACACACACACACACACGGAAGGGACGGAGACGAACCTCGCCTATCTACATGACCTTACTACAGTATGAAGCATTTACAGAATGCGCCACCGAGTTTACTGAAGTGAGCTGTCAGAGGCATACTTGTAGGCTGGTGACGCCACCCGCAAAACAATAGTTGGCAATAGCCAAGGTATGTGTTGCGGAGCGTCTTAAAGCATGTTCATTCGCAGAGGCAGCTGGAAACACACACACACACACACACACACACACACACGGCAGGGTCGTGAGACGAACTTATGCCTATCTACATGAACTCACTACAGTATGAAGCATTTACAGAACGCGCTACCGAGTTTACCGAACAGAGCACTGTCGGAGGCATACTTGTAGGCTGGTGACATCACCCGCAAGACAATAGTTGGCAATAGCCAAGGTATGTGTTCGAGCCGCCTAAAAGCATGTTCATTCTCAGAGGCAGCTGGAAACACACACACACGGAAGGGACGGGAGACGAACCTACGCCTATCTACATGAACTTACTACAGTATGAAGCATTTACAGAATGCGCTACCAAGTTTACTGAAGTGAGCGCTGTCAGAGGCATACTTGTAGGCTGGTGACGTCACCCGCAAGACAATAGTTGGCAATAGCCAAGATTTGTGTTGTGAAGCACCTAAAAGCATGTTCATTTGCAGAGGCAGCTGGAAACACACACACACACACACACACACACACACACACACACACACGGAAGGGATGGGAGATGAACCTACACCTATCTACATGAACACACTACAGTACGAAGCATTTACAGAACGCGCTACCAAGTTTACTGAGCAGAGCGCTGTCAGGAGGCATACCCCTACGTGGGTGGTATCATTTGCAGAGGCAATGCGCCCGATCGAGTTAGGTCAGAGTGCGCAGTCACGCAGCCTGTTACCATCCCAAGGTCGCCGTACAGTAACACGTTAGTGCTGCAGTCGGGAATACCAAGTAACTACTGATCAGTACATCACTGCCTACTGGGCATGCTCACACACTTAGACTCGGCACAGAGCAGACATGCATACACATGGTGCGACGGCATGGGTGGCGTAATGTGGACCGTCGTGTGTCCAGCCACACAACAGAAACCTGGCCATGCCACAGATGTGGCCGTTGAAGGGGATACAGGCATGCACCCGGGGTATATCTGCAGTCGGCCGCGGTTTGCACTGTGCTGTGTGTCTATCTACACAGCTGCCTACTGGGCATGCTCAGACACTTAGAGTCGGCACAGAGCAGACATGCATACACATGGTGCAACGGCATGGGTGGCGGAATGTGGACCGTCGTGTGTGTCCAGCCACACAACAGCAACCTGGCCATGCCACAGACATGGCCGTTGCATCGGGGAATATCTAGGTGCAATTAACCATGTGTAGGACTGGCCTACAGTTTGTTGCATGCTACAGACAACCCTCCCAAACACAGGCTACCTGCACAGATGTCCTGAGGACACTGGTGAGTGGGCATGCTCTCACAACAGCACCGTATTGGGTGACATGAACCACCCATACATAGACTGGGAACATCAGCCATGGCACAACACACTACGCCACCAGTCACAGGTGTTCTCACACCTGGCCACTGTTAAACAGCCATGCACCATACATACTAGGGGGGGATGTCTGACAGTTCTGCCCATCACACATGGTGAGGATATGCCCCACACAGGATGTACAGCCCTCAATGGTGATGCCAGACCGTATAGTGGATCCACTGGTCATCCACATCCTGTAACCAAAAGTGATGACCTCTCCACAACAAACCACACACATCATACGACCAGTGTGGTACCCTACAAGTCCTCCATGCCAGTGTTGAACCCAGGCCAGACCGGCAACCGCCTAACGAATGCATTCTCTGAGCACCCACATGCATGTCTGCAACAGGCAAACATGATAACATCAGGACCTTGTCCACCACAGGTAGGCACATGGTGTGGTGGACCCCAGCCACTGACTAGCTGTACATCAACAGTTGGAGCTAATACATGACAGAGCAATGTCAATACCAGGGAAACCATCTCCCATTCATACCGGCGTCACCATACGGCCACACATACAATCATCCATGGCCGCTTGTGGGAGTGGTACTGCAGAGGGCACATGAGACAACCATAGGGCCTTTCTTAACTGTGGTAAGGACATGGTTGGGGGCACACAGACTTGGCTGGAAATGGTCCAGAATGGTACAACGGTCACTGCACCCACAGACATTGTCTGCAAACCAGCGGACATCTTCCATGCATACATCCCACCCCCCCCCAAGAGGGGACATATCCATCCCACCAGAGTGTAGCCTCCCAAACATCTCATATGGCCTGGAGTGATCCCATATCTGTATGGCGGTTGACACAGCACCACTGGGCACTGATGGTGTCCCTGGCTGTGTGCTACCCATCCTCATTGAGGGCCTCGGCCCACACATGCAGCCACTGTGTCATGTTAGCCTTACTATGGGCTATGTCCCCAATGGACGTCATATGGCATCTGTGGTCCCACTATGCCAGGGTAGTGCTCTTATGGACTGTAGACAGCCACACCCTATCCGCTTGACAAGCCTTGTCTGCAAAGCTGTAGGGAGGTCCATACAGGTGCCCATGGATACAGACAGCGGTGTACAGCCAATACCGGAACATACCCACAACAACATAGTCAAGGGCGGATCCTGCCTCCCGAACCTGCTCGTCCTGTCTGGAGTGGTCACCAAGGCCATTGATGGGGATACGTGGGTTTGCACACAGTACCATGACCTGGTGGGAGCGTTCAGAGCACACTACACATGGGACTCATGGAAAGGCTCGCATATGACATATGTCACCCGATGCTTCTCAGAAAGGTTGGAGGTCACACCACACAGGGTTGGTGTTCCTGGTGCCTTGTCACACTCATATCTGGTCTCCAGTGGAGGCCCACAGGGCTCAGTCCTGGGCCCCCTGCCATATGGCATTCGACCTTCCAATGTGCATGCAATCATAGGGGATTGTGGCAGACAAGGTATGCAGATGACTACGCACCGGCCACCATACCCAACACCCCATGTGACGCGGACATCCACCTAGGGCGTCATAGACATGGATAACTGGTGCCAGAGCCATGGCCTGCTACTACATGCCAGAGAAGGTGCAGACCTACCCAGTGTGAAGGACATGTTCGGCCCAATGTCACATGTAGGTGGTAAGCCATTCCAGATGGTGGACATGTTCATGGAAATGGCTACGACACCTGTCGTTAACATCTGTCAACACACACAATGGCAATGTGGGTGTGAAGACATTCCACTGTGGCCTCCTGGTCTGGAAGGAATCGCATCGACATCAGGGGTGTTCATTGTACCCCTGTACACATCACACACCAGAGCAATGACTGCGTACATTGGCACATCTGGCCTGTAGCTAACCTGACGCCTGCAGCACTCGGAAGGACCGCTAACGTTACACAAGGCAGGGATGACGGTGCTAGGACATGTGTCACAAGCTGCACGACCAAGGGGACTCCGGCTGTAAACCTTCACAGCACATCTGCTCTGTGGTGATCTGTGCCTGGCATACACGGCCATGTCTGACCTGGGTGACATGGGCATATTCCACTTCCTAGGCTCCAGGCAAACACGGGCACAGAAGCGACTGTCACACACATCACCACAAAGATGAGTGTGACGTGCTGGGGGAACAGGGTCAATGGCCAGAGACCCCCTACAACACGTAGAGGAGTGCCAGCCCATGTGAAGGAAAGGCACTGACTGCCTTCGTCCAGGAGTAATAATGAGGTGTGGATGTGTGGATATAGTTATGCGCCAGGCATCATCTGTGTGTCAGTGCTGGACGAGGGACTGGGGACTGATGGATGTGGCATCCCCATCCTGAGGGGTGTTAGCAGCCACACACGGTCATGCTAGGTCCACACATGTCGTAGGGCACATACCCTGTTATGTACATGTGCGCCTATGTTCCTATGTAGGGGTCCATGCCGAGTGCAGGTACCTGTGCTATGCTGATGTTGCCAGACATGCCTGTGGGTACCCCATGACTACGCGTGGGGAACTAATTACAGTGCTCCCAGTAGGCACATGCAAGTACACCATCATTGTCATACGGGTTAAATGAACCAACATGGTGCTACACATGTAACCACCACACATACTGTGTACACAGATCAATGAATGCTGCACCTGTCCTGCATGGTATGTCTGCTGCATGATGTCAGTGCACAACCCACATCACATACACACCTGTCACCAGCCATACACACACACCACAACATACACATCACGTACTATGCGGACACAGGTATCACATACACCTCTCACTATCTTGTCCACCCTGTGCATCAGAATATGTTTGCATAACCATGCACTGATGGTGTAGCTCACAGTTATGTGGCAGAGACTTCATCATATGCACAGGGTGATATGTGTGCCACAGGCATAGGCTGTACCAATGGATGACATCATGTGTGTGTGTAAGGGCCTGTGCATTGACTGGGCATGACTGTGTACATTGCATGTGGGTGTGGTGGAGCCCTACAGTCGTGTTTGCTGTGTGTGGGTTTGTGTGTACACAGTTCAGTAATCTGTGATGCCTACACGGGGTATGCTTGGCAGCCCCAGACTGTACAGTGCAGGTGTTACGGCTCACTGTGTCCGCCTGCCGCGACGTGACCTGGGCCTGCCTGGGGTCGCATGGGCACGACCGGGTGTAGGTACAGACAGTCCACTCTCCGATGTCACATGTCCGCTGGAAACGTGCCCACGCCAGCCGGCCCAGGGCCACGTCCACGTGGCCTGCTCTGTCCTGGTGTGGTCGGTGTAGTAGCAGCTGCACTGCTGCTGCTACCAGCACTGGGTGGGTGGGCATGGGAGGTGGCACGCACACGCTGACCTGCACCAAGTGGTGTTGCTGGCCTATGCCCATGTGCCCTATGCCTCACCCCTACCTGGTGTTCCTGCACGGACAGCCCACGCTCAAGGATGGCCATGCCTCGGTCGAGGATACCAGCCATCTCACCCAATCTCCTATCCAGAACATTGGCAAGATGCTGTTGGGCATTCGCCAATGCCTGGATGTTGTCATTCAAGGAATGGATTGCAGACCTCTGCAGCCTCTGCCCTTCCTGGTTCTGCCATTCGGCACGTGCCTGCGCTGCCATTACAGTCTGGAACATGCGTCTGGTTATACCAGCTGCTGCACCCTGTATGGCAGGTGTATGTCTAGCGGTGCTCCCCCTACGAGCAGCACCTGCCACATGCCTGCATGGCACTGCACCAGTCATTAAACTGGCAACATCATGTGTACCCACACCTTCTGCAGCCACCACACATTCCTGCTCGATGCCAACAGACGCTGACTGACCGTCATCTATGGGCAACGGTGTTGGGGTATGTGTCGGCATCCGAACCGTGTTCAGGGATGAAGGGGACGTAAGTGTGATGTTATCCAATGGCACAGTGTGTGCCTGTGACGACCCTGCCTGTGCCTCATGCACATGGTCATCACCACTAGTATCTGTGGGGACACTAGCATCAGCTGGACCGCAGGAGGGGAACTCACCTACAGCACCTGTCAATACAAAGGCATACCGTCAGTTACAATACACACACACACACACACAGACACACACACACACACACACACACACACACACACACACACACACACACACACACACCAGACATCATGCATGTGATATTGCAGGTGGCATGCAGCATTCACACACCACAGACCAGTGAATGTAGACCACACATTCCTAGTGGCAGTATGCACACTGCCCTGGTGGGAACAGTACAACAGGCAGGTGTCTTTTAGTAGGCATGCAGTACACACATTCATGGTAGTTTGCATGCATCACCGTGATACACCGTGGCCACGGGCGAGTTGACAGTACACATGTCTGCCGACACTATGTCATGTACACCGCAAACATGTGTGGTATCATGTGGACATGTAACGATGGTGTCCCACCGCATGCACCACATCACAATGGCTGTCATGGTGCAGTGTTATGTGTACAGTCTACAGATACAATGTATGGGTAACAGGGATGTCTGTGCAGGTGCGGTTGGTGTGAGCTGTGTACATAGCTGTACAGTGTGGAGTGCGGGCACTGTGCCACTGCACAGTAGCAGGACACAGTTATGTTTCTGTGTGATGCGTGACCTGGACGCATTACATTGCCATGTCTGTCAGTCAGTTAAGCCGCTCAGCAGCACGTATGTGGTGGATATTGGAGGCACCTGTAGTAGCTGTGGAGAGGCATTCCATGTCAGTGGTGTACTACATCGGATGTCCAGGGGGGCCACTACAGTGATGAGCCCACTATGTGTGTACAGGGTGCAACGGTGACTACCCACTGTGGATGTACTGTGTGGCAACATGCCTGTAGGTATCGACCATGGCCTTGTCTGTCTGGGTCATTGACAATTGTGTGTGGTGGACATCGTGCACATGGCCCTGTGGTGGCCCATGTGACATACAACCATAGTAGTGTAAGGTGTCACATTCCCTACAGATATGCAGACAGTGTGGATGTCTGCTATGTCATGCATAGGTCATGTCATGGTGTGACAATGTTGCAGCCAGACATCCACGTGCATGGGACATGGCATGTGCCATGTCACAACGCAGTGCACCGATGCAGGGGCATAGGTCACATTGGTAACACCTGTGCTCTGGCAAGATCACAGCTCACTATGTGGTACTGTGTGCATACTGCAGAGGCATACCGATGCATACTACACATGCAGCCATTGTGGAACACCTACACCATTGTATGCATAGCTGAATGCACGTGACACACCAATAGGTCGTGTGGTGTCATGCCACTCTACGCTAACGGTTGTATCTACTGTACATGGGTGGTGTGTGTGTCGGGTGGTGCAACCTGTATACTGTGACTGGGGCACACACAGGTGTGCATGTCATGCCTGGACACATGGGGAATATCAATACACCATATCATGCCTTTGACTAGCAACAGACTTACCTGCAACAGACCCTTGTGTTTGCGACACGCCAGACGGAGCTGTAAAGGGATGGCACAAAGGTATACACATTATCCATTACTATCGCCACAGTCAGCAGTGTGCATGTCACATCATGCGTCTGTGAGTTAGCATGTGCTATGCACATGTCTGCTAACACAACATAGCATACTGTAGTATGCGTCTTGTGTGGCCATATACCTGGCATGTATGGCTATATTATGTGTTGTACTATGACACCCACCCCCACGTCACTTATCATACAAACATGCAACCCTGACTTACCATGCAGCTCCAAGCTCATAGTTCGGGAGACACCCACCTCCACGATGGACACATGGGTTTCTGAGTGTTGTTCCGTGTGTCCCCCCAGACTGGCCAGGAGCTCCTCCATGGCTGTGAGTGGGGGCTGGGTTGGTGGCCCACCACCTGTCCCACGTTGTTGTCTGGCGATTGCAGCGGCACGCTGTCTTGCATGCCGGATCAGGTCTGTGCAGTGCCTGCGGATCTGCTGATAAGTGCGGTTGTATCTGCCCAGGCTGTTCACCCTCCTGCACATCTCCTCCCACATCTCCTGTCGTTCCTGTGCCTGCTGTGGCACATGACTAAATAACATGTTATGATTACTATGGAGGTATGGTATGATCACCTCCTCCTCCTGTCGACTGAATGCAGGAAGCCGGGATCGTGGCATTATCTGTAAGACATAATGATGGTGGCAGGTCACATTTACACTGCTGTGCTGGCATACTGTTGGAGATACATTGCTATGACAAGTATGACATCTGCACAGTAATCTGTGAAAGGCATCGTGGCAGTGACACAGCCGATGTGTTGGCTTCACACCATTGAGCAGTGTGTGTCACATCATATCTGTTTGCCACCTCATCACACTGTACACGCACCATGTAGATGTTAGCCAGCTGTGGACATGTGTACCTGGCTGCACCTGTGTCCATATCACTGGCATAGGTCCCCATGTGACGTCGGTGCTGCTGTTCACCTGGACGCTGATTATATGTCAGTACACATCACGTCTGTAGCCATTGTGAACGTCAGCAGTGGCACTGTACACATACACATGGACACCTGCACATGCATGTGTTGTGCCATGTACATCCACACAGCACTGTACGGGTGTTGGACAACTTGCCACAGCTCACCTGTGTTGCACATGTGATAGACACAGGGCAATGTGTAACCATGACACATTAGCAGGACAGGCCATGCATAGCATGTACACACACACATTGTCCAAAGCATCACACAGCACCTGTGACACCACAGGGTGCATCACCGCCACATTACTGCTGTGTATGGTTGATAGTGAGAGTGCCTTTTGTCCATTGCACCATGTAGGACTGTGATAGCTCATGCAGCCTTGCTGGGCAGGTCTGCATGGTATGGCAGGGTATGCCACATACATGGCACTGGGTTGTGATCCACCTGGGGTTTTACGATATTGGCAGGGTGGCTGTCCATTCCATATGTCAGTGCTATGTGTATATGGACATTCAACATGTCTATCGCCATGGTGTGGACACTGGCCTCAAGCGAGGTATGCTGCACGCTGCTTGCTGAGGGTGTGTCTGGTGCATGCAGGTATCACACATCCATGCATACACTGTAACCCTGGCAGGTGCTATGTGCTGGGATATTGATCAACACAGTGCTGTATGTGGACACACACCGCTATCCCGTGCACATGGATGGTTGCCTGCACTGATGTGGGTACCACATATGTGTACATCCAGTGCCTGCTGCCACCCCCATGTCTGCTGCTGCACTACACACCGCCATCCCTCCCTCTGTGAATGTGGTGTTGGGCACAGCATAGGTATCCATGTATGGGGACAGGGATGTTCACATAGCAGGGTCACTGATGGTATCGTCGATCAGACCATATGCATATGACGCACCCCTCACACATATGACACATTCATATTGTTGTTCACAACGGTGACACAGCTATATTGCTATGCCGGAGACATTCAAAGCCATACATACACAGATGCATGCACGCCCATCTGTGGCATGGCCTGGACTATTGGTGTGGTTCGGCACATTACATGTTTGACTGCAGCTGGCACAGACCTACTGTGCACATGTCTACACGGTAAGCCTGTTCTACAGTAGGCATCTGTGATGTGCTGTGCACATGTCATATCTGCACATTTGGTTGGTGTCCATCGGTCCACGGGCCAGTGGTGGGACACACAGGGATGTTGCTGAACATATATGCATGCAACCCTGTACAGCTGTAACACTAGCCTCTCAGATGCTCATGTGTGGTGGACGTGAACACCGTACACACACATGTGGTTGTGGCCTGCCAGCCATACCCATCTCCTCCTGTGGGTTGCTATCATCCCACACACTCCTTGTATTGTATGTTCAGGCTATGGACCTATGTGGGGCTTGTGTGCATGCAATACGATACTATATGCCTTTTCACCCATCACAGACAATGTCACACAGGTACACCGGCAGCCGTACACATCACAGCATGTTGTCAGCACGTCACATGTGGTACACACATAACACATCTCCTGTGGGACATGGTCATTTGTACGGGCATGTCCAGTAGTCACATACCACAGCTACCCCTACATGACGGCTATGCAGGACATGTGTGTGTACAGCTACTGTGACATGTACACAAGCAATGCCCCCCTACCTACATCACATGGTACTACCTGTGGAGTATGTGTGTCTGCATCCATGCTATGGCCATAGATGACAATTGTACATCAATATGTGCAACATACCTCATTGGAGGTTGTCATGTGCACATGTTCCATGTGTCAATGCATTGTTTGTGTCTGTTGGGCGGTCATTGTTGTGCATGGTTTACATGGCTGACATAGCGTACTGTGTCTGATTCCAGGTACTTCATTGGGCTACCAGCATTGTACATTTCTACAGCACATTCCAGCCATCATGTAGCCAGCTTAGATGACAGTGGGAGGTGTTCCGCCATGTGCACATATGTCACACAGTACGAGGGTGACTGACACACATTGTCAGGACTGGGTTCTGACTGCTGTGGATGTGTGTACTGGTGTTGACAACCATGACTGCACCAGATGGTGTCTTCTGGATGTGTAACATTCACAACACACACCTACATTCACATAGCAGCACATCGTCCATGACAATGGACATTCCTGCATGAACACTGTGTACGGTATGTCTGTATGACCACTGCATATATCACTGGTAGCCACCAGCATGGCTGCCTACAACAGCAGTGTGTATCCTGTGCAAACATGGGTTACACCAGTCACAACACACCTGTGTCAGATGGCCCTGTAGTGGGTGACAGTGCAGTTCCATACATCATGTAACAGTATACATCGTGCACCAGTATGTTGCAGACATGTGAACGGCTGTGCTAGTCGACATATGCACACATGACACATCACCTGGTACACCGTGTCTGCCTTGCCACCTGCTATTGTGACCACCCTGTGATGACATTGTACGGCCCACATGGACTGGGACATGTGATGGCTCAATGGTGAATTAACCCTCCAGGTGTGTGTCTAGCCAGGTGTCCAGTAGCCAGTGGTCTGCACGCAGGGATAGTGTACATTGGCCTACTCTGTCACTGGGACTGTTGACTATGGTCATACTATAGTTATGCAGGCATGTGGTGTTTGTCCAGTCTGATAGTCGTGTTCAACCACACTACCGTGGCACACATGACCTGTGGACATCTGCCTAAGGTGTGCAGCCCACATGTACATCTTCACATGCTATGCTGCCTGTGCAGCGGTGTCACATGTCTGTCTCCGGCAGGGCTGTCACAGGTAGGCTCAGCATGCAGTGATGTGTGACAATGCTTACACCCTCCACTGTGCTGTACACAAGCACTGCACACACAGTACAGCACACATGTCATTTATCTGCAGTGCCTGAGACCTGCCTCCATGCCCTACACGGCACACCTGCCAGTCCAGATTGTACACAGATCATACCTCCCAGGCACATACCTGGACTGCAACACACACGGGTGGGTGGTTCCCACACCACACAGTGATTTACACACATACTGTATATTCCCAAGACACATTGCATCATAGGTAATCCATGTTCAGATACCCATGTTCGTGACCGCTACGCACATTGTGACACGCGACAGTGAATACACTGTACACCACAGGTTACATGCTGGTCGTGTTGGCATACTGTACATTGCACCTAGGACAGTTGCTACTGCTATGTATTGACAGCAACACGGGTCCCTAGTATGGACTCCCATGTACCCACACATGCTTGGCCATGCAGTGTGCATAGCTGGGTGACACATTACACGACACATACCATACCTACACTACCCTCGGCATGCACCAAACCTCCATGTGTCTGTGTGCTAGGCCTACACACATCCCCCCTCTGTTTGCTGAACATCCATGCTTCTCATCCCTGCTAGCCATACCCTAAACACACAACCATAGCAGCATGCATGGTACATACACTCTACAGCCGGTATTACTGACATCCACTGACAGAGGTAGTTGATGGCATGGCACCCCGTACGATGGACAGTCTACGTGCCTATGCCAACACTGATCACAGTGCACTTCTGCTACATTTACACACTGGTAGGGACCATGCTATTCCACACAGAGACATGGTGGTACTGGCCTTTTCACAGACGCCACAGTGGCATTCCTGTTCCATGCACATGTGCTGTATGGGCACATGTGCAGGCTGTTGCACGGTAGTTATGTTCACCTGTGTGTGGTGTGTCACTTGACAGTCATGGTGTGTCCTCATGGTGCATGACATACTCCACAGCTAGCTACCTACACATGACTGCCAGACATTGCAGTGTGGGCCCTCACGCAGTGTGGTGGTATGTCTCTGCTGTTTGACTACATCCACATTCAATGCAGCATACCACAGTCATGCAGGCATTGCCAACACAGATGTTGCTGGCATCGTGCCTGCCAATGGGGTACCTACCAACAATAGACACTCTCACTCACTACAGGGTTACAATCCTTGGCTGGACATTGTATTAACCCTGTGGACACATACATAGTACTGCCATGCACATGTTATGTCTGGGAACACAGTCCCAATGTCACCTCCAATCGCCGTAGTTGTTGTATCCCGCCAACCTGGCTGTTACATGTCTCTGCAGCAGCACACTGCATTGACTGCTAGCCCATTCATGTACGTTGTGTACCCTGACCACCACACTACCACATCTATCACACTACACATGGGTGGTACTGCATTGCACGTATGGGGCTGCATTTGTACACCCATGACTGGGCCATTCAGTATGGCACTGGGCCACATCTTGACATACATGCTTCACACACTCATTGACTACCTGCATGCCTTTACTGGCACCCTTGTTGGGCTTATGTGCCACAGCACACCACATCCCATGTTGGCCACCTGTCATACTATTGCATGGGTGGTTGGGGTGGTACAGAGGGTATCACATCAGACATGATCCGCTCTTTGCCCTTCAGTGCCATTCCACTTTATGCTATTGCCAATGTACACATCCAGCATCACATCATTCCCTATGTCTCGGGATGTTACGCCATGTGCCTCCTGTACAGGTCACACAGTGGTGCAGGCATATCATGCTAACTACAACAAGTCAGGGACGTGTGACATTGCACAGTCCTCAGACATGTGGCCCCTCATGCTCAGTATTTGCATACGTACACTACCTGCTGTCACACAGTATTGTCCATGCCTACATATACCACATCTACATACCTGGCAGCATTCTAGCTCATCCTACTCATATTGCTAACAACCATACAGGTGTCAGTGTGGCAGATATATCATGTAGATATCATTGCATCAGTTACATCACACATAGTGCATACACATCACCTTTGCATACTGACAGTCATGCGGTGTGTATCACATGGATACTGTCCCTATACAGGCATATCACGTTGTACATGGTTGATGTACACACACGCCCCACATGGTGCTGTGGTTGCCATATTCCACCATGGCGGGTACACATGTGCAGGACCACGCATTTCTGGACCGTATGTCTAGCTGATACCTTGGGTGCCCTTGTACCTGTGCCATACACACATGTACATGCGGGCAGTGTTACAATAACACATGTGTGGTGTACCTTACACAATGGATACAATGTTACATGTCTCAGTATAGTCATGCTGTGATCTCTACCCGGCTCAGACAGTTTACATATGCAAATGACAGTCATGTAACACATCTGTACTCACCTGCATGCCACTAACACAGGGGTGTAATCTACTCTGCCATGGGCCATGTTCTCCGCAGTACTGATGCATGTAGTACTCCTACATGGCGTTTGCAGTGGGCAGGGTGGGAGGAGCAGTCCTGCATGTGTGCACACATGCCACATTGCTCGGCCCGGGCGCCTGTGTGACATCCACAGACTGGACACACACCGTGCTGTGGGACATAGGTCCTGTGCACATCCCACAGGGGCACACTGTGTCACTAGTCATGTGATAGCTCCCTTGCTGGTAGGGTGACACAGACCCATGGTACCACCACAGCGGACGCACTGTATAGATATACAGTTGACATCCACTTCTGCCGTTCAGTGGACACTACCATGGGGGGGGTGTCACTACTGTGTACATTGCACATGTGTTTACACACGGCCCTGCTGGACATCATTGTGGCACACATTGCACCTGCTATGGAACGTTTGGACATGGTTACTTGCTGTTCCCTCCATTTCGTGTACCTATTCTGCTACTACATTGTCCCATATGTGCAGGCCATACATATCTTGTTTATGTACATAACATTAGGCCATCCCTCCATCATGCATGCTATGCCTGTGATACTGTCTATGATTTCTGAACATATCCATCATGACAGCTTTGCATTACACATAATTGACATAGTCACCCCTACTGCGTGGGATACGTGCACGTCGTGCGCACATTCCGTATGACATCGACGGTATATGCCCATGCACATGTGTGCTGTGACACTATACATACATGTCCTATCTCCTGCTGTGGCACTTCATTGTTGGATATCCACTGCCAGCATCAGCGTGGGTGGTGGCATTGTTCTGTGTTTGAAATCCCTATGGCAGACCTGGGGTAGGGTTACCACCTGTCCCACTTTGCAAGGGACAGTCCCTCTTTGGGCAGTTGTGTCCTGACAAAACATATTACAAATGGCAAATGTCCTGAGATTGTAGGACATAATTATGTCCCATTTTTATGTAAGAGTTGCATAACATAGTTATTTATGTATGTAAATTCCTAAATGTTACAAGACACACAATAAGCAACTAAACTGCTACAAGACTACGCTTTTATTTAGGCAAAAGAGTAAAGTTCTACCCTTTGTACTGACCATGGGTATGTGTCCACCTGTAACATCTGATGTGTGTCCCGAAAATGTCCCACTTTGGCCATTTGAAAGGTGGCAAGCCTAACCTGGGGTTATCCCGGGTGTGTACATGTTGTCCCACTGCTGTGCACACGTTGTCCACAGTCGTTGGTATGCTGCGCGGCTTAGCATTACATAACCAACTTTCACCACTCTCTGCCTGATGGACAGGTATCTTTACCTACACACACCGTTCACATACTGTACAGATTCATATACGTAATGCGTTACACAACAGTACATCTCGTGGGTTCACATACCTTTCCGCCTTTGGTTCTGTATTCGTCAGTACTTGCTTGCTACTCCTTCTTTTGTATTTGGTATTTGTTCGGTATGAACATACGGTTTGAATATCCAGGGAGTCTTCTTTATATTTGTCGTCACCTGAGGCATGTGGGTTCATCATGCCAATAGCTGTTCCTCGGTGTGTACTTATGCGCATATCACCGGTGATCCCCCTCCATTCGTATGTTACGCGTCAGCACTGGGCCATGGTTCATTCCTCGTGTGGCCGTTGGTTATTTGCAATACCTTCGTGAGGATGGTATGTATTGTATCATGTTTGTGTGACTGCATCCGCTATGTGTGGTGTCAGGTACATTTCGCTGTGGTGTTAGCCGTGGATTGTGTGTGTTGGGTATGGTATTCTGTTCGACATGTGGGTCTCCATGTCCTGGCGGCGTCTGTCGATGGCGTTGTGCATTCAGATGTGTAACATAGCTGTTATATTCCTGTACACAACGGATGCAAGGATGCATCAGCTGCTGCTAGTGTTTCCCACGCGGCTTGTTGTGGGTATGCCGCTGTCATTGACTGCCTGTATGTTTTTGCTACGGTTTTAGCTGTTATCCCTTTGATATGTGCGATGGGGTATATCTGCGGATGTGGGTGACGGGTACGGGTGTGGGTCTTGCATTTATACATACAAGATATGCTTGTGTGTGTGCTCCATCCCTGCTTGGGGAGCTGCAGGTTACCTGTCTGTTGTTCTGGGAATGTTTGTTTTGTTGATGTCGTGTGGTGTCGGTATCGTCTGCATGTGTGCTTCCTGCACGTATTCCTCCTTCACATCGGTTATATATCTGCGGATGTTCGTCCGTGCCTACTATCCATTGGCATTTTGTCACTGATAGTTACGGTGATTGTGGTCCTATACTTGGGACGGCCTGTATGCTACCGGTAGCCTCCTATTCGTGTGCCGCTTGCTTACTTAACGGTCGTGGAACACACAGCGGTATTTACAGGACCGTAAGTGTTCACGATCGGTGCCGGGATAGCACATTCGTATTTTCGCTGTACATGCCTGATGCTGTGTAATGTTGCCGACGTATCGTGTTGAGTCTACCTTATGGCCGCCATACATACGGTCATGGTTTGTACATGCGTCCTTTGCATCTCCTGTTGGCTATGGCCCTGTGGTACATTCTGTGACATTTCCGCTTTGCATCGTTTTACGTCGCCACGTGCATAGCCACTGAGGAGATGTCAGTACTACTTTGTGGGTACTGCTGTACATACGCCTATGGTTCCTGTACTGTATGCCTATGCATGTTATTACACTCCGCCTGTGACATGTCATCTACATACACATTTTACAGTGGCACACACATTACACACACACAGCGGAACACACGACAACCTCACCTCACACATACACATATTGCCGCCATGGCTGTCAACCTTCTATTTCCAAAATGAGGAACACACACATTAGTAATGTGGAACAAATGGGCATAATGTGGAACACATAGTAATGGCATAGTAACAACTTCAGCTAAGTAGGTCATAGGATGATTAAAATATGCTGATTTACTTACAGTGAAGAACCTTTAATGAATTACTATGATTAATTTCTATTTACCAGGATGTCATTTAAATACATACCTAACAATGGATGTTTGACAGACATTTTCAATGTGGAACTTTGAGGTACTGCAAGGAACATGAACTGTTTTACACCCCAAATGAGGTACGCTCCTCATAATGACGTACACTTCACTGGTATGCTTGCCGCTTCGACCGACGGTTGAACACAATACCTACGTTGGTCGCCGGGCGGCGGCGTATCTCCACACTCATATCCTATGGATATGACACGCATATCCCGCTACTGTACCGTGAACTGGTGATCATCCCGACACGCGGATATGTATTGATGCAGGTTGACATTTCCATGGCTGGCGTTACCTGCTCTGCCCACCCTCCCGGATGATCGGGTTGTCGGTCACTATGTTTACTATGTGGAGATTTCGCATCTTACTTATCTGTGAACTTGCATCCCTGGGTTCCATATTACCCTGTTGTACTTTATATCTGTGTATGCATACATATATTTCTACATGTGTACTGATATCTATTTCCGTATCTGTGTATGCACATAAGTACATATGTGGTCGACTTGCGGCGATAGTGGCAGCATACGGCTACGCCGTGTGCTGTAGAACCGCGGCGGTGAGGTGTTGGCGTTCCATGCTCTGCTGGCTATTGGGTGTGCAGTGTTTGGGCGGTGCCTTTGTTGGAGTCACACATAGGTCCGGCCATACGGTACACATTACGGGTGGACATGTTTGTGTGGCATCCATTTCACTGTGTGTGCAGGTAAGGAGGTGTCAGTCCATGGGGCCTACACTGTCAAAGTATGTGCTATGCGTTCCCTCTTTGCCAGGGCATAGGCATATTGGGTACGCCTCCGTCTACCTACTGGGGCTGGCACAGCGTGTTCATGGCGCTGAACGCCCTGTGCCTGTGCTTGCCTTGGCAGTTGTGGCAGGCTTGGTGGCCCTACACCATTATGTCCCTGCAGCAGCTGTTTCCGCAGAATCATATTGTGTAGCATACAACATACTATGAATATGTGGGCACATGTGCCTGGAGAGTACTGCAAGGCTCCACCGGATGTATCCAAGCACCGGAACCGTGATTTCAAAATCCCAAACACACGCTCTATGATTATTCTGGCTTGTGCGTGTGCCTCATTATGGCTTTCTTGCATGTGTGTGTGTGCATTTCTGATGGGTGTCATCAGCCACGGCTCCAGTGCATAGCCAGCATCCCCCACAAGGTGACCTTGTGTGATGTCTCCTGGCTAATACCTGATACAGCTGTGAGGCATGCCAGATATGGGAGTCGTGGAAGCTTCCAGGGCTGCCAGCACACACATCCATGATAATGCCCCGCGCATTGCACACCTGGCAATTGATGGAGGGGTATCCCTTGCGGTTTATGTAGCGTGTACCCTGCTCCCCGGCGGTGACTTGATTTCTATGTGCGCACAGTCGATCGCACCCAGTACCTCCGGGTATTGTGCCACACGGTGGAAGCGGCGCATATTGCTAGCCAACTCCTCCTGAGATCTGGGGAAGTTTATATACTCATGGGCATGTCGTAACATGGCATCCAGGAACTGGTGTAGTACCCTAGATGCTGATGCCTGTGAGATACCCATTATATCCCCGGTTGGCCTTTGAAAGGTACCTGTAGCCAGTATTCGCAAGCTCACACATACCTTTGTGTCCACTGGGATGGGCTCCCCTCTGTTGTCTCCTGTTCTCAGGCATGGCCGGCACAGCTCCACTATTTGCTGTAACGTGTCCCTGTCCACCCTGTAGTGCTCTACTATCTCCAGGTCTTGCAGCCCCTGGTAGGTCACCCTTGGTCTGAACACTCTCCTTCTCCTGTGAGGCCTACGGTAGTTGTCGGCACCGTCCTCCGCATCTCCGTCTGTCTCTGCCACATACCTATGCCTCACGTCCACGCCGTCACCGAGCATCTACCTATTAAAAGTTCGCCGTATTTACACCCTACGGTGCGCGCTTTGGGAAATCGCTGTGTGTTGTGTGCATTCACACTTTATACTGTTGTGCTGTATACCCGGTGATGTCATTGGGTGTGTCTGTGCAGCCGTATCCATGGATTATTTTCGGTGTTTTACGGTTGCAACTGCAACGATATTGCCTTTAGTGTTACATTACAGTTGCCTGCATTGGCTTAGCTTTGCATCTTACATTACTGCATCCTGCAGGCACATGGCATATGATGCATTTTATCTGCAGCCGCAGTTATGCTACCTCTGTACTTGGCTGTGCTATTTCGGTTCTTTGTTCTTTGCATTTCTACTACATCCCCTACTATCTTTGCATTCATATGCCTCCCTTTCCGTTATGCAGGAGTCTGCATACAGAGTTGTCGGCTGCCGCCGTTTGCCCTTCCTGGATTGATTGGTGTTGATTGCTCATTACGGCTCCAATTACACTGCTTCCGCATTTCCTCATATTCTCCGCATTACCTTCCTATATCCGTGGCTGTTGACGGGGAGGCCGTCACATGACTGTGTTGGGGAACATAGTCATCCTCGTGCACATGCATCTGTGCACGCATTATGTACTCTCAGCGCATCTATTTCCTCACACGCCGGTCCTGCTGCTGTAATGTGCATTGTACAGCCCAAGTTTGCTGGCCTCCAATATGCTTCCTCCTACAGTGGCACACCCCTCTGTGATTGACATGTATCTCATGTAGGCCACTCCTCGGTGTAGTACCGCTGCGCCGTTTGCTCCATCCTTACACCGGCGCCAGCTTTGCGATTCACTATTATCTGCCTCATTTGCATGGCATTGACTGCTAATACATGGTTACGGTGCCGAACACTGCCACCACTCCTTGACAACCCTTGCGCTGGGGTTGGGCTTTCCATACATACTATGGTGTGTGGTGGCTGTACAGCTGATGTGTATTATACAGCTCTTTTAGGACATTGTCATATTATTTCATTGCTTTGCACCTTCTGTACACATATCCGGGGTTCTGCTGTGGTTTCTACGCATACGACATTTTTGTCATTATTTACAGTTTGTGCATGTTTTCTTTGGACATTCTCGGTGCCTTTCGCCTTTGGCATATTGCACCTGTACGATACCTGACGTTGACAGCCTTCCGTTACTCCTTGGTCATGTTTGGGTAAATGTAAACCGTTTTTTTCGGTTTACATTGCCGCGTCTCTTACGCTACGCATGCCCCACTTCGTGAATCGCTATTTGCCTTCATTTGCATGGTGCAATACCGCACACAGTGTGATTAGCATACCTACGCCGGGGGCGGCGCAGGTCCGGCGCACGCCGGTAGTGCACGTGGGATTGCTTCATACCTGAATCGCTCGGTGGCCATATTTGGCTTTATAACGCCGACGCTATGCTGGCGCCTGGCGCAAGGTTCATGAATCCCGGGGATAATGTAAACATTAAAGGTTATAAATTAAATGAAAACTTTTCATCTAAAATTCAAATATTTGCTGATGATATTCTAATCACTTGTGGAGAAGTTGAAACATCATTAGACTGTTTAGTTAACTCTATGGATTTCTTTGAAAAACTATCAGCGCTAAAATTTAACCATAATAAAACTAAAATATTACTAATAATCAAACAGATAACTGATAGGTTGTTTTTATTTAAAAACTTTAATTGGGGAAACTTTCAGATACAATATCTGGGAATTACAGTTCAATATACCTATAAACAATTTATAGTAACTCATTATCAACACCTAATTAACATAATAACAAAATTAACAGAATCCTGGAATAAATTTTCACTTTTGAAGCTAGATTAACATTAATCAAACTGATAATATTACCAAAAGTCTTATTTTTTTAGACAATCACTAATACTTCCTCCATCTAAAGCAGTCATGAAAAAGATAAACTCCATGTTATTAAAGTTATTTTGACACCCAAATAAAGCTAGATTCTCCCTATACTGGCATACCTTAAGATGGGAATCAGGTAGTATAACTTATTCTAACATTGATTTATATATTAAATATGGGATTATTAAAATAGTTTACATGTGTTTAGACTCTTCTTATACTTCATGCTGGAATCAATACACGAAACAGTGTTAATAAAAAATAATAAATCTATAATTGAGCCATTCACAAAATGATAGGAATGTATTCATATGAATTATAAAAACTATATATTGAATGATAAACACAAATACCCTCTTTCTTTTTATAAGACATTTTTTACTATTTAAAAGATACATTTACTCTAATTATATACATAAAGCTCTAATAATAATATTATTCCCAATGGCCTACATGAGTGGATACTTAATATCATTTAATACAACTAAAATGATTGAATTAAAAGAGAATGGGCTCAATTACTGGCACCAATTTTTGACAGGAAATAAAATGCATGCCACAGATTATTTATTTGTCAAATACAGCATAGAAAACAATAGCTGGTTTGACTTACAAGCATGTAAATAATTTATTCAAGATAAACTCAAAGTAACACCTGACACGCAAAATACTAATATCCCCAAAATTCTAGATCTTCTCTCTAACACTAAAAGTAACTCAACTAAAATACTTCTTCATTATTAATCATTTATAAAATTATTGGAAACAAATGTATTTTCTATGAGAGGTCTTTCTGGCTATATTCAACAAAAATGAATAAGGAAGAACTAGCAGATAATAATAAAAACTAGTCTTGAAATCAGCAGTGAAATCAACATCTTCTGTATACAGGAAAATATTTAAATGGAAATTTCTACACTGAATTTTTTACACCTCTTAAGTTGGCAGTTATATATAAAATTGAAAACACAAAATGCTGGAGGTGTGAAACAGCCCTTAATGCTAATTGGCAACATATGATTATTGATGCAAAATAGTTCTCACCTTCTGGACAGATTTCAGAGATTTTTTTGTAAAGCACTGTAGTCGGATAATTGTGCCATTGTGCCATCTCAAATTTTCTCATATTATTTAAGGGTCTAGGACTATTCACTAAAAGCACATTTCACTGAAACACATTTGACTGTGCACAATTCACTGAAAGCTCATTTCACTGAAAACACAATTCACTGAAACACATTTCACTGAAAGTTATATATGGCCTTTTCCCCACTGTAGTGTGACCCTGGAGTTAGTATATATAGTAAGGGGGGTAGGGGGCACAGCCCCCACATTGGGGGGTGTGGGGGCATAGCTCCCCACCTATTTTAAATATTTTGAGCTATATACATGGATATTTGCAATTCCAATATGTTACTCTTTTCTGAACATAATATATATCCAAACTATGTGGGGGGCTATGCCCCCCACAGTCCCCTTACTATATATATATATACTAACTCCAGGGTCACACTACAGTGGGGAAAAGGCCATATATAACTTTCAGTGAAATGTGTTTCAGTGAATTTTGTTTTCAGTGAATTGAGCTTTCAGTGATTTGTGCACAGTCGTTTGACTTTCAGTGAAATGTGCTTTCATGAATAGTCCTAGACCCATTATTTAATGCATCTATACCAGATGTTATCCCAGTATCACATATAGCTCTTCTTTGGAATATTTTAGTCATAGCAAGGAAAATCATTACTAAAAACTGGAAAAACAAACACTACTATCTCATTTAATAATGAGTTTATTTGCTTAGCTAAATCAGTTTGTAACAATGAAATACTCACTATAAAAATGAGAACAAAAATGTGACCCATCAATTAATTGCTTGGCAAAAATTACATAATTTACTAGAAAAATATTAGCAGTTTTATATATGTACAATTTGTTATGGACACTGTAAATAGTTTGTATATATTTTTTGTACTTGTGCTACAATTAAATGTGAAGTGGAGAAATATGCACAGGGACTTTTTTTTTTTTTTTTTTTTGTGTGTGTGGGACAGGTGAACTTTTCTTCTTCTTTAAGAGAGAGGAATTATGGAAAATATATTTATGAATAAAAGGGTGACATGTATGCAGGTTAAGTTTAGTAGCAGGTGCAGACATACAGCACATACAAGCCAAACACAAATGGTAATAGTTGCAAGAAGTTGAGGGCACCATGACTGGAGATAGTATGGGACTTCAAAGGCATGTCCCAATCCAGCATGAATACAGTAGGAACCTAGTGCTCACTTTCTGAATTGTAACCATTCTCTGCTGCCCCAAACATCTGGGTTTGTGCCGGATGGAACAGTGATTTGGCTATTCCCTCCAGGATTTGTTCCATCCAACACTGCTGGAACCAAAGCCCCTCTCCATGATCTCCTCCATCAACCCTGTCAACTTTTAATGGATGACATAATCACCACCTCCATTGACTCCACTTCCATTGGGTACTAGTGCACACGTCTCCCAAGCAGAGGTACCTTATGCAAGTTTTGCAGGTGGTGCAGTAGTTGCAGAGGCAAAACTGGCAAATTGAGACCAAGAAGTGCTGGGTGTCTGTGCTAGGAGTGGCAACACAATGGCAGCCAACTGTGGAAGGATGGTGTTCCAGGCCCCTGTCATAAGTGTACATTCCCCATGCTGGTGGTAGTGTTGTGGCAGGAATTATAGTCTAAATGTCATTAAAAAAGAGAGAGACAGAGGGTAGTGGAGAGACAACAGAGAAAAATCATAAATATCATATAATTGTAATATATCCTTTTCAATGCATATTCCTACATAAACATTTAGATTTGTAACATCCACACATGAATGTGAGGACATGCATTTCTGTTACAGTAAAGCTTAATGTACTCCTCAATATTATATGCATACAAATAGTGAGATTGGGCCTGCTGATTTATGCATTACTAGTCATGAAATGTATATGTGAACGGAGTAAAATTTTATTCTAAGTTATTGATTGCAGAATAATAAATACTAAGAATTAATTACTGCTGCTAGGATATGAAACCACAGACATGTACATTTACTGAAGCTTTGATTAATACAATGTTGCAAGTGCTATTCATCCAGCTATGTAGAGCATGTTTACTCATGTATTACTCTGTCAAATATTTATGGACCAATGATAAGAAATTGATAAACTATTTTTATTATCACTGCTATTATGAAATGGCAAAGATTCATACCTTACTCCATACCTGTCTGAGAAGTTGCAGTCTCCTGGTGCACTTCCCTGCATCCTTCAATCTCTGTAGAAGCTACACATAATAGAAAAAACATGAACACCTGTTTGTGTTGCCAAGTTATAGGATTCTTTTTTTCCTGGTTATAGGCCACTATACTTACACAGCTGAAGTGAGAGACTTGGGTCTTAAATAAGCCTCCTATCAGTGAAGGAGGTCCTGATTTCACCATTTTGAGTCACTATAGTGGTGACAGATTGTTCACCCATGCATGGGATGCCAACTGTGCTGGTGACAGCCTTGGCTAAGTGGCAGCCTTGGCTAAGCTATTCCAAACATCTGCCTTGTTCTATGACCTGGTATAGCTAACCCAGAACAGCCTTTGACTGGACATTTTACAAGTAATCCAACAAAAATCTTGGACTCCTCCTCACACTACCTCTGTGCTCTAAGTGTAGCACTACTCTCACAATTGCCTGTAATGTCTTCTCAGACATCTCTGGAAATGTGGCAGGGAATTGGCACCTAAATCAGATCTTACATGCACCAACCTGTGCACAACAATTGACAAGCTAAAGAACTGCATTTGTAATACAAAAATCACAGAAATGGGTAAGAAGCTAATGTATGCATTAAGTATTCAATGTCAAGTTTAGTTGGGAAACACAACAGTAAAACTTGGCCATGTTATTCTGAACAGACTATATGCAAATGCTCCACAGTGACTCCAGCAAATGATTTCTAATGTTGATAAACTCAATTACTTTTCAAATGATATATTGCCAACTCTTAAGAATATACTCTGAGATGGCTAATAGCATGCACACCAGTAACACTGACACAAACAAATATATGAAAATCTACATGATGTTATTCAGTGTTGTCCTTATGCAAATTATGTTTACTGCAGCAATTCATTTGTAGCACATAACAAAATAATAACTGTGAGTGACAGCATCTTGGAGTAGAACTCATGATGGAAAGTAACATAAATTTGTGGACTCTGTGTATTGACTGTCAACATCATGGGGAAATGACACTCCAAAGGGGTAAGTTGTGGTCTACAGGTTTATACATGAGTGGCTACATGCCTGCCTCTGACAATCCTCTTAGCTGTTGCAATATAAAGTGCTCCTTTATCGGAGTAATAATTTGGGGCAAATATGCATTCCAGTGGAAAAATGTGAAATTGCACTGATTTTTGTAATGTTTTCAATGCTAATTGAAGTGTGTCAAAGTAAACCATATTTGCCCAGCAAAGGCAACGTTTTATCTAATATATAACTTTTTTTCTGCGTTTTTGCCATAGAACATGAATTGCCAGCTCTCTATAGCCATTCCTGAATAGTGACAGTATTCCACACCAGTTGTCATGCAAAGAATAAGTCAGGATGCAACTTTTGATCTTTAATTTCATGAGCTGTTGTTTAAAATGACAACATTATATATTTATAGAATAACAGCTATTTAGGAAAGGGTCATACATAGTTTATAGGAGATGATGTTTGACACAGCATATACCAGTACAATGAAAACTTGAGATTGTTATAAATACATGCACCTGAGCCACTGTTCCAAATGTTTTGAAAGCTGTTTTACTTTGCTGTTTATATTTCCACAAGTTATTACCTTTCTTATCTTAGTACTCCAAAGTATTGCACATGCACTATTTCTTTCACAGAATGCACACAATAGTATGTTTTTACTATAATCAGTGATATAAGCAATGCAGGAGACAAAGGTCACAT
This sequence comes from Protopterus annectens, assembly GCF_019279795.1. Lineage (NCBI taxonomy): Eukaryota > Metazoa > Chordata > Ceratodontiformes > Protopteridae > Protopterus > Protopterus annectens. Next base: position 205,136,203 of record NC_056742.1, read on the forward strand.
TTTATCAAACAGAGTACGCAATTATGTTGCAACATTAACATTATACATTGCATATGTAGTAAAGATTAAAGGAAGAAAAACAAAATCACACATTTATTATGCCACATAAAGGTAAACTGTTTATAATTTGTATTCAAATCCTTCACGGCATGTGCTAAAAGTCAGAATATACTTCATTACCACATTGACCCACTGAAAAAGTTAAATAACATGCATTTTTTTTTGCATTCAGTAATGGCCAAACAGCTGAGAGAAAACCACAGCAACCAGTATCATTTTTCCAATTGACTGCTAAGTCTTTGCGTACATGTAATTAAATTTTGAACTTTTGCCATAGATAGTGAATTGCCATTCAGTGAAGGCTATCACTAATAGGCAGTGATGTACTATGTCAACAGTCACCCAAAGGATGAAGCAAAATATAAATGTAACCCCTGGATTCGCAAAGCTCCATGCAAGAATAAGGCTATTCTTGCACAGAGTGATTTGTGTCCATTTAGGATAGCAGCACACCTTGCATATGCATGAAGGCATCCTGCTATCTAAACTAAATGGACATGAACCAGGAACAAGTGCAGGGTGCGTGTGTCAGCAGTCCCAGCACCTGAAACATGCCCCCTTCACTCTGAAAATGTCGTATGACACTTTCTGACACAGATAAGTGTCAAACTATACAATATTAGAGAAGCACAAAGGCAGAGAAAGCCACAGGTAATCCAACAAACTTTATTCTGAAGCGCTTTTCATCCTGCTCACTGGCAGGACTTCATCAGATTTGATCTGTTGAAGTCCTGCCAGTGAGCAGGGTGAAAAGTGCTTCAGAATAAAGTTTGTTGGATTATCCATGACTTTCCGTGCCTTTGTGCTTCTTTAGTTTCAGTTTACAGTCAGCAGTTTGTATATAATATTAGAGCCTTCTCTAATATTATATAGTAAATGAGTGTCCGCAGACACTGAAATATAAATAGCTAACATTTCAGTGTCCATGGACACTGAAAAAGAAATACCACAAACACCTATAGAAGGCAGCAGCCTTCAAGTGCACACCCCCAAATGTATGCACTCTTACCCTACATGCATGGAAGCAGTAGGGCAAGATAAAAGGAATAAAAAATAAAAAAAATGTAATAATATTTTTTCATGAAATAAATCCAAAGTTTAAGCACCACACAGCTTGTTTGCATGGCACACCACTATACTTAGCCTGGCTGAAATCCAGAAAATGATAGACAAGTGCTACTGTGATAAAAAAAAAACATCATCAAGCTGCTGTTGTGTAGTGGTACTGCCATAGTATAGCATATAGAACATGCTTGGTTCAAATTTCCCCCTCTGCCAAATTATTTAATAAACCTTTAAGGAATGTGAATAATAAATAGCAATCATGTGGCTCAAGTATAACTCAGTAGGGGTGATAATATGTAAAATATAAATGTAAAAAAACAATTTATAACTTAAATAAAAAAATGGATTCAAGCAATGCTTTGCTAGTGTAAGCATTGCTTACCTGCATTCAGCTTTGATTAACTGATATAAGCATTGCTATGCGGATTTGCGCGGAGGTAAGCATAGTGCAGCATATCAAAACTGGCTAATTACGAAAAAGTGCAGGAAAACTGCCCTATTTAAACTGCACAGGTGGGAATAAAGCCATAACCATTTGGGATTGCAGACAGCAGAACCAAAATGGCTGGTGTCAGAGAAGTTGTGCACTTCTGAGCACAACGTTGGGGCATCCAGGAGTCCAGGGTCATGGATGGGCTCCTAGTTAAAAAAACATGATGGCAGGCTGCTGCAGGGCCAGTACCAGGGCTTGCAGTACAATGTGGAGGCCTGGGATTAGCTTGCATGTGATCTGACCAGTGCCACTGGCATACCCCCGGACTGGTGAGCAGGTACATCATCACCATAATGACCTGAAGTGGAGGAGGGGTACACTCTTGGACCAGTGGATCCAAGAAGCCCAAGCGCAGGATGTCCCACCTGTCTGTAAGTATGCAGTCTTATGATTCTCTAAATATGGAAAAAGTAAAAATTGTGACTGTGCAGGTGTGATTAATGCTGCAGAGATGTCCTAGAATGTGCAGGGTCATACACAGTGACTGGTCCAGCTATGTCAGCAGTATGGTGAGTACAGAATACCCCCTACTATTAGCAGTAAGAAATCAAAATTATAGTAATGGTAGTACTGTCTGTATATATGTGTGCTGTAAAAGTCAGGAATAAATGCCTGTGTCAGGTTGCCAGTGTTACAATGGAGTATTCCCAGCTGCTGTGTAAGACAGATATCAGTAGCAAGCAAGGTACAATATGCAGCAGAGGAAAATTAGAATATGTATGAGTATGTCTGAGTGAAACTGATAAGAAAGTGCCATGTCAGGGCTACTGTAACAGTTAAAAATGGAAAGCATTCCCTTGTGCAGATCATGCAGGGATAGTAATTGTGGAGTTCTGAGTCATGCACAGATATGTATGTCAAAACTAATAAAGGTGATCTCAAACACTGCTGTTTGTCATCTCATTTTTACCTGATAAATAGAAATGTGTATGTCCTGCAAAATGCATTTACTGAGGTGAACCGATTTAGCACTGCTTGTTTGCATGCTTTAGAATGAGCATGTCAAATAACTTGAAAAAAAGCAACAGTACATATTCCCATCAGAATGCGTTTTACTTGTTTGTCTGCCAGCATTTTCCTGTGTTAACCTTTCAATTTCAGCCGTATGTAGCTGTGAATGTACTGAGGAATGTATAAGGCTAACAGGTGCAGACCTAAAACCTACACTGTGTATTCAGGAATCTAAGTTGCAGTATATAGTTGTAAAACAGTCAAATGTGCAATCCAGCTAATGTGTACAAACAGTGACACCAATATCTGTTGTGTATGCATAAATTGTACTGAAAATAGCAAACAAATAATGCAATGTGATAATAAAAGTACTGTGCACAAAAATATGTACTAGATTGAAATGTCACAAGCAAAACACAGCACTTCTCCAGTAGCTCAGTCTGATAAGGACTAGGCCTGTAGTTAAATTTTGTACACACAGCACGGTTCAAATCCAGGGACCACCACTAACATCTCAGTCTGGTTCTACAGTTGTAAACCACAATCAGAATAGAAAAAATAATGTACTGCAACATATGTATTTTCCATACAGGGCACACAGGTAAAGCAATCTGAATAGAAATACTAGTATGATGTGTATAACTATGAAAGGTGTACAATTGCCATGTTGATCAGCCCCAGTCCTACAAATAGATGCAAGCTAAATATCCACACTCTACAGACTGGCCCAGACAAGCCCCTCCAGTGTCACACTGTCACGGACAGTTTCCCCAGTTGACAAGAAAGCTGCACACAGAGAATGCCCCAGTAGATGTATGTGAAAGACACAACACACACTCCAGGGTCTGCAACTAATATGTGAATCTGAAATATGTGTAGAAACAGCAATGTAATGTGCACACAGTTCATCTGGAGAGGCCCACAGGCAAATAAATTAGTATAGAAACAGGTCTGATGTGTATAACTAAAATAAGGGTACAATTGCTCTGTTGATATCTAGAGCTGTTGGTGTGCTGTAGCAGCCTAATGGCCCAGGTAGACTGTAAGTATGGTCAGAATGTAGAGTAGTGAATAGTAGTGTACTGACAAATATATTTGATAGCAGTTGTCAATTGAATCTTTTCCCTTCCCCCACCACTCAACTGATCCAAACCATCACACTGAAACCAATGTGGGCATTGTTCCATTTGGTTTATCATTGTTTAAACTGTGCACATACTAATATCCCCTGTTGAATAATCATCTTATTGCCTGCCTGACATACCACTAACTGGCATGCTGTTGCAACCCTGAATGCCATTCCATATATGCATGGGTTCTGTTTGCTATGGCACTGTTATAATTGCACTGTTTTGGGTTAATGGGAATATCCATGCATGCTCTTTTGACTAATGTTGTAATGTGTTGTGCATGACTATCCAATATTCATTGTTAACTTCCACACCATAGTACATATGGGAAGGCAGATCCCCACAGATCTGCCTCTCCCACCCCACCTGGCCAAGGCACCGGGTCCTAGTATGTCTGAGACCCAACCCAAACCTCCCTCATCTGTTGGTGCTGCACCACCCTTGGGTGGAACCGCTGCAGGGGATGGGGCTTGCCCCCCCCTGCAAGTGGGCATGGTGAGGACGTCACCTGGGATTAGGTCTATGGCATAGTGCACAGTGTGCTCCAGACAGAGCTGGATGACTACATGTGCCAGGTGGAGGGCAGGCTGTTGCAACTAGAGGGGCAGGTGGCCCCTCCAGCTCAGCCTCCAGCACAGCCACCTTCAGGGCTGTGAAGGAGTAGTGGTGACTGCCATCAGGTGGATACATCAGTGCCACTACTAACATCTGGGGGGCTCATGAGCCTCAAATTCCCAACCATCCTCC
>NC_056742.1:205143148-205180648 GCF_019279795.1 Protopterus annectens
TGGCACCAGTTATCCATCTCTGTGAGACCCTTTTGGAGGATGCTTGTGTCAGTCAGAGAGTCAGTTATAGCACCCAGTTTGCAGTCATCTGTGAACTTGGTCAGCCATAGTCCAGCCGTGTTAGCCTGTACCTCGAAGAAATATATACCAAACAAGCGAGGTCCCAGGACCGAGCCTTGTGGGACACCACTTGTAACTGGTTTAGAGTCTGACATGGCACCTGCTATTCTGACCATGTGGGTTCTATCCCTGAGCCAGTTTGCAACCCATCTTGTGACATAGGGGTTGATATTTAAGCTGGTGAATTTATTTATGATGCCCGAGTGGCGTATTGTGTCAAAGGCCTTTGTGAGGTCCAGGTAGGCTGTGTGGACTACCTTCCCTTCATCTATGGCTTTGATAACTGTTTTAAAGAAGTTGACCAGGTTCAAGAGGCAAGATCTGCCCTTAATGAAGCCGAATTGGCTAGGATCCAGTGTCTGGAGGTTCCCAATGTCTTTGTTTATGATTTCCATGATGATACTTTCCATAGCTTTGCAGACCAGGCTTATAGGGCGATCGTTTCCGGTGTCTGTTGTGGCACCACCTTTGTGGAGTGGGATCACTGTTGCTGTGCACCATTCCTTGGGAACATATCCTGTAGTAAGGCTGAGATTGAACAGTGACTTTATATGAGGGTTTAGTTCTTCTGGGAGCTCATGTAAGATGCAGCCTGGGACACCGTCTGGTCCCACTGATGCAGTGTTTTTTGCTTTAGAGAGGGCAGCTCTCACCTGTGCATCTGTGATCTCAGGAAGGCTACACTCTGTTGGGATAGACATTTGCTCTTTTGGGGGGGAGGGGGGGAGAAGTTTGCACTGAACCTTTCTGCCAGGATGTTGGCAATGTCTGTGGGTTCAGTGAATTTTTTGTCATTTTACACTAACTCAGAGCATATCTGGGAGTTGCCTCCCAGGTTTCTGACATAACTAAAGAAGGCCTTGTGATTATCATTAGTGTCTTGTGCAATTTTTCTTTCAAAGCTGGTCTTAGAAGATTTTATGAGGGATCGTAGTTTCTTGCTTGTACTGATCAGTGACGTCTTCCCTTTTTGGGATTTTGCTCTGTCATGTAGTAGCTTTCTCCTTCTGTTGTATAGCTTATTTATGGCCGGGGTCCACCAGACAGGTCTCCTGCTTTTGGAGGAGTGAGTCTTGGTTTTATTTGGGATAGCATGCTCCATGCATTCCTGTAGGTGTCCATAAAATGCTTTTGTAAAGGATTCTGCATTTTGGGCCATATTGTCCACTGGCCTGGGGGCTTTGAAGGATTCAACCTCAGTTTTGAGAAGTGTGAAGTTTGCTTTTGAGAAGTTCTTCACCGTGGTTTCCTTGGCTTGGTGTGTGGACGGAATATGGATGTCCAGTGAGATTTGTTTATGGTCTGATCTTACCAATGACTGGTATACCTCTGGTGTGGAACATAGAGACCCCATGTTGGTGATGACCAAATCCAGTATGTTTTCCCCTCTTGTGGGAGTGGTGACCAGTTTTTCCATAGCATTTGAGTTTATAAATTCTAGGAACCGTTGTGCGAGGGTGTTTGGGCTTGAGTAGTTTTCGCAATCGATGTTTGGGTAGTTGAAGTCACCTAATATAATAGTGTTTGGAGAGAACTTCATATGTTCTCAGGAAAGCTAAGTGAGGTTCCTGTGTTTGGGAGGGTGGTCTGTAGCACGCTACAAACTGAAAGGTAGTTTTTCCCACTGTTAGTTGCACATGGATGGTCTCTGAAGCTTCGTGCAGTGCCACTAGCCTGGAAGTTTGGGTATCTTTGATAAATATGGATACTCCCCCTCCTTTTGTGGTTTGGTCCGAGTTTTGGGGCCGGAAAGCATGGTATGAAGTATAGCCTGGTAGTGCTGGGGTGCTCTTGGGAGCCTTGAACCAGGTTTCTTTTACTGCACAGATATCGATATTCTCCATACTGAGGAGAGTCTCGAGTGCGTGCATCTTGAGTTTAGACTTCTGGCGTTGAGCAGCATTACCCTTAGTTTTTTTTTTCTTTGTGTTGTCTATGGGGGTGGTTGTGTCTTTTGAGCCTTGCGTAAAAAAGGCACTATGGGGGAGGCAAGAGCCTTAGCCAGTATTTGAAAACCCAGGGGTGACAGGTGCAAGCCATCCCCTAGCGAAGAAACGTGGCTTGTCGAGCATGTCATCCCAGGCTGACAGACACTGGATCCCCTTTGAGTGACACCAATACTTTAGCCAATTGTTAAAATTGATCATTTTGTCTTTATACTGTGGCATCATTCTTGGTGAGGGTAAAATGCTACTCAAGGTCATGGTCATACCGGCTTGGGCTACATGATCAAAGTGCTCCTGTATGTCTTTTTTCATGTATTCCAGGGAGGTACATCTCAGGTCATTCCCATGGACAATGACGGAGTCATATTTGTACTTGCTTTGGAGTGACCTGAGTGCTTGTGTTATGTGGCGGATGCTGGCACCCAACAGGCAGCTTACAGTAACCTTCTCCTTGTTCAGCCTGGTGAGTGGGACGTCAGTGTGTCTGACAATAGAGTCACCTATTGCAAGTGTATTAGGTGTGTTGTTTAGCCTTAAGGGCTGTGACTGTGTGGCACACTGACTTTGTGAGCTATGTGCTACGTAGATATTGTTTCGTGGTAGGTGTTGCTTGGATGTCTGCTTTGGAGGTCTCTGCTTCTTAGGCAGATTTTTATTTAGAGCCTCCGAGTATGTTTTTGTGTGTTTATGTGTTTGGTTTGCTGATGCGATAGGTCTATGTGAGACCGGATTTGTGGTGTGTGTGGTTGCCTTCTCCTCCTGACAGGCTGTGCCAGTACTGGGTTGAGAGAGCTTAGCCTCCAGTTTGGCTATATAGTTGCGTCTCTCACATATATTTGAGCTTGTTGGGAGGAGGAGAGGGTGGTCTGTATACATAAGGCAGTTGTAACATTGCGTCAAGATTCCCAGATTCACAAGCTGGACTGGAGAGTAAACTCGAAACTGACCTTTGGACATGCCTCAATAATATAGGGAACTACTTATTGACTGATCAGAAAGAATCAATAGGGAGCAAGTGCTTAGAAGGAGTATAAGAGGATCTGGTGCTTTAGTTTGTGTTTACCTATGAGATTACTTATACGAGCAAGTGCAGGGCTTTAGAATGAAAATAGAGTGCTTAATAAGAGATTTAGAGCAGTTCTAAGGAAAAAAGTGAAGAGCAGACTTTGTGGAGCCGGGAATAGTTTAAACCTGTTTAAGCGGCGCTGCCCGACGCTGCTCTGTGTGCAAGACTGCGCAAAAAGAGAGTTGCAGGGTTTTAAGAGAGAGAGATCAAGGAGTTTAGAATTGACCCAAAATGGCCAATAAAACTACAGCTTCTAGGCAGTAACCACTCCTACAGGGACAGGCAGGCTGCTCAGTGTTAACCACTGCCACTGGTGAACACAGAGACTTCCCTTTAGCCCAAGCAAGCACTGGCCTCCAAGAAACTTACAAACAGTTCAGAACAGCAAATCTGTAACTGAACTTTCTTAAATTTTGGAAAGTGGGAAAAAAGCAAGATTTTTTTTTTTTTTTTTTTTTGTTTTAGTTTAAAGGTAGCAGAGATATATAAGTATCAAAATATTCACAACAGTGCAATAAATGACCTCAGACTTGAGTGCTAGACCAAAGCCAGGTAAAATGCAATTTTAAGAGAAAAAAGGATTTTAAATTAAGTGCAACACAGGAAATGCAGTAAACAGGCTCTAGATGTGTTTTAAGTACTGTTTCTAATATAGATATAAACTTTAGCAAACCAGAAAGCGCCGAAAAGTAGGTGGCAAAGCGGTAATTCTAAACAAGAAATCAGGCGAAAATACTTAAAATCTCAAAAGTGTCTCCTTTCTTCTGTCAGCATTTTCTCCCCTTGGTAGGTGCTTCAGCAACAACTAACAAGCCTGGAAAGATGCCAAAACCACGAGGCAGCACGGTTTTAAGAGAGAGAGAGATCAAGGAGTTTAGAATTGACCCAATATGACCAATAAAACTACAGCTTCTAGGCAGTAGCCACTCCTACAGGGACAGGCAGGCTGCTCAGTGTTAACCACTGCCACTGGTGAACACAGAGACTTCCCTTTAGCCCAAGCAAGCACTGGCCTCCAAGAAACTTACAAATAGTTCAGAACAGCAAATCTGTAACTGAACTTTCTTAAATTTCAAAAAGTGGGAAAAAAGCAAGATTTTTTTTTTTTTTTTTAGTTTAAAGATAGCAGAGATACACAAGTAGCAAAATAATCACAGCAGTGCAATAAATGACCCCACACTTGAGTGCTAGGTCAAAGTCAGGTAAAATGCAGTTTTAAGAGAAAAAAAAACGATTTTAAATTAAGTGCAACACAAGAAATGTGGTAAACAGGCTCTAGATGTATTCTAAATACTGTTTCTAATACAGATATAAACTTTAGCAAGCTGGAAAACACCAAAAAGTAGGCGGCAAAGCAGTAATTCTTAAAAAAAAAGCAGAAGAAAATACTTAAAATCTCAAAAGTTACTCCTTTCTCCTCTCAGTGTTTTCTCCCCTTGGTAGGTGCTTGGGGGTGAGGGGTCCCAAATTAAGTACCTCTTATAATTATTGATATCATCCCCTCCTCCACAGCTGAACAGATCTGCCTTGCAATACAATGCCAGCACTTGCAAGTCTCATACCCAGGACCCTGCACAACATAACTACAATAAGTTAACAGTAATTCATCTCAGCTGTACGGTGTGAGGATGATGTCAGTAACATAGCATGCAGAACAATCTGTCTACCATAGGGAATGTATAATGTGGAAGCAGTAAATATTCCAATGATACATACACACACACACACACACACACACACACACACACACACACACACACACACACACACATATATATGCATATATACACATATATACACATATACATATAGATATGTATAGGAAGATACATATTTAGAAGGTGCACAGCATATTGAACAGCAAGTATTCCTACAGTTGAGGCCTTTTAAAATGGACAGTGTTTGATTCTCTCATACAAAAGACAATTATTGCATGAAACATATACCCACAGACAAGTCAAAGGATATGATACCATGCACAGGTTTGCATACATAGAAATGTTTATTTGTGTACTATTTCAGTTGTATATCTCATTTCATTTAGCAGGTGTTTGAAATACATAATAACTGAGTAATGTGACTCTCAAGCAAAACATTTTATACAGTAATCTGAAAGGATAACATATGTAGCTGTCCAGGCCAAGGCCTTCAAGTAGTACAACAGTAAAGAAACACTGGCCTTGAAGATAAGAATCAATCAACATTAATTAATACAGATGTAGTACAGCAGCCTCCAATTACATTCTGTACTCAACCCCTAGAGGGAAAAGAATTAAGTTGTCACAATGAAAATGTATCTGTTACATAACAATGCTTAACTTAAAACATCACTATCACACTGACAGAACTAGTAAGCACTAGCCCACCACTGTTCCCATGGTGAAATGTATGAAAATGTACGAAAATGTACAGCCATATACCTTAATGTGTCTTACTACTGATATCCCTCACATGTTGCAACAGCCTAGGTTATAAATGGTACATAGCCCCTCCCTCATAGAATGACTTACAATGGCATATAACAGTGTTACATACACTGACCTCTGGACTGTACAAGGTCACACACATTTTTTTCCAGCTGTAGCACACATATATATGGACCCTACCCCACAATATGTCTGGGAGTCCACAACATCACTGGAATGATGGCAGGAAAGCCAGCACTACATAATGATAGGCCACTACTTAACAAACTCTTACTGCATGACATATGGACAAAGCCTGGTATATAGGTGGAGGACAGAGGCTGGAACACAGGGCCATATTTGCAATATTGTTGTTATACACTGTGAAAGTTGCTGGTGTTACAGGATTGGTTGCAACATACCCTTACTCAGGGATATGAAGTCAGAAATACAAATGGATGTAACCATGTACTGATAGCACGCAACAGACAGAATGCCACTGATATATCAGAGACAAGACCTGTGTAGTGAACAGACAAAACATAATGGCCAATCCTCTGGCTATCATGTGGATAGGCCCACAGCTGAGAGCTATGCAGACAGACTGCATTCCATGCTAAACTAGCATGTACACACAAACCCTGTAAAACTAGTGGTATATGATGCATATAGCAAAACTACTCACAATGTTCAAAGGTCTGGAAACTTACACAAATATGTAGTTGGCCTGTGTCTGCAAGTCCTGTTGTAAGAGGTATTGCTACCTGCTGTCTGTAACAATGCTGCCCACACACAGGAAGTATGTCTTCCATACAGGAAAGGTAAAGGGACAATGTCCACATGATGTAGTCATTTATAGTTGTAGGTTGCCATGACAGTAGTAATTGGAAGTTCTACACAGCTGGCTGCATGCGATTAGCAAGTGGTGAACACTGATTGGTGCAGAGGCCATCACCTGATCATGTGCATCACCTACAAAATCCATGCTGCAATCTATTCAAAGCAGCACAATCCCTGTAGTGGACAGAGAGAGAGAGAGAAAGGGAAACAAACAGGAAAATAAAAAATAAAATATCTAAAACAACTAAAACTACAAACTAAACCTATATAACACAGGGGACACACAAAAGTCTACTTAGAAAAGAGGACAATACTACAACAGGTATGTGAAACATATTTGCATGTAATTGAATGTAGTACTTGGTCTATAATAATGGGATAAATGATTTGGAAAGATTTATATGTGCCAACAGGAGTTGTTGTAATGATGTCCTGCTGAACTATGGACACAGTGTCTGGCCCTGTGGGCAGGGGCAGTGGGCCATACCTGTCAACTGTGAAAATCAGCACTGAATGACAAGATGTAAGCCATCATAGTGTGTGTCCTGTACCTCAAGACATGTATATTAGTGTGGCAAATAGCTCGTGGTGGAAGTAATGCCGTTATGATAGATACATGAGTTTCAGACACCACCACCTGCAGGACAGTCATGTTAACATGAAATGTAGCATGCACAAATGCCATATGTGTAATAGGCTTACCTGCAAACTTTCCCTATATATACCCCCTAATGATGTTAAGCTGTGTCCACATGTGACACCTGTCTGTTTTGTAGCAAGGCAGACCAGTGCAGCTGTGGAGGAAGGAGAGTTAGAGAGTGTGGACCTAATGTTTGAATGCACCCCATATATATATATACATGGGGTGAAGCCCCCCACTTAAAATGCTTGTCGATCAAATGAACTGTCGACCAAATGAATATTCGATCATATGAAATGTGAGGTAGATCCATATATATATATATATATATATATATATATATATATATATATATATACATGTCTACAGATATACAGACACACACGCGTGCACACACACATACACACACACACACACACACACACACACACACACACACACACACATATATATATATATATATATATATATATATATATATACACATTTCCCCTACTGTTGAATGACAGTGCTGCACAACATGTGTGACAGAACATCACACATATCTATACACACATGCATATATATAGATATACTGTAGTAAGCGGGTGCAAAATGGACAGTTATGTCTGGTGTGAAATCCATGTTGAGAACACATTGCCCTTGTTTGCGAAGGTAAGATTAGTATGATGGGGAAGGATAGTAGGTATATTTGGGGAGGTAGGTTGGGTTGGAAGACAGACAAGACAGCATACAGGGACAGAATATGACACGTGGTGGGTAAACACCTTGGATGGGGAGTGGTGTTTGGAATGTGGAAGCCCTTTACCCCCCATATGGAAACAATGGGACCAAGGTCCCCACCCATGGGCAGTCACAACTGTACCTTCATAGCCCTGAAGGTGCTTGGGAGGAGCATGCGGACCTTGTGATTGTGTACTTGGGACCTCAAGGTGGTGTAACACTACTTCCCCCAAGCCTCTGTGAATCTCCCTATGCACCAGACCCTGGACCTGATTTCAGGTGACAGGATCCTTTCTGTGTGTGCTTCCTGGGGGGGGGTGTACCATCCCCTGAGGTGGTTTCACCTGAAGGTAGTGGAGGACCAGCAGATTATGAGGTCCTGTGGTGGGTCCCAGATGTGCTGTGGCCTGGTAACATGGCCAGTTGAGGCGGGAGAGGTGGTTCTGTTGGGAACTGATGGTTTAAGCTCACCTTCTCGAACTGGGGTCCCTGTTATTCTTACCAACATGAATGGTGACTTCACCATTTACAATTTTTCTGATATCATCTTGGACCAACAACTGGTAGAACTGTTAGCTTTTGGAAACACTTTTGTTCCAACCTCCTATGGGAATGTTGCGAAAGAAATTATAGAACTGAAGTGTTTCGTAAGAAAAATGAATCTCAAGTTACTGTTCAATCATGAAATTGAGTCTGTGAACCGAGTCGAAGTAAACACTACTTCTAATGTAGGGTCATTGAAATTGTCCAGTGTTTTCAACCCCCCATTGCATTCTACTTTGGAATTGTTTGAGAACATGTGTGAATTTGACTTTAGATTCTTAGGTAACAAATATAACGATCAGAATAAGACTACAGCTTCCAATATCACCAAAGAACAACGGTTATTACTGGATGAATTTAGTCAGTTACCTATACGTGTCTTAAAACCGGATAAGGGAGGAGGGTTGGTGATCTTCCATAATGCCACCTATAATGAGAAAATGGCTTCCCTTCTGGATAGTGACGCCTACACAAAAGCTTCAAGAAATGAAGTCAATGGTACCACACAGAGGATCAGGGGATATTTTAGGGACCTTCTCTTAACGGGGAAAATTGACATTAAGACATACAATTATATCGACATTATGTCTTCCAAGATCCCCGTTATGTTTGGGATCCCTAAAATTCACAAAAGTGTTATTGATCCCCCTATGAGGGCTTTAATTGACAGCAGATCCTCTATCACTTACCCATGCTCCAAACTAATCACACACATTCTGGACAAATATATCAAACACATTCCAAGTGTGTGTAAGGACTCATGGACATTTTTGGATAACATAAACAAACTGCCATTTAATGAAGATGACAACTTGTTAACTATAGACGTCATTGACCTCTATACGTGTATACCGCATTTAGAAGCGGTTGAATGGACAGGGTCAATGTTACAGGAGTTTGGGGCGTCTAGGTTAGAGGTTGATCTGGTTATGGAACTACTTGAAATAGTTTTAACTAGTAACTATTTCTTATTTGACGGTGACTTCTTTTTACAGAAACGTGGGGTGGCGATGGGCTCCCCATGTGGAGCAGGTGTGGCAAACTATGTAATGGGGTACTGGGAAGCCAACATCCTGTCCAAGCTTCCTGGCATCATGGCCCCTGTCACCTTTTACACTCGTTTCCTCGACGATATGTTCCTTCTGTTCAGGGGGTCAGAAACAGAAGCGAAAATCTTGGTGGACAACATTAGTAACTCCACTGAGTTCCTGAAGTTCACTTTCAAATTTTCTACTATCGAGATGGACTACTTAGATGTCAAACTTACGAAGGACACTTGTCAGCAGTCCTTTAAGTCCACTGTCTTCAGGAAAGCCACATACTGCAACTCTTTCCTGCACTTCACCAGCTTTCACCCTTACAAACAGAAAAGATCTATAGTGAAGGGACAGCTGGTGAGGGCAGGAAGAATGTGTAGTACTTTAGTGGATTTCATTAAGGAATGCTCCTTATTGAGGGAAATGTTTACCAACCGGGGTTATCCTGAGAAAATGGTTGGAGAACTTATTGAGGAAGTCACACTTAAGAGATCCAGAGGTTTTTACACCCCTTTATTGACTAAGCAGAAGGTCCCTTCCATTGTAGTTAGTAGTCTTATAGATGATGTACATACAAGTGATATCACGAGTAACAACGAAGATCATAGGGGGTTAGATACAGATTTATCTTTGAGTTTTGTTACCATTTTCAGTACTAACTCAAAAGCAATTTTGGACATTGTCCGTAAAAACTGGAGGTTGATATCTTCAAATCCATTACTAGCAGGAAAACTAGGAGGTGAACCTAGATTTACTTTTAAACGATCTAAAAACCTAAAAGAACTACTACAAAGGGATGCACAACAACACAGTTTTTACAAAAGGAAAGGAATGTCCAGATGTGGATTCTGTAACTTTTGTAATAATGTTCGAACAGGAGAGTCATTCCATGTCAGGGACAGGAAGTATGTTATCAGGTATGCACTCAACTGTGAGAGCAAATCGGTCATATACATCGCCATGTGCAACTGTTGCCCGGTGTTCTACATCGGGAAAACTGATAGGCGTCTCCGAGACAGGATGTATGAGCACCTGTATGCAATTAGGACATGCAAAGATGATAACGCACTGGCCAAACATATTGGACTGTACCCAGGACATAGTTTTGGCTTCATGGCTATAGACCATGTACCCTTAAAAATCAGGGGGGGCCCTGTATCTTTATTATTAGAAAACTGTGAGTCAGACTGGCAGTTGCGCTTGGATGCTTTTTGTTTCCCTGGCCTGAACACTAACTGTAACATTGCCCCAGTACTCAAATTAAAAAGTTACTTTAGGTAAAACCTGCTAGTCTATCATACAGCCAGTTAAGATTGTAGGTTGGATCTGGGTATAGTAGTTTCTATTTTCTTGATGATATGGCAGTTCGATGTGCCTTGTAACATCTTGAACACATATAGTGGGTTTAGTTAGCTGACTAGTCTTTCGTCGATTTAGGGTTTGATTCAACCTAATAGTCAGGCTTTTCACATAGTTTACAGTTGACCCTTTAGGAAGACATAACTGATATTCACGTGCAGAACCATTTTGGATGCACGCATGCTCGAAGGGCAGTGGGCAGTTCTTTCCTAGTCGTGCATGGCGATCATATAAATAAAACGATCTAAATTAAGCCTGTATGGAGCACACATGGGCTGCACATATAGTTTATACATTGTATACTTTTTTTATGCTTTCCATGTCTAATTGAATATACATTCTACAGATTCATTCATACATTTTATATGGTAGTATGTTGTAAATATTAATGACAACTTTTCACTGTCATCCATATGTTGGCTAAGAGGTTGAGATTTTATCCATACAAGTGAATTTATTTTCTGTCATTTTAAAATGATTTTAAATTTCAGATGTTTTTAATTTTAAACATTTTGCATGTGTTTTTAAATACAACCTGTCGGTAACAGGAAACAGGAATGTGTCACTTCCTGATTCAGTATTTTTAAATGGAGTGTTTTTGGTTTAAAATTGTGTCTCTGAAGAAGCCACGGTGGTCCGTGGCGAAAACGCTCTTTTGGTTTGTTCTAAATAAAAGCGTTAAGAAGCTTTGTGACTCGGTGGCGTTTTTGACTGCAAACAAGGTTCCTCCGTTGTGCACTTTTGGTTTGATTGGTTTCCAATTAGTTTTTGAGGTCTTCCCAAACATGTTATTGTGTCACAGTTATAGAACATGTGTGGGTAGTAACAGTCCACACATTCCAGGATTATGTCTACCAGCATGCATAGATATCCCCATTAACACAAAACACCATATTTGGAGCAGACACATAGAAAACATAACACATGCATACATGGAACCATAGTGGCCCTTACAATGGCATGTAGGTGACATTGTTCGCAACAGGCCACTAATGATAGTGTTTCTACATGGAACATGACTAGAAACACATTGCACAAATTGTTGTAAAATTCTATATATGTTCCAACAGTAGGTTTGCTGTAAACATACTCGTTGAGTTCTGTGTTCAGATTATTGTTGCAGATATGGTGGGGGGAGACAGAGATGTGTATTAACAACTATTATATCCTTGCAGTATGAGGTCCTCAGACCTTTTTTCCTCTTTACGGCTTTCAGGCATCATGACATGGGAGTGCTTGCCGGTCTACTCCCCCCAAGAGAATGAGGTTATTATACACCACCTGGTGCAACACTACCACACCCTGTTTGGATGTACAGCCCATGATCTGCAGGAGAGGACAGCCCTGTGGAATGAGCTCATCCACAGGGTAAACAATGATGGCCTGCATAACCGCAGTTATGAGGAGGTCCAACATCGGTGCACCGACCTGCTCCACTATGCCTGTCAGCGTGCTGCTGTGGTTAGGAGGGACCAGCTAGTCATGGGGGGGTCATGCCATCCAGCCTTCCTGATGCATGCTAAGGAGCTCCTCACTAGCCTCGGGGCACCTGCCCGCCCACAAACAGAAGACCCTGTGGAGAGCATTGTGGAGGTGGGTGCTACCCACACAATGGATGAGGAGCATGCAGGTAAAGCCACAGCGCAAATCAGTAGACCACTGTTGCTTATCCATATGCATCTGTAGAGTTTAATCATGCATATGTGAGATAAAATATATATGGTTTGTTGCTGTGTTGTAGTAATAAACATATTTGCATAATCTGTAGTATTGTGGGTTTGTACTGTTGATGTACTGTAATGTTGCTCCCATCCTGTACCAATGCCATAGGTGTGACAACCGACATCACATCTCTCACACAACTATGTAGGTCCCTCTGGTATACCTCTGCAGCAGCAGCCTGTACCTGGTGAGTATGATGTTGTTTGCTCAGGTTTGCCAATACACCAGCCATTTTATGGCTATGGTATTTGCCATGCACACATTTAACCCACCTACCCATAATGCATGCTGTACATGCTGTTAACTGCACTGCACTGCATCACAGTGGTCACCATGGTGGCATATCTGAAGGGCATGTAAGAGTCCTGCAATATAACTCACAACCTGTCATTGCAAGATGTGTGCACAGAGATGAACATAATGGTGGGACAAATGGCCCACAGTAGAAACATGTCTGAACAATCACCCTTATACAGTGCTACAACAGTGTATATACCACTGTTACAATGGCAACTGTTACAGATCTACACGATGGCATATCACAATGCCGTATTCCACAACCCTTACAACCTGTTATGTGGTCCTAACATGAGCAATGAATGTGTAATATGGAATCCTATGTTAGAACAGCAAATATGAGGAATACATAATTTAACAAACACTCGAAGCATATGTGTGCATACACTCCAAATAACATATTGTGGAAGCAGCTTTTGAGGTACTGACAGCATTTACTCTTCATGAGTATGGACCTTCCAGCAAGTACAGGTCCTCAATGTCACACCAAGAAATGGTCTGCTGTCCAAGACGTTTGTCCATCAAATGTGCCCACTTACCTGCAACAGAGGCAGCCATGGCTTGTACACATCATACAAGCCATTGAATGGATGCCATACCCAACAGGTAGCACACAGGAGTGGGACATGTAGCCTTACCTCACCATTGCATATACCATGGCAAACAGTGCAGTCATGTATGTGGTGAGGATGTATGGGACAAGATTAATGTAGAAAATAAACAGATGGCCATCCAAGACAGATGATGACACATGTTGCAAACTGGTCATGCAGGCTGCCTAGTAACATGCCACAACACTGAGGGAGTATACTAGACAGGGTCTGAGGCTGCAGCGGGCTACTCATGCTGCTGTTATTGACAACATCTGTGATCTTGCAGGTGCCCACCATTATTTTGCAGAGGTCATGGACAGATGATTGGGTGAGATGGTGTGAATCCTTGACCATGGAATGTCTGTGCTTGATCATATGGTGGGAGTAGTGCGAAGGCCAAGTGCACATAGGCCAGCAACAGCAACATCAACAGCTGGAGGTCAACTTGAACATGAAAGAAGTCAGAGCCACTCCCGTAGTGGCAGTACCAGCCCCAGCACTGCAGGGCAGTGCTGTCCACACCACAGCACAGCAGGCCATGTGCACATGGCCCTCGCTTGTCCCAAGAGGGGACTGGATCCAGCAGACATATGTCATCATCGGAGGAGTGTACCATATCATGACTTGTACCTTGTGGTTCCCGTGGAATCCCTGGCAGGCACAGTTCTTGTGTCCGTGGCCGGACACGGTGAACTGTACACCCTGCCAGGTATGGTCTGCAGCTGTCCAACAAACCCCTGTAGAACTGTGTGCATGCATATACACACACACATCACCAACACAGCTAGGGCAACCCCATACCTACACACACCACATCACAACAGCCTAATTAATATGAAACCCCCTTACACACACATGATGTCAAACATATGACACAGCCTAGGTCTCTGGCAAACCAACAACACAGTCTGTGCATATGATGATACCTGCACCACATCCCTGTCATCCATAACATTGATGCAGGGACAGGCTAATGTGGTTCTGATGCACAGGGTGACTGTACTACAGTGTACCAATGTAATGCTGTGTAACATGTTTTCAGCACCAAAGTTTAATGCTTACATGTCAGGAAATGTAGCTGTCTAGCCATGATGCATTATAGTTATTAACACTGAGTGACTGTTGTCTCCATAAAGTATTCTGTTTGTGTTGTCGGATTCCATGTGTCAGCAGGATGTTTGTCTGCTGTTGTTTCCTACAAGGGGTATGGCACTATGGTGACACCTTGACTGTGCCATATCCTGGGTACAGCTGAACACATGTTACCGGTCTGTATAACAGTTACTGCATGTGTCACATGGCTGATAGGTCTGGAGGTGTATACAGGTGAGTGCATAACGGCTGATGTCAGCAGCCCTTCTACAGTGGACAATGGAAAGTGTACTGTGTGGTACACATCACATGTTTGTGTATAACACAAACAGAGGCTTTGGTGTTGATGCAATACACAGAGAATACTGTACACATGGATGTATGTACTTTTACAAGGAACCCGTTTTAGCCTATGTAACTCCACCAAGGCAGAATAGGCACAACGACACATTGGGAAATATGCAGACTAGAACCCCTACCTATGTATGTAGTGCTACTGATGTGTGTGGCCTTAATTGCACACACCACACAACTTTTAGGATGAGGTGTGCTCCAGGTTACATGTTAAGTGAAGAACATCACCAGGCCCTGTACAGTATGGTAATGGAGGATGTACTGGTTGTTTACGAACAATACATAATGTGACATACTGTCATATACACATTGACAAACAGATAATAGTCATACACACATCTGAGAGACCTGGGCTTATCAGTGCTAACTACGTTGTCAGTGTGTCCATTCTGTTTCAGATAAGTTGAACACAGCACATGCATCACTGGGCTGGATAGTGTTATCAGTTACCTGTATGGTTGATGGTGACAGTGGTCCCCATATAGTGGAACATGGGACATGTACTGGAGGTGCCATGGTGTAAAGACAGTATACCCAGCACCCACACCCCACATTGGATATTGTACTCACTGAAACCCATGATAATACTCTGACATACCCACCATCACACATTGACCAGGACTGCAATACAACCCCTTGTCTATCTCAAGAATGCTAATACAGGTATATGTGTCTATTGCACATGCCACAGGGATAGTAGGGTGATGCATTGCCATGGCTCTCCATCAGTCAGCAACATCACTATCCCTAATACTGTGTGGCAAGGTGTATTGTATTAAGAGAATGTGGCCTCAGAATGCTGTATCCTACAAATATACACACTTGCACACATACACACACTTGCCAGAACTCAGAGGGTAACTCATACCTATCAACCCATTTGTACAACAGTGTTGTGCTAGTACTGCAAGCTCCAGGTAGCCCATAGGGTGAAGAGTGTAACAAGGTACATGCAATGTCCATTACAGCAGCAGCCATATCTAACTATGGCAATGGGGGGTGCAGTGGGTGTGACAGGCCTCAGGGTATTATCAACTACAGGTCTACAAACATACAGACACTGTTATTCTCGGTAATGCACACGTACACATTTGTCAGTACTGGGGTCCATAGGTGCAGGTATTCATAGGTGTACCAGAATATTGTCCATGGAGAGATGGGAAGAGTAGAGGATGTGTGTACAGAGGTATCATGCCACCTGCCATTTGCCAGCAGGCCATCTATCAACAGATGCCACGGGGATGATCCTCAGGGTGAGAGTTACATGCAACATCCAATCATCTGGTTGCCTCTTGCAGAGGGCCAGTGAGATTCTCCAGTTGACATGTATGCAACATGTATTACGTAACATGGTCAGTGTCTGTCTTGGAGACCTGTACCAAAGCATGTTCTGTTGACTGTGGTAGTGTAGTTGAGGTTTCCATGGCATTTGGTGCATACAGGGTGTGGATTCCTAGCTGTGGCATTCATAACACAGCTGGGCAGACATGTCAGTGTCACTCAAGCATAGATTACCTGTAAGCAGCCAAGATGGAGTCCCAACATCTGCACATCTGTACAGAGGATAGACAGACAACAGCTAGCCAAATGGTTATGCAGTAGGATGAGTGTGTTGACAGATATACGTCTGACACTGATAGGTATGCCATTACTACATGACAACAGCCCTCAGTGACATATCCTGTACACACAGTAGTCTACAGTTAATATCCACATGTCAGATCAATATCCTATAGAAAAAACTTAATGACACACAACACACACCAAGAACATGACTGTGAGGAATTAGAGTCCACCTTTCCATGCAGGGGTGTTTGGTTCCATTACTACAATCTGCAATCTACTCTTACTTGTGAAAGCACTGTCAACAGTAGTAATGTAATGATACACTACATGCCAGTGTGACTGCATATAACCTGGGATGCTACCCATGTATGTAACACATTCAAATGGAAAAGAGTGTTGTACAAGCCATATATACTCAAGTGTCCCAGACAGTAGACTCACACCCCTTGCTACTGTAATGACTGCACATAGATGCATGTTATGTACATATAAATAAATACACTTATTAAAAACGTCATTACCCTGCTATTTTATCAGACTGGAATGTGATCAGGCTGCTCATAACTGCCTTAAACAATCTGTATCCAACGGCCCTTGTTCTGCCTAGCAACAGAATAAACATCCCTTGAACCTTGTACACTATAGTCAAAGGACTTAACCACTAAGCCATCACAGCTGTGAAGATCTTAGATGTATTTTTCCAATATATCTGTCAGCACACATACTGAATAGTAGTGGACAACTGCTTTGATTTCTACAGTCGTGTAGTACTTATAAGTGATATTAGTGTTGAATCAAGTATGTTGTATCTAAATATACACATATCAGATAAATACGGTGTGATACATCTGGGAAGGTGTATGCAGCAGTCGTGTACACATAACAAGGATATGGATATATATCTATACACACATATATATATATATATGTGTGTGTGTGTGTGTATGTATATATATGAAGATATATGCATATATATCTGTATATATGTAAAATATACATGTGTATATGTGTGTGTGTGTGTGTGTGTATATATATAAATATATATATATATATATATATATGTGTGTGTGTGTGTGTGCGTGTGTATTATATGTATATATCTATCAATATATGTATGTATATATAAATGTATACCTGTATATATCAATATAAACATGTATTCACTTCATAAACACAAATTGCTGAAATATCAAATTTCAGCAATTCATGTCCATGAAGCCGAAACCTCAAAATAACAAAAGTGCATAATCGCAAATAGGACTATGTTGAATTCACGCTTATGCATTTACATTATCGTATGGAAGTGATCGGCTGGGATGGTTTCTGCAGTTTAAGCTGAGTGAGTGTGCATGAGTGTTTTTGTAACTTGTACGAGTGGGTTAGAGTAGGGAGATGGAAGTATGAGTGTGTGTGTTGGCTGTGTGTGAATTTTTTTTTACTGTTTGTGTGATCTCAGAGTTAGTATATATAAGTAGGGGGGTGGGGGGTGCAGAGAGCTTGCCCCCCTGCATTTTTGTAGTGTAGGTGTGTGTCTGTGTGGTCTTGTATTGTGTTTCATTGTTTTGTGGTGTGGGTGTTATGGTTTGTGTGTTGTGTGTTGTGTGCTGTATGCTGTGTGTTCGATGTGAGTTAGTGATTGTGAGGTATCAGTGTTAGTTGGTTTCAGCTTTATACTGTTGAAATGCTGAAATTTGATATTTCTGCATTTTGGCAATATGAACTGAAAAAAAAAATGTATATATATATATATATATATATATATATATATATATATATATATATATATATATATATATATATATATATATATATATATATATATATATATATATATATATATATATATATATATATATATATATATATATATATATATATATATATATATATATATATATATATAATATATATATATATATATATATATATATATATACATACATATATATATATATATATATATATATATATATATATATATATATATATATATATATATATATATATATATATATATATATATATATGTATATATATATATATATATATATATATATATATATATATATATATATATATATATATATATATATATATATATATGTATAACATATGTCCAGACATGTAGTGGAGTCATACCTCAGCACCAATAGTCACAACCTCTCCTCTTAGTGCAAAGGGATGTCATCTAAGTATTGCAGGTATACATGTAGACTTTTGCTACTGTAACAGGGGTTGTCTTCACAGAAATGAGTGGGAAGTCACATCTGATATTGACATGTACACCATCAGTTACTGACAGACATCATATGATCATCATAGTACAGTAACACACAAATCACAGTAATGATTCTGTGGAATAGAGCAGAGATATGGCCAATAAATGTGGACAGTCTGACACACTCTCATCAGTCCAGAGGTATACACAGCACCCCTTAGTGCAAGATGTGTGTACCAAGCCTGACAAAGTGGATGTTTACAGCCATGTAAATGGGGATATTACCAGTGGCAGCTGGTGACTTCATATCAAAGGGGGGCTGCAAGAGACAGCTCAGTGGGTGGGGTTAATGGAAAATGGGGTGTGGCCAACCAGAAAGGGGAGGAGCTATGGTTAAAACCACAAAAACTGTAACTTTAATTAAATACACTGCCCTGGGTGCCAAACTGTCATTGAGAGTCCAATCAAGACAAAATGAAGTGTAGAAGAAGAAAACAATTTCAATGCATTTTTAAATACATTACTGGAATGCCAGTCAAAATACAGTATAAGAAAAACAAGCAGCACTCAACTCAAACAACTTCGCCTTGCATTGCAGTTCTAAAAATTTGTATTCAGCTTTAATAAAGTATCAAGTACCATGCTGAAAGTAGCAATCTCTGTGATACCCCCACTTGTAAAAATGTTTCTTATCCAAAAAAGACCTGCTCCCTGACAACTATTGACTTGTTTCATGAGGAAAACATGATCAAAATAAAAAATGAAAAGAAAACAAGCACAGGATGCATTGCTTAAAGGATTACTGCACATGTTATGGACCACACATGGTCGATTGGCATTGGCATTCTGTTTAGTTTACAGGTAAAGCCTGCAAAGATGACTGCAGGTCTCCAACAAATGTAATGAGCTTCTTAAAATAATGTAATGCTGTCCTTTATTACAAATACTGTCATATGCATTTCAATACCCAAGGCTTATACGTTATCTAGTTATGCAAGTATTCCCTGCATAGCAATATATGTGTGTGTGTGTGTGTGTGTGTGTATATATATATATATATATATATATATATATACACACACACACACACACATATATATGCACACACACACACACACACACACACACACACACATACATATCAAGAGAATAACTGCTGCAAAATATCACAGCAGTGATTACAGACTACAAAGCATCAAAATCCGAAATTCCAACAGTAAAAGAAGCATGCCCCTTGAAAAATTTGTAGAATGCAAATCATAAAATACTGTTTTTTTTTGTGGTGGAGCAAATCTGCTTCTTCCCCCATATGGGGGCTGTGCATGCCATACTGCCTGCTACATAAATATATCAATCAGCCCAAGACTGCACACTAGTGGGAAAGGGCATATTCCACAATCCTCCTATTACACTGATCTCACACCAGCAATGTTGATTGGTTGATATGTGTACAAAATGAATGTTCAACACATACAGGGGCATATTTATATTTGAATACTCTCAAATATACGATTTTTCTGCTAACTAATGCTGACTATTGTATTTTAAAGAAGAAAAAAAAAATACTTGGATGACATACTTGAAGAACCACTCTTTATTAGTGGAACAGTAGCAGCACCTAGTGTTGTCTTATTTTGGTCTGTAAATGTTTCAGGTATTGGAACCAAGAATATTTTATATTATAAAGTTAATATGACACAGACTGGCTTGTGGTTGTGTATCTCAAACAAAGTTCAGAAAGAGCAAAAACAGTGGGCCCAGTTCTAAAGACATGCTCTCAGTGTAAGTGACCACTTACACTGAGAGCATGTCTTTTGGAATCTGGCCCAGGTGTAAGCCTGTTTATAAATAGGCCTTACACTGAAAGAACGCTTTTCAAATATGGCCCATAAAGACTAAACTCTGAGAAAAGATGAGCATTAAAGTCGTATAAACCAGCACAGATATCCCAGTACAAATACAGTTACACCATTTTCTTTTTGGACCTTACATTTAGTTTACCACAAAAAAAAAAAAAAAAAAAGTGAAATACTGTCTTCTTGATTTTCTAACTGTCCTTGTTTCTTGACTAGAAGCTGCAACACATTCCTGAATGTTTTTCTTGTAATACATAACTGAACTGTCTAACTTGTTTGTTAGATCACTGAGCTTCTCTGCGGTGAAGGAACATTTTTTATGAATGAGATGACAGTGCATTAAGACAGCAAGCAAAACTATTTGAGCTTAAGCAGAATTTTGAAATGAGACTTGTCATAAATGCTCCTCATTTTAAAACTAACAAAATAAAACATTAGAGTAAGACTGATAAACATTATATTGAACCCTAGAATAATGTACAAACCATTTAAACTTTATCAGGTGCTGTGGTACACTGGTATCAGTTTGCAGTCCACAAGAGTCACGGCTCAGCCACAACAGCACTACTCAAGCAAGACTTTAAGTAGTTAAATTTTGCTGTGCAGCCAAAAGCATGACAGCAGACTGAGGGCAAATGAGAAGCATAAGGCAGTGCTCTTTTACTGTGCTTGATATGTGGAGTTATATTAGTGCACCTGGCTGCACACCATAAATGACAGCACAATAGCGTGGCACATGTGGGACAGTAGACATTCTCCTGGAATATGGGCTTTCAGAGATTAGCTGTTTATATGTTGTGGTGTCCCACAAAACACCACTTCATATGGCTTTTCAACAGATGAAAAACTCCAGCCTGTACTGTATAATACTGTGTCAGATCATTGTACATCGGGTATACAAGACTGTGGTGACTTGGTGGTAAGCAAATTAGATGCATAATAATACATGTTTAAAATGGCTTCAAGAGTGCTGAGTTACACTAACAGTAAGTAATGTAGTTAAAGGTGTAATAAAGTATAAAATGGACTTTACAATGGATCTTGTTTTGTGTCCAGGGATTTAAGACATTTATCTTCAAGATATAGGATTTTCAATCCCAACAAATGAAGCAAAATATATTTTATAGTCAGCTGTTCAGCCTTTACAGCTTACTAATTATGAAGGTAGAATTCAGTATATTTCACTGTAGCAAAAATAAAACTGTAACTTCAATAGGTAAAGAAAAACGAGTACATGAATGTAGACAAATATAACAAAAGCTCTATACAGTAATACAAAATATTAAACAAATATTTGTTGTAATGCTAATGAACAATAAACAATTTTACTTTACTATAGTGATATTGTGACAGCATTGATACAGTGTGAAAGGAAATTAGCAGGTAGTGCACAACATACATGAGTTTCCTGTTTTGCTTCAGTTCTGTTTATAAACACATACTCAGAAACATGCTTAACTCCTTTCACATCCTCCATTCACTAGTTTTAATATTATTAAAACCCAGTGGCTTCCTCATCACCTGCTTTGACTATCCAAGGTCACCCCTTTATTGGATTTTCTGATGCTATGTTAATATACCTCTCATCTACGCTTTATTCACCTATCTCATGACCAGTACTAGAGTGTAGCCCCTGTACTCTTCAAGATTCTTTACTGGGGCAAAATTTCCTTAACAGTATAATGGCTACACATTCTTGGAGTTTCCCCTGTGGGATGTATAGTTGGATAATTAGACTGTGGCAGTTATTTTGTAAAGCCCTGGAGACTGTAGCAAGGAGCAGAAAACTAGAATATCTGGTGATGGAGAATGCTTGGCATAATATATAAGGCAATGTCCCTTAGGTGTTTAACATGAAGGTAGGCTTTCTAGAAGTCAGGGACTCATTGTCACAAAGTGTGGTAAAAGGATCATAGCTTACAGAAAAATGCATGTAACCATGACAAAATATCAATTTTTCTAACTGGACCTGGGCTTAGAGTTACAAGCTAAAGAACACCAGTTTCCCATAAGGAAGGGCTATGATAGGATTGCATTCACAATCTGTACTTTGTACCAGGGCAAGATGTTGTGATAATGCACTACAGACCAGGAAATAAGTGAACTCTCTTAATAAAGGTTAACCAGATCAAACAAACCTGACAATGCTGCTCACAGATAGCACCTGTTAAGTTACTGTTCATAACAAAGGTAATGCATACCTCCTCATCTATACCTTTCAAGAAATTATTCATATTTCCACTTCTCTCTCGTCTCACTAATGCTTCTCAGTACACTGCTCTCCTTCAAAGTTTGTCTAGAACCCTTTATGAAATTTTAGGCATTGGTTCTGGCTTTGTTCAATGGGAAATAAGTACTGAGAACTTCTTAACTTTGCATCCTATTTCATCCTGGCAGTTATGGATCTGTCATCACAGAGCAACTTAAACAATAACTATAGATGTTTAGTTATCTACTTTTCTCAGAAAAAGAAAGGAATATTGTTACTATGACTTCGAGTTCACACCACAATTTTTTTAAACTGTGTTTTTAGTTTAGGAAAGAAAGCCACAACTAGTCTATCAATGATTAGTATATAAATATGTCAGCATTATTTTTATTAACAAATAAAAACACCAAATCAGGTTGATAAAAGATGCTGCCATTTTAAACGATGCAGTAATTCTCTTCTACAGGTCATTAACAATCAACAAATGGCAGAAACATGAATACTTATAAAGTAAGAAGCCTTGTGTGTGTGTGTGTGTGTGAGTGTGTGTGTGTGTGTGTGTGTGTGTGTGTGTGTGTGTGTGTGTGTGTGTGTGTGTGTGTGTGTATGTGTATGTGTGTGTGTGTGTGTGTGTGTGTGTGTGTGTGTGTGTGTGTGTGTGTGTGTGTGTGTGTATATATATATATATATATATATATATATATATATATATATATATATATATATATATATATATATATATAGGTTTCCTACTTTATTTTCAAGGATTCGTGTTTCTGCCATATATATTATAAATGAAAAAGATCTAGGATGTATTCTCTTACCAAATGACTACAGACTGACTTACCACAAAATAACTATACACATTAATTACTCCTTACCCCTTCTCAAACAGCCACACATCAGCCGAAGCACTATGAAAAAGCCCAAATAAGCATTTTTGCATGAGTTAATCTCTGCTTCATCCCCTCATTTCAGGGGCCGGTGCCTCCTATTTCTTGTAGCAACAAATCGTGCAGTATAAGTATAGATAAAAGTATATTAATTTTCAAGATTAACAAGACAGCGGACACAGTTCTAATCCCCATAAACGTTACATGAATTTAACTTATAATTAATGTCAAATAAACATTAATACCATTAGCAGTATCTGTCTTAAAGATACACACACACACACACACACACACTTTGGTTTGCACAGGATATTTCCACTAATGGAGCCTTGCCGATTAAATCAAAACCATGAGAACTGCCTTGCCGATTAAATATACACACAGGAGCCTTTCACACACACACCTTACCTGTAAATGGGTCTGGAAAGCAAACCAGGTCCAACTCCATTGTCTCGAAGCAGCAAAACCCGTGCTCGACTTAATGCTTCCCTGCAGGAGCTCCTGGACTCAACTCACCTCACTCCTGATTGGTCCTGCACTCAAATCCCTGCTTACCTCCTCTCCTGATTGGTCCTGTCTGCAACTCAAGCAGTCTGGAGCTCCACTCTTCTGTGCGGTCGTCTACCGCATGGCATCTTGGGCATCTGCGGGGCAAAAAATACCTTCTCTGCATCTGGACTGCTAACTGAGGCAGTCAAATTTCGCAGAGATTCCTGGGCATCTGCGGGGCAGTCCGCGCATGCATGGTAGGTCCGGTACTCGGTAAAAAAAGAAACAATATATATTTTTTCAAGTTTATGGTTTATGTTCTGTATTTCTTTTATTTCTAGGTGGGAGGGCTGCAGTCCTGCAGACCAATCGCATGAGCTGCCCTTGGATATCACAAACATACTGGAATACATAAACTCACACAGTTTATGCATTCACACACACCTGTCTGTCCTGACACATAATAACCAGAGGAGCAGAGGTCACAAGCCCTCATACTACCCACTAGTTAGTGACATGCATCTGTACAGCATTCCACTGCTTTGTCAGAAATGCACAACAGTTATGGTGGCCCGGCAACAGTACATGTGACAAATATCTGTACATAACATCACACTGGGTAAATACACTGAGCTGCTAGGCATGTCACAAAGCACTGTGCAAACTACAAGCAGACTGCCACAACACTGGCCTGCATTTCTTATGGGGGAATACACATGTACTTGCAATTATAGCAGGGTCTACAGGCATGTAACAGTATAGAGTAACAGACACCTGTGTGAAAGTGCATACCCACAACCTGTCTGAACACAGCCACAGTCACATATGTTAAGCATACTTAATATTACAGTATATGGACTGTGTGAACAACACCATCCTCATATGTGCCACTCACACACCAACCCTACCTATACTGGGCCAATACACAGAGTATTCCGATGCCTGATTGTGGTATGGGACATGTGTCTGTCTGGCCCTACAAACATGTATGCCGATAGGGAACCATACACTGCAGCAGCATGCAACATCACATAGCACAGGACCAAGAACAATGACAATTACCACTATCTGTACACAGGCCAAGGTACATATTCACATTACACACTCTGTCGACAATCACCATAAGTACACAGGCCTCATTACTGTACACACTACAACAGAATATCCAGGTTTTGTCCTCAAATATAAGGCCTACTATACATAACATGTCTAGCAGTCTGGTATCTCACTGGCTTGTTATCAGGTATGATGTCAGTAAATAATGACGTACTGAACATATGCACTTCTTACTGCATGACATATGTACAAAGGTTGACAGAGTTGTGGCTAGAGGCACTAACACAGGGCCAATATTGACATGTTTGTGTGATAAACCCATACATTTACTGGGTAACAGGGTTTGTTGTGACATATGTCTACTGAGGCATATGAAGTCAGTAACTCCCATGGCTGTCACCATGTACTGAATGCAATCCTCAGAGTATGCTGCTGCATTTCTAAAGATAGGAAATGTATGAGTAACACAACACATGTAAGACTCCAAACACTGGCCAGTCTGCAGATAGCCCTACAGGTGAGAGTGTCCCCAACCACATAACACTGTCATGACAGATATTAAATCATGTAGACCAGCCATATCCACACAAACCCTGTTAAACCAACATTACTTCAAATGTAGAAGAGCAATACTTACATTCTGTCCTCATATCTGGAACATCCCCATCCTGTCTGTTGGCCTGTCTCCACACTGTATGTTGTAAGAGGTATACCCAGCTACCCTCTGTGATGCTGTTTGTCAAACACCCACATGAAGTCCTGCTCACAGTAAATGAAAAGGGCCAACACCCACATGATGTTCTTCGTTATAGGAGTGTGTTTCCATGCAATTGGTTATAGGAATGATACCACAGCTGTTCCACATGCTATCAGCAGAGGACCGAAATTTATGCACAGGTCATCAGCTGATCATGAGCATCACTTACAAAGCAAAAGCTGCTGCCTAAGCAAAGCAGGTGTACTTTTTCACATCCACCAGTGGGGGAATGAGAGAGACAGACAGAGACAAAGTAAGAAAGGAAGGGAGTAGTAGAGTAAGAGCTAAGCATGTTTGTATTACACACTTACCAGTACTGGGTTTCAACCCCCTGCCTGACTATGTATTGCTATTACATTGTTATGCAGTTATTACACTGCCATAGAGGTTGCATGTTGGAGAGTTGTCCAAAGGTATCTTTGAAGGTGATTGACATCAGCAACAGTGATAAAGGAGGGATAAGGTAAGTGTAGTACATGTGGCTGTCCACAAAAGAAGATGTCAGCGAAGACAAAACCACACTCTCTCAGGGACTCACACACATTATCACAGTTGGAAGGGTCACGATTAAATTTCCTAACTAACTAGTTTGCTACAGTACAGTATTTCTCAGGAATCACATGCACCACAGAGCTTATCGGGCTGATATATGACCAAAGGGTATTTCAAGGTGACTGACATCAGAAGGCATGCTACAGTAGGGCAACAGGAGGTGTAGTGAGTGTGAATGGCTTCAAAATCATTAATGTATACACACACACACACACACACACACACACACACACACACACACACACACACACACACACACACACACACACACACACACAGAGACACACATTTGCCAGTACTGACATGCATAGGTTCATTGCTTCACAAGTGTGTAGCAGTTGACTGTGCCAGAAGGCTGTACAAGGCTAAGCAAAGGGTATACCTTGGCATCAGGCCAAATAACAATAGTCTCCAGTGTGGCTCAGGGGCGTAGTCCCTGGATTGGCCCACACAGGTGGGTATTGTATTCACCATCCACTCATCTGGGTTGCTATTGTGGGTGGCCAGTGCTGTGCAATGCTTGCCAAGTATGTGTTCTATATTCCATAACATGGACAGTGTCTGAGTTGTGCACATGTCCCACATGCTTGTTCTGTGACATGTGGACGTGTTAATGGGGTCTCTGGGGCATGTTGTGTGGACAGATTGTTATCATCTGTTGCGGCATTCCTGACCTCATGTGGTGAGAACTGGCTATGGAACTGAGTTCATGCCTGTGCCTACATTGACAGCATGATACAGGTATTCACTGGTGTTAGTGGCATCTGTCTATACAGGGCATGAGTATAAGGCATGGTATTCCCATTGTGGGTTACATTTGCAGACTCTACAGTTGTTGCAGAAGTCCAGTGGGGAACATAGCAAAGGAACACTGTAAGCAATTATTTGCCTATTGTAGGGATGGAACAGGATGCCATGTCCTCTGTAGTCCACTGCAAACACACCATGGTTACTATCTGTGGGCAATATGCAGGGAACTACCAATATATGGGTTGTTGCCTAGCCAAGTGTGTTTGTGTATGAGACATGGGTGGAGAGTGTTCTCTGGGTAATGCAAGGGTTGCCTACATTGTTCATCAATCCGTAATGTCACATGTAGGGGAATGGATTGTCTACACCAGCCTCTCTGCTGTTTGACATCTGTTGTCCTTGTAAGGTGGACATTGTGACATATAGTAGGTCCTCAATATAAGAATTTTTCAAATGCCACACCACAATGAGTCCTGCTATTGCACAATAACAGCTACCTCCACACAGGACACTGATGACAGACTCACACACACACACACACACACACACACACACAATTTCCAGTACTGAGATTCAAACCCCTACCTAGCTATGTATTGCTACTACAGTGTACCTCATTTATCACATGTGCCACAGAGCTTATAGGGCTAGCCTTTTTCCAAAGGTGTATTTCAAGGTGAATGACATTAGCAGGCTTGCCATAGTAAGGCAATGGAAAGTGTAGTGACTGTGAATGGCCTCAAAAGCATTGATCCCTACACACACAGAGTTTCAAAGTTGCCTTGTCTGGGATTAGAACTCCTACCTAATTAGTACATTATATTATAGCATTATGCAGTTATAGCATGTGCCACAGAGCTTATATGGATAGGTTCTCTTCAAAGCTATATTTCAAGGTGAATGACATCAGCAGGCTTGCCAAAGTAGGGCAATGGAAAGTGTAGTGACTGTGAATGGCTTCAAAAGTATTGATGCATACACACACACAAAGTTTCACAGTTGCCATGTCTGGGATTAGAACTCCTACCTAATTAGTACATCACACTATAGCATTATGCAGTTATAGTACATGCCACAGAGGTTATAAGGCTAGCCCTTCTCCAAAGGTGTATTTCAAGGTGAATGACATCAGCAGGCTAGCTAAAGTAGGGCAATGGGGAGTGCAGTGTGTGTGAATAGGCCATAAACCATTCCTCTGGAAGCACACACACAACACTCAGTCACACACAACTTTACATTTGACAGGACTGTGTATACAACTGATAGATGAATAATGACTTGTACTGTCATGTTACACAGTTATCACAAACACCACAGACACTATAGTGTTAAGGGCTACCAGAAGCAAATGTTTACAGTGATGGACATTTGCACATCATATGATATAGGCCAGTTGGATGTGTGCTGGGTGGGACAGGCCTCATGATGGGAAGTTCTTTATCACTGTCTGTCACTCTCTTCCACACATCTATGTATGTGAATGTTTGACCTACTATAGTGTGTTGTCCTTGGATATATGTGTGTATTCCAATCCGATGTGTGTGCAAAGCATGACTGGTGTGCAATGTGGAGTGTGTGCACAGACATCTGCGACTGACAGATATGTATAGTCCACTGTTGTTGCCAGACATGGGCTTCATTTCTCTAAGTGTGAGAGCATGACCAGTATGACCTTCTGCACTGAATGTGTGAATCCATTCCAGGTAGGTTGTACTCCAGTGCAGGCATTTGTGTTCTATACCTACAGCTAGCAATCTGTTTCTGCAAGATATCTGTAGATAGGTTGACAATATGGGGTCACAATGGGCAAAGGATAATGGGATATTGTAAATAATTGTGTATGTGCTGCTTCTGTTACATGGTTTTGGTTTTAGCAGAGATATTCAAACATATGTACTATTTTACACTGTGATGTTTTATGTCATCAACTACTGACAGGTATACATATTTGCTTGCAGTAACCTGGGGAATACAAGATGAATGAAGCTGTGTCCAGTATTGTGGTCTGCAGCCTACATATTCTTGCACAATCATGTCATTCTGGAGGGGGAGCTGCAGACACTTGCTGATGGGTCTGTGTAAATGGTCCAGCACCTTAGTACTGTGGTGGCTAAGGAGCCCCATACTTGTACATCTATTGGCGTGACAGAATGGCCATATCCTGCTGTGGCCATACCTCATAGCTGTACAGATTCACAAAGGTTACCCAGAGGCAGGGCTCATATTTCTGGTCATTACCCCTTCACACTGTGGTTTACTAGCAGGTTTGTAGCCATCCATTCCTGTGTTTGCAGCCAGGGATGGTATGTGCACACATCAGAGTTTTAGACTTTGCACACTCCATGGCGTCCATGCTTCTACCTTCCCTCTGTTATTCTATCCTCTTCCTAACATTATGCAAATGATATCTGATAAGTATACCTATAGTTATCACTTCATCCCAGCAGTATTTAGGGGTTGGGCCACAATTCATGCAGTAGGAGATGGTGGACATGCTACAGGGATTTGTCAACATGTCCTTGCATTTGTGTTCTGTGGACTGTGTTATGTTGTTATTAGGGAGTCCATGAGATAACATACATTGGCAGTACATGTGAGTCACAGGCCTTTGACAGAGGACTATAGGGCATCTGGTAGTGATGCAGGCCATCTGTAATAGGCCAGTACATTTGGTCACTCCTACAGTCCCAGGCTGCAAGCCTCTGTATTCCTTTGGGGTGACAGGCTAGATGTGCAAGGTGTTAATGGCAATAGTTTCTGTCCTTATTAATCCATTGGTGTGGATGCTGGTAGGGTGCTGCTTACAACTAGGGACACACCTGCATGGGATACCTCTTCAGCATGCTGCATTCTGTGGTATTCCCATACAGCAGTGGGGCTCATATTGTACTCATTCCCAACAGCAGGGATATGATCTGTGAGGTACCTGTGGCTGATGGTGGGGTGAGCTGAGTGCATGTATGCTATGGAAGCTACTTGCAGATGACTCACAGATATACATGGGGCATTCCCCTTATGCTGGCTTGTGTAGGGGACATCAGCAGTTTCTCAGTACTTCATATCTGTGCCTTTTGTGGTCTGCCAGTGTTTGACCAGACTACATCAGTATTCCATACTACACAGCCAACTTACGTGCTGCTAACCTGTATGTGCAAATCCAAAGGTGTGTCCATTTGACAGTAACATTTTATACACTCTCTGTCTAGGGTACTTCAACCTGTGTACTGTTTGTATGTCTGGGCCCATATTCTTGCCATGTCCATCTTTCAGAAGGTGACAAATATTACATCTCAACAATTAGTACGGATTACTGCTGGATTGTATCTTGCTGGGATGCATTGTGTTTGGCACTGCAGTTGTGAGAACTTGGCCCTGTCATCAACAGTACTGGCCACTGGCCACCAGGACACAACCCTCCATGCCTACATCCTGACCACTTTCACACAATATGCAACACACAACAACCTAACACACAGAGCCCAATATATTGTACACATGCAACAATCTGTCCTGCTAATTTGGACAGCCCATGTAATCTGTGCTCCACTGTTATTATACCCACACGTAAATGTTACTACATTTCTACATAGGATTGTGGGGGGGGCACACCTGACAACTGTAAACATTTGCTATGACTGTACTGGTATTTCAGGTACTCTGTTGGCTTCCATTTCATTCTGTATACTGATCTATCATGCATACTAGAGGCATCTCAATGTAGTACAGTTTTTAGGTTTTATTGGCCTACAATTCAATTTCAGACTTCTTACACTTCAGAACTAACATCCCACTGCCTGACCTATTGTAGTTTGTCTGTGTAGGTCTGGAAGGGGGCTGTTCTCTATTGCCATCAATTGGAGGCCTTAGCACAGCCTTTCTTTGTGTTCGTCTACACCTGTCCTGCTGGCTGATACTGTTGTTGAGTAGTGTGAGCCTCACTGACATGCATGTGTGTGTCCTATGGACACACATTTGGCCCACCACATGTCCTGCAGTGGATTTTGTCACCTTGTCTAGTACTGCCTACTATGTTGACACCAGTATTTGTTATGGATTTCATGCTGCCGATATAGATGTCCACTATCTGCTGCCTTCCCATTCAGCCACCAGATTCCCTTGCATGCTCATATCTGTACCATAAATACAAGTAGCAGAACATACTACTCCATTCAGCAATTGATAGTGAGAGTGACTTACCTTGTGGCTGTGCCAGTATTGAGGTTGGTGCTCTAGGGATGACTATGTCAGATGCACATAGTACATTCCCTATATATGATTAAGTACAGGTAATGTCATGTTTGGCATCCCTTTTACTGTTTGTGCAAGTCAGAGAGAGGTGTCATTGCCTGGGTTCCTACCGTGTCAATGTATGTGCTATGCGTTGCGTCTTTGCCAAGGCCTGGGCATACTGGGCATGCCTCCTTCTGTCTACATGGGCAGGCTCAGGTTGTTCCTCCTCCGAGTCACTCTGTGCCTGTGCTGGCCTTGGCAATGGTGGGGGGCTGTGTGGCTCTGCCCCATGCTGTTCCTGCTGCAGCTGTTTCCACAGGATCATATTGTGTAGCATGGCACATATAATGACAATGTGGTTACATGTAGCTGGTGAGTACTGCAAGGCTCCACTGGATATGTCCAGGCACTGGAACCATGACTTGAGCATCCCAACACATGCTCTATTATTATTCTGGTCTGTGCATGTGCCTCATTATGGAGTTCATGTTCAGGTGTTTGTGCATTTCTGATGGGTGTCATCAGCCACGGCTCCAGTGCATAACCAGCATCCCCCACAAGGTGGCCGTATGGGATGTCCCCATTGGCAAATCTCTGGTACAGCTTCATCATATGCCAGATGTGAGAGTTGTGATAGCTTCCAGGGCTGCCAGCACACACATTCATTATCATGCCCAGGGCATTGCACCCGACCTAGCAGTTGATGGAGGGGAAGCCCTTGTGGTTTATGTAGACTCTACCCGCTCACTGGGTGGTGCTTTGATCTGTATGTCTGCACAGTCTATAGCACCCACTACCTCAGGGTATTCTGCTATTTGGTGGAAGAGATGTATATTGCTGGTCAATGCCTCACAGATGTTGTGGAAATATATGTCCTCACCGGCATGTGCTGACATGGCATCCAGGAACTGGTGGAGTATCCAGGATGCTGCTCCCTGTGAGATCCCCATGATATCCCCAGTTGGCCTTTGGAAGGTACCTGTGGCTAGTATTCTTAAGCCTACGTATACCTTGGTATCCACTGGGATGGGTTCCTCTCTGTTGGTTCTGTGTGTGAGGCGTGGCCAGCACAGCTCAAAAATTTGATGTAGGAGGATCCTGTCCACTTTATAGCACTCCACTATCTCCAGCTCATGTAGCCTCTGGTAGGTTACCCTGGGTCTTTACACTCTTCTCCTTCTCCTCACTGTGGGTTGGTTATCAGCATTGTCATCCTCACCACCCTCAGCCTCTTCAACCTGTTGATTTATGAAAGCAAAGCAGGCCCCATCATTTTGTTGCTTTTGTTAGGTAAAATTTCCCCATTTGTGTACACCGGTGGTGTAAAGTTTGTGGGAAAAGCCAGAGGGAAAAGTGTTTGCATAGTTTATAGTAGGGTGCTGGGCTGGACTGCTGCCTGTGTAATTGGCTGGTTCTGATGCATTTCACCTGCCAGCTATGCTAGTTCTCCTTGATTACCTTCCTACTGCTATTTTCCCTTCCCATTGTCTTCCTGTTTAAGCCCCGAGGCGCGCCGTGCAAACCCAGTGCTCAGATGTGAATGGAGCTGTTATTTCCTGTTTTTTTTTTAAACCCGGTGTGTGCCACGCACACCCATTTAGGCAATGTAAATACCATTTAGCAGAAACTGGCCCTCCCTGGACATGATCACATTCTGCAATTCTTAGTGGAAGACAATACAGCCTTAGACACATCCCCTGCCTTAGCTGTGCTTAGCTAAATGCAAACACAGGCCACAGGGCTCGAATAAGCTTACTGCATGCATGACACACACCCTTTTGACGTCATCTAGCTCTTAGGCTTGCACTGTGGTCTTAATGCACCTACACAGTTGGGTGCAAGCTAGCAATGAGGGGAAATCTGTGATTCAGTATCATTGCCCTCATTCGCATAGGATTGACTGCTAATGCATAGTTACAAATCCGACACTCAGCCTTCCCGCTTCGCAAACACTATTCCATCATCCTGTTGTGTTAAGCATGCCATTAACTATTATGGCAGAATTATGATTTTGATTTAAAAGCTTATTACCAGCTTTTTTTTATTTTTGGGCCAATCCCGTTTGCGCACCGCTACCCTGCGCTTAAAAGGCTGAAATTGGCCAACAAAAAAAGTAATTTTTTATAATTTTGAATCTAATTTTCATGCCTATGACCACATATTTAACCTTTGACATGCCTAACCCTCTTAATACATGCATTTTACAAGCTGTCATGCCTCAGTTTTTTAGTTTGCAGAAATGTATTCAGCTACTGGCTGAATACATTTCTGCAGTCTACACTATTCCTGCACAGATGCCTGCCTGCTTCCTGGATTGCTAAATTACCTCATTTGCATGGTTTTCAACAGCAAATAAGGTAATTAGCCTTCAGGGGCTGTGTTTGTGCAGGAGTGATTGTGCACGTCCCATGAGCTTATTCCTGGATCACACGGCAGCCATATTGCCTGCAGCACCTCTTGCACTATTCCTACATCATGCTGTCCAGATGAATCCTGGGGTATATATATATATATATATATATATATATATATATATATATATATATATATATATATATAACATAGATGGCACTTTCACACATTTGAACACTGCTGCTATTTCATTACAATGAAACATTAAAATGATGAACATGTTTTACCACCTGGACATTTACATACAAAAGAAGAGAAAGTGAAGCACATGTGCTTATCTTTTACATCTGAAATTTACAGT
Source organism: Protopterus annectens (assembly GCF_019279795.1). Taxonomy (NCBI): domain Eukaryota; kingdom Metazoa; phylum Chordata; order Ceratodontiformes; family Protopteridae; genus Protopterus; species Protopterus annectens. The sequence continues at coordinate 205,177,175 of NC_056742.1, forward strand.
TAGTCTGCGTTATACTCATGTTACTGCAATGTTGTCATTTGTCCTGTGTACTAATGTGACTGTGATCACTGCAGAGGTAAGGAAGGTATAGCGTGGGATATTACAGACACCTGTCTGCAATGCAAGAATTACTGATTCAGGTTATGGGGTGCATTAATTCATTATATTACCTTTGTACAATTAATGTATTACATTTTGCCATGATTATGAATCTTTCTGTCTAGGTTGAATATGTCCTTTAAGTTCTAAACATGTTGTTATCACAGGCACCTAATCTTCTTACAAAATGTTAACCAAAATGTGCATCCATGTTCTTTCTTAACTCAGGAAATCTAACTTAAAGCCTATCAGTAAGGTATTTTTCACTGATACACCCTACTGTAAGTATACTTCTCAATGGCTGGGATGTTAATCAGTACTTCTATATGCAGAACTGCTAATGCATCACACTTGCAAGGCATTACCTTGCTAAAACGTGTAATATTTGCTATTGAACTGCTAAAGCTTTTGCATTCCATGTGTAGTATCAAACACAATGTTTACCTCCTCAGCATGTCAAGCAGATCGAGTGATTCAGGAATGATAATGACTTGAAGCCTAATTAACATATTCATTGTGCACTGGGAGGATTAATCTACACTATAGAAGTAGGCTCTGGGGCAGACCTCCTACATACTCATTCAGCAAAGAAGTTCTTCCATAACAGTGTCTGGTGGCAGGTGGACAATGACACTAATCAAATGGGTTGTCAGGTCCATGACTTCATGAGTGTCAGACACTGGGCCATTGATATAATTAAAAAGTCTTCTGACAGAGCAAAGGTTGTGATATGGGAGTGAAAGGGAACTGGGCTATGCATTTTGCTGAACCACCACACGATGAGAAAGAAGAGTTCCTCTTGACCATAAGGGATGCAGGAAAATCATAGGAGTTACACAGTGCAGTGTCAGATGGTGGTACAGAAGTGGAGCACAACCAGATGACTTCCACTAGTGATGCTGCAAGTCTGCCACTAAAATATATAAATTAGTTACTTTATGATTTTTATTAAGTTGACAAGTTGTATGCTTATAATACCTGTATCAACTGACATTTCTGTGTCTAAAGACATTTGGCATTGAGGTATAACAATCACCTCTACACGTTATGGGCATACTTATTTTTGGTATTAGTTATATATAGTACTCTATTTATTTATTTTTATAATATATTATTTATATCTGCATGTGTGATTGAGTTATTCGGGTGCAAGTATTATATTGTATTCATTTTTCTGTTTCATTTATTTTTATATTTTCTTGGTGTAATTATAGGTGAGACTGACACCGGTACTATAGACCTTCATCTGTGTGATTTTAAAGGATCATTAGCCTCTGACAAGGATGGTGGTGATGAACTGACACAGTCTAGGGTAGCAGATGGTATGTATGATATGCAGATTGTGGCTCCCACATCCCCTCTCCACAGTATGGACACAGCCATTATGCTGTCTTACACCCATTACACAAACACATCTCAAAGTGGACAGGTTGATAGGGACATGGTTGACCAGGGTAGTATAGTTAACTCAGATGCAGAACTAACTCAGATGCAGAACTGGCAGAATCTCCTCCTAGCTTTTTTGAGTGTGAAATACCTCACAGAAGTGTCACAGAGGTACTCAGAAAGGTATGCTCACTGACCCTCCCCTTGATGGTGACATAACAATATCTGCTCCACAACATATATGCAGGGTCATCATGTAGGAACAGGCAAGACCCACTAGAGCTTCTGAAGAGATAGTCAGACTATGTTTGTTATGCATTGTGATGAATAAGAGTGTATGAACCATGTGTATGACTCATTGGACAGGATGAATGACACACTGGACTGTGGAATGTCTGTTATGGAACATCTGGAGGAGGACTTACATCCTCATGGTTAAACAGCTGGTAGATCATCAGCTGTGAGCTGACATGACTGTAGATGCATCGCTGCTGCTGCTATATTGGTGGTGGATGTGTCTATACATAGACATGGCCAGCCACATGGTCATGGTTGTAGGTGTGATCATAATGTTAGTGTGTCCAGCAGGCATTGTTCATGTTCAGGTAGCATTATGACTTCTAGCCATGGTCATGGAACTAGCAGTGCAACTCATGGCATAGGTAATTCACATAGGTGCAGGTGTCAACGATGAAAATGATCCCCCTACCATGAACATCTCACACCTGTCTAGAATGACAGGGCATACTACTACAGAAAATGCTTTGCATGTGCTCCTGCAGAGCCACACATAGTACAGCTCACATTTACCAAACCACCTCACACATATGAAACATTCTTCAAAACTGACTTCTTTACATCTGGAGATAATGGCTCTCACAGTGCATACCTGCATTAACCTCTCTTCTCACAGTCTCACACGCACACACACACACACACACACACACATACACACACTTGTGCACAAACACACACACACTACATTTGTGTAAAGTGTGGCCTACTGTAACGCCCCCCCCACACACACACACACATACACACATACACACACATACACACACATGCACATACATCCCCTGCAAATGATGATGACTGTGCCCTGCCCTTTTGTACAATCTGTAATTTTAGGATGCCTATGTCTAATATATAGAGAGGCCAGCAAATGATCGTTTAGTCAAAGTTCATGTTTTTCTTAGGATATGTAATAAGATTTAATTTTGTTTAGGCTATTTAACTTCAGAAATGTCATTAGTTGTAGCAGTCATAGTAGTAACAATAGTAGTAATAGTAGTAGGTTAGTTATTATTTATGTAGTACAGTTTGCTTATCCCCCTTTACAGATGATGGTGAGATTGCCCTGACCCCTGATGCGATGTCTGACTTGGTTATTTATGTATAATGCACAGTGAGTAGGCAATGCATGTTTTTGGCAGATACATATTTCTTTGTAAGGTGGGATTGCAATTTGTCAGTTGTGTCTTAATTATCTTTTCTTCTGTGATCATAATGTATAGATATATTGATCATCTACCTGTACAGAAGATGCTGACATTGCCCTGCTCCATGTGAAATCGGTATGCTTATACATGATGCAAGTAAAATATTTGTGTTCCATCTGAATGCACCATAGTTGGTTTTATCTATATTTGCTGCATATATCAGTCATTATTATCACATTTCTCCATAGATAACCATAGCTGGGTTTTATTTGATGCTTACCTCTGTTTGTGTACTGCACTAGCTGTTCTTTATAGTTTCATCACTCACCTTTGTTAGAGCTGCTGAGAAAATCATTTCTTGGGGTTGCCTATGTCAGATGCTCACAGTAGCCAGCCACTGAATGGGTAAGCAAAGCCAGATTTATTTGTATGCATCAATGTTACTGTTTGTATCTGCTTATCTCACTTGTTTAATTAACAAATGAGTGTATCTGCTATTTTCATGCCTCTTAGACAGTGCTCTGTAATATTGTGCATGCCTCTGTCTTTG
>NC_056742.1:205485648-205610648 GCF_019279795.1 Protopterus annectens
CCTATCAAAACCTAATTCTAATACTACTAAATCTAGATGGTGAAGTATCAGTGGTAAGGACTATGTACAGGGAAAGTACATACGAAACAACACAGAAAATGAAAACATTATATAGGCATACCGGAATGGTGTGGCTAACTAGTAACCAAACATCTAGACCTTAAAACAGGTTTGAGTGAGGCTCTCTCATTGAGGCCTCTACCTTTATCTGCCCTCATTCTCATAATACAGTTGATTTCCTTCTTTTCTGTGCTGTTTCGTATATTACCCTCCCACACTATAGGAATAATAGTGTCTGTCACCATAAAACGAAAGACATTTTCTTGTCCATGTGCCATTGTGTGTTTAGCTAAAGCATTGGTGACATAACCTATCCTAATGGCATAGAGATGTTCTCTGATTCTAGTTCGGAAAGCCATATCAGTTTTATCGACATAGAATGAGAGACATCTCTGACATACAGCTAAATACACCACATGATTACTGCTGCAGTCAGCAGATACATGGAATCTAAAATGCTGTCTTGTGTCTGGATGTATAAAGCCATCACCTACTTCAATATATGTGCAAAAATTACATTTTCCACAGGGACATCTACCTGTATGATTATAATGACTAGATTTAGCTGTAGGATGGCAAAGTAATCTCTTAAGATTAGATTTATTCTTATATTGAAATTTCAGTTTATCCCCAACTATATTTCTTAATTCCGAATCAGTAGTAAGGATACACCAGTGGCTACTAATGAGCTCCATTACATCTTTGTTATCACTGGTGTAAGACATGGGTATTTTTAAATAAGATGTTCCATTATTTTGCTGGTTGGACACATATACTTGAGCAGAATAATATGGTGCTGCTCTATTTTCCCTCAGCTGATTCATATTCTGTAACCCTACTTAAATCTCAGATTCCTTATAACCACGTTTAAGGAGTCTATGTTTAAAGACATTCATTTCTTGTTGGTATCCTTCTTCTGTTGCATTGAGGTGTGATATTCTCATGCTTTGTCCCTTAATAATATTACTAAATATATATGGGGGATGCATGCTACGCCGATGAAGGAAAGTGTTCCTATAACATTTCTTTCTATGGACACCTGTATTGACATATGTATTCATTACTCTCTCAACAAAAACATCCAAAAATTCTGTTCTGGTGTCTAAATAATTAGATGTGAATTTAAGGTATGTAGTCATGTTATTCATGAATATAACATACCTTTCTAAATCCTCAGCATTCCCTTCCCATATAAAAAAGATATCTTCTACAAAACGTTGATAAAAAGAAATTTGTTCCTGGTACCATGCATTTGGGAATAGTTCTTCTTCTTCCCACATGGCTAAAAACATGTTGGCATAGCTATTGGCACAAGATGTGCTCATAACCACGTCATCATGCTGAATATACATGTTATTATCATAAACAAAAACATTGTTTCCTAGTATAATTTCCAAGAATATGCATATGAGGTCCACTTTTTGCTCTGTATATTCACTGTGTTTGACCAGGTATTTCTTAATAGAAACTATACCTAAACCATTGGGGATAATGGTAAACAAGGATTGCACATCTAAAGTTACAAATAACATATTGGATTTCATTTCAGTTTTGTTGAAAAAGTCATACAAGTCTGATAAAAATTGTTTTGTATCCTTAAGTATATATTTATTCCCATCTATTATAGGTCTAAGATGTTTTTCAACATATAAAGAAAAAGGTTTGGTACACCATCTCCTACGAGAGACTATATGTCTCATGGGGGGATTTATGCCATCTTTATGGATCTTGGTATCCCTTGTATAGTTGGGATCATTGGGTACTCTACTTCCAAAAATGTTGCTAGTTCTGTATTAATGATACAGCTATTTACCAATTCAACTATTGTTTTATATATATCAAACTTAATATTCTCTAGTCTTGCTTTATCAATAGTACTATAATATTCACCATTACTAAGCATGTCCATCATAGTTTTATAATATTTCATCGTATCCATAACTACCAGGGGTCCACCCTTGTTCGCAGGTCTGAACACTACTGTGTCATCCCGCTGTAGTCTCTGTAGCGCTTTCCTTTCATTTTGACTCAAATTACATTTACTGCCCTTCTTATAAATTTAATTCACTTGGTCTTCACTATGCAGTTTGTAAGCATCCTCTTCTACCAAATTGTAGAATGCTTCCACTAAGGGATGATTATGCGGTATGTATTTGCTAGGTCTTTTAAAAATCTGATTATAATTACTTTCACTATTTCCATACTGGTGTCATAACATAACATTTCTAATAAACATTTTAACATCAGTTAATGCATCTGTAAGTTGATTATACGTTGTAGGAATAAAATTCAAACCCTTATTTAATGCATCGATCCTTATGGTTTTTACGTATTTTTAAAAGATTTCCTAGGTATGAAGGTTCATTTAATACTTCGGAAATAGAAAGTTCATATTTTCATATAATATATAATGTTTTTTATATAATGTCTTATATTCATTCATAATGCACTCTAATAATAGTTGTATGAAAGTTTTCGAATGGTAGAATGTGTATATGAAGGTAGTAGTATCTATAGTTTATAGGCATAGGCACCTAGCGTATTTGGACAATAGTTTAATGGAGTGTTATAAGGCATTATATGTTTTTACTATAGTAGGTTATCTTTAGCAATGTACTGATGTTGAGTATGTACCTTTAAAATATTTAATTGATTAATTACTTTTAACATGTCATAAGTATATAATGACATGAAAGTGAAGTTTTTTAAATTTAATGGTCTGATGAAGCTGTATGTGAAAGCGCTTACCATGATGTATGCAAATAAAATCTGTATGTCTTTAATCTGAATGTATTCAACTGGAGTATATATATATTTTTAATACTGGATCTATTGCTGTGTTGTGGTTACCTCTTTGCTATATTTGTTGGACTTTCTTTTATTATCGTATCCGTTGGCCAAGAGGCATTTGCTCTGGTGGGTGCGTTAACATATATTAGTATAAGTCATACATCTGCTTGTTCTTTTTGTATGTGTCCTTTCAAAAAGGTCATGAGGAATTATGGAGGGAAACTGTTCAAATGTGTGCTGTCTGACCCAAATAGTTTTCCTAATGAGAGAGTGAGAGCAGAGCTACACAAAGGGCACAAGTGAAAGGAAAAGCCTTACCACTTTATGTTCTATGTCCCTGTGTCATTTCATGAACAGAAAGAAGGCATCATAGAGGGAAACTGACCTAACTTGTCTTGCCTAACCTAAATAATTTGCCTCATGGGAGAGTGACAGGAGACCTATGCAAAGGGCACAAGTGAAAAGAAAAAGCCTTACCTCTGCTTTTTACTTTCAGGAACAGAAAGTGTGGGTTTCACATGCTTCACTGTGTTTGTTTTTTAATGCTGGCCAACTCCCTCCTTTCCTGATTTAAAATTCCAGTGATATGAGCGTTCGTTAAAGTAAGGTTTCGGTGTTGTCATCTTGTTTAAGTAAGATTAAATTAAATGGATTTTCAGTCTACTCAAGTACATCCATACATATATATTATATATATATATATATATATATATATATATATATATAAATGGCTAGATAGATGTGGGTCTGCTTTGTTTCGTTGAATGTCATGTCACTGAATTTCATTTCACCCCGAGCACATCACTGAAAACACAAATTACTGAACACTCATTTCACTGAACTGAACATAGTATATATATGGCACTGAGTAGAGTACTGTAAGGCAAGTAAATGTTATATGCCCTTTTCCCCACTGTAGTGCAATCTAGGAGTTAGTATATATAGTTGTGGGGTTGTGGGGCACAGCTCCCCACATTGGGGGGTGTGAGGACATAGCCCCCCACCTTGTTTATTTTATATTATATTTTACCGAAAACTTCAAAACAATAGATTTTAAACAATAGACATGCATAGTTGCAACACCAATGACTAACTCTCTCTAGAAGACAATATATACTCAAACTAAGTAGGGGGGCTACTCCCCCCACACCCACCAATGTGGGGGGCTGTCCCCCCAACATACCCCTTAACTATATATACTAACTCCAGGATTGCGCTACAGTGGGAAAAAGGCCATATACATTTTACTTGCCTTACAGTACTCTACATAGTGCCATATATACTAACTGCAGTGCAGTGAAATGAGATTCAGTGAAATGAGTTTTCAGTAATTTGAGTTTTCAGCGAAGTGGTCAGAATTAAATGAAATTTAGTGGAAATGAGATTCAATGAAACAAAGTAGACCCATATATATATATATATATATATATATATATATATATATATATATATATATATATATATATATATATATATATATATATATACACACTGTATATATTTATAGGCACACACACACACACACACACACACACACACACACACACACACACACACACACACACACACACACACACACACACACACACACACACACACACACACACACACATATATTTATATATTGATAATGATAGTGAACACAGAATAAGCAATTACTATTTTTTCAGACATAGAAGACCCTGAGTTTATTTTGCTCTGTTTTTTTTGTTATTTTTTAATAAGTGTTCTGTTTTTCTATAATTCAGTATGTGTACCCTTGAGGTAAGATTAAACTGCCCTACCTAGCTCCTGTAAGACCTTACTATAGCTCTCACAGAATGGTAGTACTGACAATAACTGCAGAATTTCAGAGTCTGCAATCCTTTTTTCATTATTTTCCATTAACTATTACAGGCTGGTGTCCTTCTTCTAATGAATCCTTTCTTTCATCTGCAGAGCTGATTATAATACATTCCCTTTTAATTTCCTTTTGCTCTGAAGTATTGCATTTGACAACCTTGAGTCTCAACGTCTGATTCATTTGGAAGAGAGCTATAGTAATCACACAACTTTAGAGACTCAACAGATTTACAGCCCCAGAGGGTGAGGAAATTGGTAATGCCTTGACATGCAGGTTTCTTTCAGGAGCAGAAATTGTAAATGTAAGGTGTGAGATCTTGGGAGATAAACTTCGAGGGAGAATTATAGAAGATTTCATGTAAACCTAATGTAATGTACACTGAGTGAGAAAATTCTACTCAAACCACAAGCATTTTCAGACAAAGCTAAGTCCTAGTTTACATATATGTGTCGCTATAAGAATAATGTTGCAGTGCGAGAAAATCACACACATATACGCGTTGCGACGAGGAAAATATGTGTTTATTGTATCATTATCTTTTAAGCTTTACATTTGCAACTTGGCCCACCCTGATGTTTACAGGTCTCTTGCTTATATACTTAAACTTTCCCTCTGGTCCTGCTTCACTGTGACAGTGTGTACCTGGATCTATGTCTAATAAGGAAATGACATGCACATATATCCACTAACCACCAATTTTCCTCATAGTTGCATGGGCTATGCTTAACTAAGCATCTTAATCCAGCCTACCCAATGCTTATTAATACATTTTGTCTGGTCTGCTCTATATATATATATATATATATATATATATATATATATATATATATATATATATATATATACCCATTTTGAGTAATTCACTCATTTGTCCATTCATTCATCCTTACTTTTTGTAGCTTACTTTTTATGCACATGTCCTAGTATCTACTGCAGAAGCTATTTTTATTTATTTATTTTTGTTGCTTTTGCTTCACCATTATGACATTATTTGATAACCATTTTAATGTATAAGCTACATCTCATTACATTCTTGGATAATCTCCAAACCCTTACTATCATTACTCTTTTATGTAACTCACCATAATACAGCAACTTTTCACAATCTCTAACTATATGACTATCCTTCACCATTACTATCCATATCATCGTCTTACCTGAAATGCTTAATACTCCCTCATAATTTGTAAACATCTTTATCCTATAATTACTTCACTATCTCCTACTCAAAATCTGTTTTCAGCTGATTTCATTTGAAAGAAACTAGACTCATAACTTTGATGTTAGCTCATATTTTACTGTATTCTTTGTTTAACTGCCATGTTTTCATTAACTGTCATATCATTACGATTCTATTTATGCTCCTTTGATATTTTGTGTATGTACATTTTTTTTGATTAACTGAGATATCATTACTAGTCTATGTATGTATGAACATTTATTGTGTAAATCTGATATAACTCCCTTCAAGTCATTCGGTAAAACTGAACATTTCTCCCCCGGCCTCCAATGAAAATGGGACAAAAGCTTTAAATAAATCCACTCATAAATAAACAAATAAATAAATAAACATTCCAGAATCTATTAGCAACTATCATTTCTGTCATCACTGCTGTTCAGCTTAGTCTATTGGATTTTTAACCTCTGAGTGATTTCTACACAGATAATGGTATCTTGCAAAACAGGCACCAGGTACGCATATCAACCAGAGTCCATAATATTTGCACTTTAGGACAATAATACAGGGTTTGATACTTTAATATGCAATTTCTAGTATTCACAGCACTGTTATTCCTATTTGTAGCTAGATAGGTCACTACAATGTGTTTTCTCCTATACCATTCTGCCTTGAAGCCTGACTCACTGGTCTTTGTCTCCAATTAATTTTTCTTTCTTTAAAGTAAACTAAAATTCAAAATTAAGTTCCTAAAATGCCTTTTAAGCTCATGCATAAATGCTTTTATACAACTATTGCTGTGCTTCACTTGCCTGTTCCCTGAAATGACCATATCCATTGCTTCTTCAAGTGAGTCATATGCCTAGGATCTCACCCCCTAGCAGTTTGGAGTTTACATGTGAAAAACTACCGCATGACTGGTTTAAGTATTTTAATGCTTTCCTTTATATATGAAACAACTATGATGCATTTTACAGCTTGACAAATTAACCCAGCATCTTTTCTGTGCTTTGTTTTAGCCATTGCTTCACTGTAGGCCTAGGCACTCTTGTGCATAGCTCAAGCTGTTCTCCTTCCTCTGACACTTTACTTTAGAATTTCAGAGCACATAACAGCTTCTAGAATAATTGCTGGATGCTTTCACTTTTGTCTACCTAATCCATAAGACCAATTCTCTGCACACAATCTCAGTTAATCAGATAGATCACCTTCAGTATTTGCTCACTGTTGCTGAGGGGTGCAGTTTGACTGAACTAGAGAAGACAATGTTAAATTGGCAGTTTGAACCAAAACATATTATGTATGCCTTCAACATCTATTTCCTCATCCTTTTTTTTATGCTGAATCCTAGTGACTAGAGGTGACACTCCAAGACCATTTTAGCACACCTAATATAACCCCCTAAACTCAAATTCGTTATTAACCAACAATATGTCTGCATTTACTGTTCATAACAATGTAACAAAAATGTAATTCTGCACACTCTATACACAAAGTCCCACAAAATCCACTCATATACTCCCACTAAAAATATTACCCATCTAAATCAACTTTCTACAACTTATACATAATGTATAAGACAAAGACCACATTTCCTATTCATTACAATATAGTCACTTTACACACCACATCAATATCTCTATGTCCTGAAAACAACACTACCCACATAAATCAAACCAATAGATTGCATTTCCATTACAAATAAAAAATATAAAATACAGTCTATAAGTAGCCAATATTAAAGCACTACCAGCAGGGAAAAAATAAATTCTGACTACTTAAACCAATGTCAGTGGCACAGCAGGTGTCACCTTTGGTGATGGAAGTGAAAAAGGCTGTTTCATCGATTCCCACGCTATGTGACTGGACTGCTGATACAGCAGTGTAGCATTGAAAAGTGCTCCATTCATAAGTGTGCCATCCTTTTGAAAAAAATTAAACTCAGGTCCCATCTGCTTTCATTGGTGATAGCTCAAGTGGATGTAAAAAATCCTACACAACATGTCAAAAAGAGAAGAGAATGTTCCCTGATGACTTGGCAAAATTTCCCCTAATAGTTGAACTATCACCTTGGGTCTACCCTGAAAAGAGACCACTATCCTAGTGGGACTTATCCAGTTAACAATGGATTAGTGGATAGATAGACTCACTGTGCTACAAAATACATCAAAAATGAACTTGTATTCATAATTAAATACCATACCCATAAAAGGTTGTTTATAAAACCCTACACAAACTACATACAGCCTGATTCAATGGAAATTTGTGTAATTAATATAACCAAATAAAGTCAAGTGGCAGATCTAGAACAGCTATGGGAGGGGGAGCTACCACTGTCTAACAACAGATATCAGCAGTTATCCAGTACTAGACATTTTGATACACTCATCTCTCATTTTCTTTTCATGTTCTGAGTATTTAGAAATATACATATGAAGCTGTGAGCACTGAATTGAAGAAAGCAAATAAATGTCATACAGACATTAAAAGCATAATCAGAATTTATAGCACTAGGTATTCATTTTAGACAAAAGTAATTTCTTAAGGCAACCAAGGAGCACAAGAGTTACACTGTTTGTAAATGGAGTGATGCTATGAAACAAAGATATTAAACTTGTTACTAGAGCACAGCCTTAAACTATGTGGTATACTGACACTCATAATATTAGCACAAGTAATAAATGTTTAAGGAACACAGCACAGGATACAAGTAAGTTATTAAATTAGAAGGTCCAGTGAGGCTTTGCTAAAATTTGTGATATACATTAAACAAGATTTGAAGTCCTTTACTCCAAAATATCTTAATATTTTTTTGATTTCTGATATGTATTAACTGATGGATGTATAAACAGTTAACTATGTGCAAAAACAAAACACTTTAAAATGCTGTTTCATAAAACTACTTCATTAAGACAACTAAATAAAAATAATTTTAAAGAATGGTTGAAGAAATCATAGCTACATATACAAGAAAACAAGTAAGGAGTATATTCCCATTTCAAAATAAATGGAACTTAGTTGATGCAATGCATTTTTTGCATTAATAAACAAATATGTTAGGATTGAAAGAAATAGGATCTTTTTAAGCTCTTTAGTATAAATGTTCATTTATTCTCTTAGGATAATTTGTACTCTTTACAATCTTGGTAAAGGTCTGCCTCACAACTAAGAGATTATAAACATTTAATCCTACTCTAATTACCCAAATAAAACATCTTTGAAATGAAGGTTATTTTTTGGTTTTGACCAAGTCATGAGCAAAGATGGCAAGAGGTATACACTTTCACCAATATCTACTTTGATCCTGCCAGGATTAAGGAAAATAATAAAAACTTTCCTCCTGCAGTCCATAACACAGAAATACACTAAATGAATCACCCCTGCTTTTTCCGACCTTCTGCACATATACTACATACATTGAGGCTTTATTCAGGATTATAATTTGGCCTACAACCAGAGCCGAATCATGGCCAAATGGGGCCCTAGGCTGGGTAATAGCCTAGGGACCCCTAAGCAGCCCTTCCTGTAGCAACCCCCTACCCCATGAAACAGCCCCCTCTCCAGCCATTCCAGTGTTCCATTACTTGACTTTTTCTCCCCATTTAACATAAACACTGTTCAAATCCATCAACGTGTATACTGTTTTCTTATTTACTTCTACAATGATTACAGATATTGAAATAAAATAGTACAAAGACTAATAGCCACTTGTTAAACAAGCAATACAGTCTCACAATGAAAAAAGACTTATCATGAGCAGTAAACTTCTCTGTCCTTAAAACTCACATTCATTGAAATAGCATTAAATCCCACATTCAAAGAAAATACATTTGGCCAGTAGAGAATGAAGTCTACCTTTGGGTTGTTTTCAAACCATATGCTGGACAGACTATGTCATAAAAACAAACTGTTTCACCAAGGAAAAGGCTCCAAATAACATCCACAGGAATTGAGGAACACAGGTTTTATTGTAAAGCGCTTTTCGTCGCTCAACAGTAGAGCAACTTCTTCAGACAAAATTCAATCAAGTAATTAGTGTATTTATAATACAATCAATTTTAAAAACCACCCACATTTAAAGTGGTATTAAGTACAAGTAAAAAACATAAATAAACTACTAATTCAACCTTCTTATAAATAAATAACCTAAATTAAATTAAGTTAAAAACCGTACAGTTTACAGATAAAATGATTGTTGCTATTGTTGGTATTAAGTACTTAATGTAAGCCAGTGCAGTAATTATAAGATGAATTAATTCATTTTGGCAAGATAATCAACCATGACAGTAATTAATTTAGTAAGATTATAGCCTGTTTAAATATATAAATGTATAAATATATAAATATATAAATAAATGTTCTATGCATGAATATGTAAGTAAACATCTCATCTAAATATGCACATACATACCTAGTTAGTTCATTTATAAAGACATTAGTGAGGTTATAACCTGTTTGAGTGTAGTAATGTATATATGTGGATATAAGAGTATGTAAATAAACATTCTAATGTGAATATGTAAATAAATATTCTATATAGATGTATACATATATATATATAATTAGTTAATATGTAAAAACATTATATTGTGACATAAAAGTATGACTATATTTAAAAACTGTAGAGTGATAATGTAATCCTTATAATAAACTTGCCCTAATACCATATTTATTTATTTATTTTATTTGTTTCCTATCCAAGCTTTTGAGTTTCAACAAACAACTAATGTTACAGTGTTCCTTTAGGCCTGGTTTAACAAAAGATAACTGCCAAGATAATTCACGGTCTTCTAGTAACAGGTTGTATGGGCCCCCTCTAGTGTCAGTTTGAATTTGATCAAAGGCAGTAAACTTAAAATTGTGCCCTGGGTTTGCTGCAATGTGTTTAAATAAAGCATTTTCTGTCTTGCCATTAGATATTGCATATGTATGCTCGTACACTCTATCTTTCAGTCGACGTTCAGTCTTTCCTATATAGAAAGCTGAACATAGAGTGCATGTAGCTACATACACTATAAGTTTTGAATTACAGTTAAGCTTGTATTTGATTTTATATTTTGTGTTATTAATAGTAACATATTCGCTGCAAGACATAAATTTACACATATTACAGCTCCCACAGTTAACCATCCCTTTTCTATTAGTAAAGCTGTTTATTATGTTTGTTTCCAAAATATTTTTAATGTTTCTCCCTTTTCTGTACACTATTCTGGGGTTTTCCATGAATTTGGAATTTATGTTTTTATCTTGTTGTATAATTACCCAGTTTTTGTACAGTATCTTTCTGATAATGTTACTATCCATACTGAATGTTGTGATATAACTTATCTGATAGTTGTTTACATTTTCTTGCTCGTTGTTGTCAGAGGTAACAACTTCTAACATAGAACTATCAGTGTTAGATACAGTTACTGTGTTAGGGCTTACACTTAAACTATTGTTAGATCTTTCTCTAGTTTGTAATATTGGTACAATAGTACCACTGTCTCTTTTGTACATGACTTCGTGAACCATGTCATTCACTAAGTCAGTCGGATAGCCTCTTTCAGTAAATAACATTTTTAATGTACTACATTCAAGTAAAAAATCACTAGACAAAGTTGTCATACGGGCTGCTCTAATAAGCTGTCCCTTAACTATAGCTTTCTTTTGTGTAAATGGGTGGAGGCTAGTGTAATGAAGGTACGAGTTACAAAAGGTGTCTTTTCTATGTATTTTGGCAAAATACTGCATACCTTGGAGGTCCTTGGATAAGTTGACATCAAGGTAATTTGTAGACAATGTTTGAAAGTCCAATGTGAATTTAAAAAATTCAGTAGTGTTATTCAGGTAAAGTAAAAAGTTGTCTGCTAACTGCTTTGGTCCTTGAAATAAAATAAAAATGTCATTAAGGAACCGAGTGTAATATTGTATATGCGAAATCCACTCGGTGTTCTGAAAAATGTAATTGTTTTCCCAGTACACCATTACTGTATTAGCTAAACTGGCCCCAACTGGCGAACCCATCGCAACCCCACATTTTTGTAAATATAACTTATTGTTAAATGTAAAAAAATTGTTTGTTAAAATAATGTCAAGTAGTGTTGTGACTGTAAACATCTCATTAGATGGTGCACCTTTTTTAATGAGAAATAAATTCACCCATTCTATAGCTTCTAAGTGGGGAATAGATGTATACAAGTCTATAACATCTATAGTTAAAAAATTATTTTCTTCGTTGTATACTATTTTATTTAAATTCTCAAGAAATGTCCACGAGTCTTTGCAGACTTGTGGTTCGGTTTTCAGGTATTTTTTCAGGATGTAGTCAACTACTTTTGCAGCAGCATAGGTGATAGAGTTACATCCATCTATCAATGGTCTGAATGGCGGATTTATAATGTTTTTATGAATTTTTGGCATCGCAAATAAAATAGGAATCTTAGGCCAGTTCATCGTTATATAGTGATATGTGTCTATGTCAATGTATCCGTCCATAAACAAGTCACTATAGTAGTTTTTGATCCTCCTGTATGCAGTATTTACCTCATTAATAGACACCTTTGTGTATGTTTCACACTCCAAAATGTGCTCTACCCTGTTGACATAATCACAGTTATCAAATATAGCTAGCCCACCACCTTTGTCTGGTTTTATAGTTCTAATGTCTAGTGATTTGAAAGTAGATAGAGATGCTAGTTCATCAGTACTGATGTTACTGGATCTCAAGTCCTTATGGAAGACATTGTTGTGGCTATTGTTTAAGCAGAGCAAGTCCAATTCCATAAGTTGTTCAAAAGTATAAAGTGTAGGATGTAAAGTAGGATTATACTCACTAACTACTTTTAAAGGGTTTGTTAAAGTCAAAGAGTTTCCTAATAGTAAGTTGAGGTTGAGTTTTCTTACAAACAACTTAAGGTCTTTAATACTTTGAACCAAGTCCATGTTCTTACTAGGGACAAATGTTTGTCCTTTAGCCAAAAGTTCAACTAAAGTGGGATCTATTTCTATACAGGAGAAGTTATAAATATTAAAGTCTCCTGCTGTATTTTGAATGACAGTTGGTCCACTGGTGTCATTCATTACCTCTTTGGTTTGTTGTAGGGACGAAGTTTGTTTTTTTGATTCTGAAAGTTCTGATTGTTATATTGTCTCTTAGGTATAGCACCCAAATTGGGGTTATTTTGGTCATCATCATGTGATGTTCTATTTGTATAATTCCGATTCGGTTGTTCTCCGTTAAAGTTCCTTGATTTTCCATTTCTAAGTCGCCCAGCCCAGGTGTTGTTGTTCGGGTTGCCATCTCTATTGTTTGAATTGTGGGTATCATAGTCTTGGCTAAGGTCTAAGTCGTCTTGTTGTAAGTCAGCAGAGACAGGGCAAATAGCTGATGCATTAGCTAGTCCATTTTGTGACCCTGGTGGACTAGGGTACGCTCTACCGTTATCATATGCTAATCTATCACGGCTGAGTTTTTTGGCTTTGTTTGATTTTAATTTTATCAATAATTGATCAATAGAGTTAAAAGTTCTATCGTATTCGTACTTATATCTAAAGAAGTCGACATGATTAGTTATAGTAGTATTTAATTCAGCGACTTCCCTAGATAAATCAGTTATTTGAATGTTATAGTGCTTAATCATACAGTCCATCAGAGCAAATCCTTGTTCGTCAAACAAAG
Source organism: Protopterus annectens (assembly GCF_019279795.1). Taxonomy (NCBI): domain Eukaryota; kingdom Metazoa; phylum Chordata; order Ceratodontiformes; family Protopteridae; genus Protopterus; species Protopterus annectens. Next base: position 205,499,179 of record NC_056742.1, read on the forward strand.
TAATAAGTTCAAGGTGAAATGATGAATTAGCTACTAATCCTGTGGGATAAATATGGTGCCGAAGCCCCTTCGGCACTACACGTTGTTTACAACATTCCTGGAAGAAGTTAACTTCCAGTTGCAGTTTTTTAATTTTGAGTAATTTGGCATCTAGTAGCTTAAGGTTATTTGTGAGTAGTTGTTCACTAACCTCTGGTGTCTCAGCGTTGTCAGCCGGTCGCTCTAATAAATTTTGTTGGCCAAACATTAAGTTTTTAGTATTTTGAATCCAATCTTGGAATAAAGGAGCTCCAATAAGTTCTCCAACACTGTCTTGAATGTTTGTAACTGCTCTAGTCTCGTTATTGCCTTCGCGTAAATGATTCACTTGACTCGGGTTCCGTGAGCCTGATGTTTGCGTAGGCAAAGGATTGCCTTGCCCAGAGTTTGTATTAGAGTTCGTGTTAGATTCACGTAGCTGGGTATTGTTTTCACTTACTAGCAGTAAGTTAGTTCCACAGCTTTCAATACTTTGGTTCGATAGCCTCATAGTAGTAGTAGGAGGTGTCCGTTGTCCTAGTGGTATAGATCCCTGAAAGTCAGATGTATCTGTAGTACGGGAATAATTTAGGTTGAAGCTCTTCGTTTGAGAATCCAAACGCGAAGATAGAAGGTCAACGTGCTGAGTGAGCGCCAAAATAAGAGCTGTCAGATTTCCTTCCTCTGCATTAGTTTCTCCTCCAGTTTAACCCGATGGTATATCAGGAATAAAGTCCTCATTATCGCTAAGGTTGTTAGAAGCCATAAGACACACACGGGACAGACTATGTCATAAAAACAAACTGTTTCACCAAGGAAAAGGCTCCAAATAACATCCACAGGAATTGAGGAACACAGGTTTTATTTTAAGCAGTAAACTTCTCTGTCCTTAAAACTCACATTCATTGAAATAGCATTAAATCCCACATTCAAAGAAAATACATTTGGCCAGTAGAGAATGAAGTCTACCTTTGGGTTGTTTTCAAACCATATGCTCCTTGCACACATTTTAGAGCCACACATATATGTATCTATCCTTTCATTTACTTTCCTGATTGTATTAAATTATATTATTGTGTAATACAGCACCACTTGTTAGAATGTGTTTTAAATTTGTAGTTTTGAACATTATTCCAGTAAGCAATGAAAGGAAATGTACAAACCAATAATAACAAAACTAAGCATTTCAGAAAATTTCAACTATAAAAGCCCACTCAAGCTTCTGACATTGCAATCCACCTGTATCAGTCAATAAGCACAATCTCTGCAGATGTAAAAGTCATTTGAATAACTCCAGATTAAAGAAATTTGTAACAAAAGAAAAGGTTGCTACTGGCAAACAACTATAAATTTCAGTGTTTCATCAACAAATGCAGTGTCTGCTGCCATTGAAGAATGAATTGCCTATGTTACCTTAAAAAATGGTAAAAAAAAATCTGAGTAAGCAGAATTGTGTCCGTGAAAGCGCTCACATCTTCTATACAATAAATTGCTGATTTTACATATCTTGGACTTTTTTATACATCTTGGAACCTTACCATCTTGTGTAGAGTTTAAGTTGGACTATCTCCTTCCATTGAAGTTCAGTGTCGTTTCATTCATATTTTCCTGGGCACTTTGATATCTTCGTGGGATCCTGAAACATTTGTTTTTTAGTTTATATATATATATATATATATATATATATATATATATATATATATATATATATATATATAATTTTATGTCAGTTTTTCCAAATAGCATTAAAGGCTTTATGCCTTTTAACAAAAAACAGTGAAGCCCAGTTCTGTTTCAAAATGCATCTCACTCATTTCAGACACTTAACTGTATCTCCTTGTGCAAAACAACTTTAAACTACCAGTATAAAACATTTTTGCTTAAATCAAAAAGACTGTGAACTATCTGCTATTTAATCTTTTAAGGCTTAACCAACAAATCTACTGTAGATCAAGTAACTACAAGTGTCAGAGGTAACCAGGCCCAGTTATTAACATGACTGGATCAATGAATCATCAAAGAATAGTTTTAAAACCAAAACCTATTATGTTAAATAGAAAGAACTCACAATTCTTAAAGCATAGGGTGGTGTTTATAGTTGTTATGCAAATGTGTGATGTCAGTCTGCACTTCCCATGTGTTAGCTCAGCCAAGCCACAATTTACAGAGGATGTTTTCAATCACACAAATTTGCCTCAGAAAAACTTATAAAAATGAATATTTAATGAGATTGTAATGAGAAGTACAGCTTGTTATACTTAAATGCCCCCTTTCTGCCTTTTGCAATTCATAGTAGTTTCTTTACATGCTTCCATGCCATCCAATGATGTGATATAAAATAAGAAATTGTGCCTTTCTTCCTAATTTGCATTTGGGAAAGATACTTTCTGTAGCTGCAAGCCTAGCAATTTCCCAGTGTGAGCTGCTTGTCTTGGCAAAATCAAAATTGGGTCTATATTACTTCAGCAAAAGACATATTCATCGAATACTTCTTTATCGCTCACCAGATGCCAAAATTAACTTCAGCGAACTGCAGAAATTTTCCTAGAATTTGGAAACACTAGCTCACTAAACATATGTAACATAAAAAGCCCCTGTGCTTCCCACCCCTTACCTATATAAACCAACTCCGAGATCACTTTACAGTGGGGAAAAGGGGAAAGTTAAGAGGATGGCCAAGTGTTTCTGAACCATGGAAAAATTTCTGTGGCTTGCTGAAGTTAATTTCGGTGGCTGGTGAGTGATGAAGACGTATTTGCTGAATATGTCTTTCACTGAAGTGATATAGACCCAAAAATGAAGGAGGCAAGAAGGCAAAGATACATTCAAATAATAACTCATTTCAGTATTAATTATCAAGGAATTCTTGATAGATTTAGAGATGACAGGGACTTTTTAAGGGCTTTAATGAGTATGTATGACTCACAGACAGGGACTGGGGGGATTCATGGCCTTCATATACCTGTGGACACTAAGGTATTTATACTTTGTTAGAAGGTACAATTTTAGAGACTGAAAAATGCAGGAAATGATGTAAATATATTGAAACAAAAATTGTTATACAAGGAGAGTATTTATATTTTAAAATATAAAACTTTGATACCCAATGGTTTGAATAATGAGTTGAATTGGAAGTGTTTACTTTAAGAGGGAAATATTGTTTGATTAATGGGTGTGTATAGATAATTGATTGTTATATAAAGATGAATGTATTTTGCATGGTTTTGTTATTCCTTGAAGGTGGATACACCGAGGCGCTAGAGTGTGAATAAAGAATAAGTGTTTGTATCCAGTTGCTTCACTTTGTTGTCGATTTTGTAACCACAGTCGGTGGTTATATTCCATTTGATGGGTCAGAATTGTTTATAACTAAGGTATTTATAGCTCTCACTACATTTGCCTCGAGACATTCCATACACAGACTGGGGACACATTGCATATTTCTCAGGCTTCTGCAGTTTAGGATTTCTTAAATGTTCTCTTAACATATGTAGATCAGTACATCAGTTTCCTGATGTTACTTCAGGACCAATCCAGAACCATTCATGCCTTTTAGTGGGATGACACATTTCCTTAAGGTGTTATAGATTGTACCCATATTGCCATTAGGGTCTCCTCCATTCCACAGTGGGAAAGCAGTATTGGAATAGGAAGGTCTACCATTCTATCAGCTGCCATGCATTGGGTGATTCATGCAGGTGCATCACTAATGTTTCAGCCCAACATCCTGGTAGTACCCATGAGTCTCATATTTGGCACCCAAGCTCACTCTACCACCTCTTCCTCTGTGGTAGGATGCCTTATGATCACGTTGTTGGTAAGTTGAAATTTTAATTTTAATCATCTAATTATTCCATTTAAAATGCATTTCCTATTACTAAACCACCATTTTCTTGTCCCTTTCTCTTCTTTCCTTGTGTTTTGTAGCTGATACAAACTATCCACTGGAGCCTTGGCTTATAAACCCTGTGAAAAAACCCAATGGGAGCTGCAGCAAAAAGGTTTAACAATGTCCTGTCTCAGATATGGATTGTCACTGAGAGAGTGTTTGGCCCACTGAAAGCTGGACTCTGTTGCCTGAATGAGTCTATGAGTGTCCTTCAGTTTCACTCCACTACTGTATGAAAGATGATGACCATGTGCTGCGTTCTACACTTTATGATTATGTACAGGTCTGTGGTGAAATATCTCATAAGGTAACTGCAGCTCCCTATACAGCTCCTACTGTGACTGATGATAATTTTGGTGACCTGCCAGCAACAGTAAAAAGGAATCCCACATAGTAGGCTCATGTGCCGTATACAGCTGCAGAGGTAAAGAGGTGAAATCTAATCTACAACTATAGAGCATGCCATTGAGGATAGTGTTTTCTCATTATAAAAAACACAGAGTATAGGTGACACATGCAGTGTTATATGTATATGTTTTTTTTTTCAGCATTGCCTTTGACCTTAAACAGTGACATTAGTCTACTAAAATGCATGCCGTAGAACTGAGATAATGCCTTGTTTTCATTACCTGCAATGATAACCATGACTTACAGTAGGTAAAGGTCAAATGTGTCATAGACAATGTCCCCTAAAGATAGGGCAGGTGATGATATCCATGATATCGAGGAGGTGCTGTCATGTGAGCTTGATGCTGACTTCCTGCGATGACTTGACCTCCTGGTCGCAGGTGATCCTACTGACACTGATCTCCAGTGCTGTATGATCCAGTACTTAAATGAGAGGTTCTCCTTTGTATGGATGAATGCTGAGGAGGCCTGCATGAATTGTGTTGTGTTAGTTCCCTCTTATTATTTCAGCAATTTGCCTGAGAATCACTTGTAGTGTAACATGATATGCCTAAATGTGTGTGGACAGTACCCTATCCTCTTCCCCTTCAAAAGCTTACTCCTACTTGACTCTAGAAGATTCTGACTAGTGTACACATGGGGCAGAAATGGCTGCTGTGTGTGCTACAGCACTGCACATGAGTATAACCATAACATTATTTCTGCTCTTTACCATTTCCTTGATATGTTGAAAATCCTCAATACACAATGCAGTACTCAAATTATCTCTACCTGACAGTGTGGCAGTGGACTAAGCCTAAGCAATGCCATAGAACATTTGTTGTTGGTCAGCCAATACTTTTCATGTTTCTGGAGGGAGTTTTGACATGTGCCTGTACCTGGCACATCTTTGCGCAGGTGCTACAGTTGACATTGCTACTTCTGAGATGGTTCATCCTTCCAGAAGGTGTTCCTGTTGTTGAGAAGACACTGGTGTTGAATTTTATGGGTACTCTCCTTGTCAGCAGGCAATGTAATGACCACACATACTTTGCTTTGTGATCCACTGACTCTTACTGCAGAATTTTCTAACTCCTCTGAGGTATGCGATCCTAACATTAGATTTGGTGACTATGTGTCATTGACCTCAGGCTGTCTAATGAATGTAATAATGTTATCATAATCAACAGCTATTCTGCTGCTGACACCTTAAGGTTGCCACCAGCCCTGCTATCAGTGGGGCACTCACATTTTGGATGTAACGATCCAGTCACCTGCACCAGAAAGCAGAAGAACAAAACAAATTACACTTTTTCTGAATCTCTGAACTGCCAAGAAAAAGCTGCAAACACTTCCTACTTTCATTTGTGATGTCACCAACCTGAACCTTCAGGAAAAGCTGTTCACTGTTAGGTATTGGTGGTGAAAATAGTGCACCAATTGGCTGAAATGTCTGTAGGTTACAGGGGCTCACATGAGGAAAAGTCCTATAAAGCCCACTGTTGCAGCTGTGGGAAGTGATAATAATAATAATAAAAATAAATAAATAAAAAAGCAAGCCTAAATGAAAGAAAAGAGGACAGCCAGTATGCTGGTAAGGAAGCCAACCTGCAGACCAGTAAGGAGAGCAGCTTGCCATTCAGGAAACAAACCAGTAAGGTTGTCAACTAGCCAGCCAGAAAATAGGTCAGTGGGTCAGCCGAAAAGGTGGTCAGCAAGCCAACTAGTAAGGCCGCCAGTAAAATGGCCAGCAAGATGGTCAGCTAACATGTAGGCCAGTAGGCCAGCAAAATGGATTTCTAGCAAGAGGGCCAGTATGCCAGATATCAAGGTGGTCAGCATGCCAGGTAGTGAGTTGGCTAGCCAGGAGGCCAGCATGGTGGCCAGCCAGTCAGGAGGTCAGCTAGCCAGCCTGCCAGGAGGCCAGCAAGGTGGCCAGCCAGCCAGCCAGTAGGTCGGCCAGATAGCCAGGACAGCAAGGTGATCAATTAGGTGGCCAGCAATCCAGCCTGGAGGGAAGCAAGGCAGTCAGCCTAGAGAAAAGGACACCAGCTAACCCAGAGGTAGGGAAGCCCAATAGCTAACCATTGGTGGTGGTAAGTATAGCAGGAAGCCAGCCAAGTAAAGACCACTGTTGTCCTGTTCTGCTCTATAGTGGAAAACAGATCTAGCATTTTAGGTCAGTAAAATGAAAAGTGGAAATGTATTTGATATCTTTTTTTTTTTTTTTTAATTATATTTCTCAATGCTGCATTAAAAAAGGAAAATAGTGCGTGTTTTATATTGCAAATAGATTTTATAGTGGCTGTTTTGGGATGATTTACAAGAACTCATTTTAAAGGTAAAATTGTGTGTGTGCGTGTGTGTGTGTGCGTGTGTGCGCATGCATGTGCGCACGTGTGTGTGTGTGTGTGTGTGTGTGTGTGTGTGTGTGTGTGTGTGTGTGTGTGTGTGTTTATATCTATTCATGGGTGTAGGGCACCTGATCAAAGGGACACAATGCCAACAGCCACGAGACAGACATAAAAACATTGACTTAAACAAAGACATGTTTTGTGCATGCTCTGGGGATTACCCCGTAGCATGCACAGAATATGTTGATATTTGTTAATTCAACATTTTTACACTGATCTCCTGGCTGTCTGCATTTTGTCTGTTTGATTAGGTGTCCTTTCTTGCTATGTATGCACACAAGTGTGTGTGTGTGTGTGTGTGTGTGTGTGTGTGTGTGTGTGTGTGTATCTGTATATCTATCTATAATTTTATATATATATATATATATATATATATATATATATATATATATATATATATATATATATATATATATATTGTGTGTGTGTTTGTGTGTGTGTGTAAATTTTATTTATTTTTGGGGCTATGTTCAGAAGTAAATTTAGTGATTTTTTTGCAGTACCTTACTTCTCTAGAATGTCCAGGCTTTTGAAATGCTTGGTCATAACCTCCACCCATGACCACACCCTATGATGTCATATAGTTGCCACACCCCTGTGCCCCACTTTGGACCACTGAAAAAGTAGCAACCCTATGACATCTTCCACCTTTGTTAGTAGAACTGCTACTTTCTGTTGCTGACCCTGTGAAGAATTAATTTATTATATTAATACAGAGAGAATGGAGTATACCACTGAATGCTGCGTAATGGATTGTGAAGTGCACTTACTCTGCACACTCACTTCATTTTCCTGACCAAAAGAAATGAAGGGCTCATCTGTTGGTAGTGAATATCAAGTGTTACATGCAAGTGGTTAATCTCTGCAGTTATCACGTTAATAAGACTATGTCATGGAGGGTATACTACCCTTCCTGAACACATCTGTGGATGTTGCTGAGATGTCTAGTTGCCAGTGTCCACACCACCTTTAACTATGCCTGTGTTATCCTCATTATTGTCATAGTCATCTCCTCATATGGAGAGAAGGCATCCCTCATCAAGTGTTAAAGAGATAAGTGAAGGAGGTCACCCACCAGTGCTGTTACATGCAATGTGATTCTACCTTGCTTCTGCTCTGGCACATCCTACCATATTGTTGGCCTTTTTTCTGCACTGTGTCATTCTTTGGTTCCTCCCCCTAAAACCATTTATTTTCATGACCACCTGGTTTCACACCTCTGCAGTCACAGCTTGTTTTCACTACCTCCCATTTACACAAATATGATGCAATAACTTGAAATAACATATATGAGCCACCCAAATTAAACTTTATTTTACAAAATTAAATACACTCATCACTCTGCAAAAAGAAGTTGAAACCATTCCTGAACTCCTTATATCTAAATAAATGTTAAACCATGACTGCAGTACCATAAGAAAAGGAAAATAAAAATCACTGATGGTCTATATATAGCATTAGCAATAATGTCATATCCTTACAGAGACGCACAAATCACCTGAGCATTCTCTTCACATATTGTACTGCTAACTTGTGCATCTTAATCTACAAATAAGGATAAAAATGACAAGGTTTTGTCATTCCCATATGTTATGAAAAAAGATCTGCACACAATGTAATTTTCAGGAAACTTTCTCCACATATTCTCTATGTAAATAACACTGCCATGGATACTTAGCTTTAACAAATAACAGAAGAAATTCCCAACATCTGCAATTACCATCACTGTCATTGTCAACAACATACAACAACTGTATGTAATCCTGACTTCAAGTTGAAAAAAAAAATACATTTCCATGAAAGCAAATAACAATTAACTCGAATTTCCATAGCTTGCTAAAATTTGATAACTGTAAAATGATTTTGGCTTGCTTTAAAATGTCTGTACTTTCTTATAGCATTTGCCACTGAACTCAACTGATGTCAGACAAATATGGCAGGTTTACTGTTAATTCAGGCTGATTTACATGCTTTGTATGTAAATTAATGCCAGTCATAATGTTCTCTATGTATTGCAGTAATACGTATGTGTATATGATTATATAGACATACCCTTCTGGTGGTTGTGCATGAGCTGTGCTGAGACGGTCTGGCTGCTGGAATAAGTGGCAGTGCACAGCACGTCTAAATGTAACTTATCTATCCCATGGGACTTAAAAAGAAAGTTGCCCTAAGTCAGTATGTATCTCAGAGTACAATGAATCCTAATCCATTACCATCCTGCAGATAATGACACACATTTGCAGTACTAATTGTAAATTAGTTTGCTTACCAGTTGGATACATCACATGATTCACTTAGAAAACAGTTACTATTAAGGGATTATTTCAATCACTACTTCAAGTTCCATGCATCCATAACATCAGAATATACAATGTTAATGAAAAATGAGTATTTCATTTGAAAACATTACTCTGCTTAATGAAATCCTTATAGGAACCCAAGAAAAATAATGCAGTAATAACAATGTATCTATCTATATCTATCTATATACCTATCTCTCTCTCTCTCTCTATATATATATATACATATATATATATATATATATATATATATATATATATATATATATATATATCTATATATATATATATATATATATATATATATATATATATATATATATATATATATATATATATATATATATATACACATATATATATATATATATATATATATATATATATATATACACACACATATATATATATATATATATATATATATATATATATATATATATATATATGTCTGTCATGTCACGTTTACATTGATGTTGGTAAGCCTAAATTAACAAAAATACACTGCAAAGTTGGAAGGGTGTAATCATCCCCAAAACAGACTAGCTGGTGATATAAAAAGAGATGCAACAAACGGAGGAAGGTTTGGCATCCTTTTGCATCGTACTTGCAGTAAAGAAAAAAATGATTTTTTTTTTTATATTATGGGGAAAAATCACAGAATAAACCAAAATATTTCCTACTTTTGTTTTTATTAATACATATAAGTATAGCGCAATGATAAGCATACACATACATTATACAGTAGATAAGCAAAATGCCTCCCTTTTGTTCTTTTCTCCATAGCTGATGAGGAAATCCAGTACAATAGTCACCAAACTCTGAAAGGATTGGGGAGAATATAATCAAGATCATCTGTGAATATGCTAAAATTAACCATAATCTCACAGTAAATATGTCTGATTAAGCTAAGAATTCAGTTTAATATGATCTGAAGTATTTATTTAATAAGCATTTAGAAATAAGTACTAATGAACTATATTTGCACAAATAATTAACTACCCTAGAACAATTCAAACACAATCCATTTCAGTAGCTTATTGAAGATTTTTTTTATAAATATGTTACCATTTGTTACCTTAAACCTGCTTAGTTATACTTTCCAGTAGCAAAAATCAGAAAATATTGCCACTGCACAATGCACTACCATTTCCTTAATGAAATCTGCTTAGTAAATACTTATGAGAAACATTTCCACATTTCCCCAGGGTAAAGAATGTACCACTATTTCATATATTATACTTGCATATTATATAGAGTGTTAGCACTGTTAATAAAGTGTGCTCTGATCTACCAATAAGTTATGATAGAATTTACTGTCTCTGCTTTATTTGACTATCTACTCTCCCTCTCTCTTTTTCTTACTTCAAATTTTCATTACTTTGTGCTTTTTTTCTTCCTCCCATCTATGTTCATTTCTACACAGGTCCAGAAATCCAAGGATCAGCCCATCAATGTACCTCTTAGATCAGGAACCATTTTGGCCTCTGCATGACCACAGATGTCCTCACAGTGTCAGGCAGCAGATTTTAGTCCTGATGGCACCCTGACATGGCTGATTAACCATGAAATTTATGAGATTTGGGACTTAGCAGCGGATGTGGTTGGTTTGGCAGTAGAGAGTCGACTTTGACCCATGTAAGATCTTCTTCAGCGGGAGTGACACTCTTGGCCCTAGTTAGCACCAACTACTGAGCCACCTCAAAACTCTGTCCCCCCAACATTGGGATCTTTCAACCATCAGGAAGAGGAAACACTTGAGGTCCTGTACACCAAGGTGTTCCCTCTGAACAACCCCACATCAATTCCCTCCCTCCATAATCCTCTCTCCTACTCTGTCTAATCTACTTCATTCCCAACTTACCCTCTTCTATAAAAAATATCTGAAGAATAGGGAAATCTATACCCTGCCAAAAAAGGCAGAACCCCTCCTCTCCTACCTCCTCCAGCAAAACCATCTTGATGTGTCCCTTCTGTGTGAAGCTCTTTGTGATGCCTCCCAATTTACAGTCTTTCTTATCTTTTCCTTTCCCACTTTTTAAAGATACAATCATGGTGTCCACATAAGGACACCCCTATAGAAAATGTATACAACCCCTTTATATTTTTTAAAGTTTATTATAAATAGCTGTGCTGTATACCACTCACCTTAACTACCTTGTCAGTACATCTCCCATGCTTTCACATATCTGCATTCACCCCACAATATATGAATACTTCCAAAATCTTATGAGCATATACATTTCAATGTATTAGTTCCTACATGCTTGAAGCATAACTTCACTAACTTTAAGCATTTCATGAAAGCTGGTATTTTCTCACAGAAGATCTCTCACTGCTGTAGTCATCACTTGCTTGTAGAAGTACTCTCTGCAAATAATCGCTACAAAAGTGGGAAACCTCAGGACTATGAATACCATCCATAGTTACTGTTAGTACACATCCAGTTTACTCCATTTTATACAATATTGCATCACAAACAGGTGAGGCCTTATTCTGTGTGAATCTAGAGTGAATTACTTTTAAAACACCATTAGAACAGAACTCTATATGACTTTATCATAACCCCAATTTACTAGTAAGTGTAGATTCCACCAAATGTATTATCTTACTATTGTGTGTTATTTCAGGGGGACTGAGTCGCAGGTACCTATTGCTGCTTCTGTTACATGTGTGAATTACAGTAAAGACCAATACATGTTACTAAGACTGCAAGAGTTGATACTATTTGTAAGTTATGGCATAAGCAACTTAATTCAGTGTATGTTGAACATCCTTTTATTCAATTTTTTTAACTGCTGTAATGGCATCATGGCAATGCTTACTAAGTTGCACTGGACTATAATTATAGGAAAAACAATGCAAATGTGTTACAAGACCAGTTATACCTTGTAAATACCCACCCTCTTGCTGTACTCCATTCTTTAGAAGGGTAAAGCAGGTTAATCCTGGGGAAAATGTATTAGTATACATCCAATCAATCAGGTTTAAGTGGAGGGATGTTAGGGTGGCACTTTGCTTAAAACTGCAAGGGTACATTTGTTGCAGACTTGAGGTAGGCACTAGCTAACAAATCTGTCTCTCCAGTATATTCTGTTTATGTGCTGGTAGAGCTTTAAATCCCTGGTATTGATACCAGTGAAGCAAATATGATTTACAAAGATACCAGAGATCAAGAGATTGCAGTACCTCCTAGCAAAGTATACAAGGCATAGATCACCACACAAGAACCTATAAGAGACAAAGGAAAGAGACAGTGATTCAAGGCTTTCATGGTAGTCTCTGGACTTTACATTAAAGTTGATTAGTATGCCTAGAAACATAAAAGCTGAAAGGGGTCTTATGCTCAAGAACTGATTTGATTAGGGTTGTATAAATAGGAATAATTTTTTTTGACTTAGATGAAGAAGAAGTAATTAGGGATCTGGGGACCCAAGTTGATAGTAATCTCTCCTTTGACAACCACATTGCCAAAGTGGTTAGAAAAACCTTCTATATAGGCCACCTTATCATGAAAGGGTTCACATCTAGATCAAGGGAGGTCATAGTGCCCCTTTGTTCATCCCTCATAAGGCCCATAATAGAATACAATGCCCCATTTGGGATGTACCTTACCCGACACCTGCAGCAACTAGAAAGAAGGGATTCACATCTAGATCAGGGGAGGTCATCGTGCCTCTTTACTCATCCTTCATCAGGCCCATAATTGAGTACAATGCCCATTTTGGGATGTACCTTACCAGACACCTGCAGCAACTGGAAATACCCCAAAAGTACCTCACAAAGAGGATCAAGGGACTCAAACAGATGCCATATGCTGCTCAGTTAAAGAAACTCCAGCTCTACTCAGTAGCATACCGCCTACTTAGAGGTGATCTATGCCTGACGTATAAAGCTATGTCAAACCAGGACTTAATGGACATGCTCCACCTCAGAAAATCCAAATCCCTTAGAGCTACGCGCTTTAGGGACTTGAGCCTCAGCACAGAAATAAATAGGACATGCTGGAGGGACAGATTCATAACCCAGAGGCTCCCTTCGCTCTGGAATAGAATCCCAGTCCATGTTAGGCAGAGCCCCTCACTGTCTCTCTTCAAGAGGAATCTTGAAGAGTGGATGGGAGATCATAGGTTTACCCCGGGGATTACTTCTGTGTCACTACTAGACAGAGGCACCGTAAACTAACCCCAAAAAAGGGCACAGTAAACTCAATTCAAAGGGTGGCAACAGCCAAACACACTCTGGCTAGGCTTGTAAATGCCCAAGGGCAGATAGCCTAGTATGAACCTATGAACCTATGCATTTAGATACTAGTTGTGCTAAAAAGGTTTTCTGACTACTGCTGTAAAATGGTGGTCAAAGGAAAGGGAATTATCAACCCAGGATTCAAGATCCCTGACTACAATATCACTATAGAGTAGGGTATTGGCTACACTGTATGTTGACAGAAAGACAGATGCTTACTAACTGCAGCAACAGCACTATACTTGTTTTGCATTCAGTTTTAGCTCTTTTCCTATACTGTGCTTGTTAGTTCCTGCTGTAATGAATGGGTATCAGAGGGAGATTTGACAAATAATGTCCAGTTTGCAGTCCTTTCACTTTAATCTGAAAACTTGGTTAACCCCTCCTCTACCACCTCCTTCTGAAAAACTCTCTTGATGTGTTGCTTCCCTGTGTCCATCTCTGTAATGTCACCCATTTTTCGATCTTGGTCTGAAGACTGGTAATGTTGATGCTAAAAAGGAAGAGTCCCAGAAATAAGTCCTGCCTCCATTTTGTGTGATTAACACCACTAGTCAGCTTCATACTTTTAGAGGAGGTCACTGTCTCCTTAACTATGTGGCTTCTTTCTTTTGTGGGCTTTAGTCATTTGCAGTATTCAAAATTTTGATTTCAGTCTTGACATTTTTTACGATTAATGCTCCAGTCATACGAATTGGATTTGGAGGCCTCTGGTGGTATGTCTGTGTTTTGGGGAGCTCATTGACATGTGCTTATACAGCTAATTCATGACTTCTGCCTGTGCTTGTGCAGAAGAGTTTGCATGTCAACATATATGAATCTTCTTAGATTCTTGCCAGTTATCAACTGGTACAGCTGAACCGAGGCAAGAACCTATCAAGGATGGCCTTCTCATACAGCTACTAATATTTTCATTCACTCAATCTAATCAATTTGTGGTGACAAGAAGTAAAGTACCACACCATTCAAGTCTTCTGTAGACTTCTCATTTGATTAGATTGTGGTTATCCTTTATTAATGTAGTAACCAGCTCCCATCCAGACAAAATCCTGTTTTGAACTAGAAAGGTATACACCCTTCAAGAGGATGTGAATACTAGGGCAGGATACCATAATTTCCTGTGTCTTAACTGCTGGACTCAGAAGGAAGACTGGATTGTAAATATTCTCAATAATCTTAACCTTTGACGTATGCTCCAAGCTGTCACAGTAAGGTTTGCTGTTTTATTGTTGACAGGCAATACTACTGTTCAGTGATTTGTTATGAGTAATGGCTATATGTTTTGTCATAGTATTCACTGCCATTTTGAATAGATTTGCAAGTTTCTGTCTATGGATGCAGATCCATGATTTGTTTATTTTTTTAGAAAGTTGCTGCTTTCATCGACAAAATGTGTTCTGAGTGGAAAGGAAAAGACAGTACAATTAAGCGGTAAGTGTATACCCATAACAAGAAGTCTGGACAATGTCAATAAGAATGGGGGTGAGGGGTAAAGGTCCAAAATCAGGAACAAATTTTACATACTGCTGTTATAAACTTAGAAAGTAGATATAGTAACAAGTTTTGCATTACCTTGATGCATCATTTTTCTGAAAGATATGATGTCTGAAATTCAAATGTCTGCCATTACTCTGTGACTTCAGTTCTCAATGATTTGCCAAAAAAGCGCAAACTCTATGAGAAACGGGCCAAAAATGTAAACCAAAATTCTGGATATTCCTCGAAATACTAAGCAGCTGAGAGGAGTCAGCAAATATACGACAAACTCTGATGTAATTAGAATGTATGTACTAGGAAAGCAACAAGCCAAAGTATGTACTATGCTTTAATGATGTGAATGCCCTTATCTGCAAGAATCCATAGTTATTCAAACATTTGTTTGTTGGTAGGCATAGCAGCTTTTACCCAGTTATCTGTCTAGGTCACTAGTGACCTCTTTTGACTTATGATATAAAGCATAGATCCACAAACGAGGTAAAGAAAGGAATATGGCAATTCCTGTAAACTGTTAACCTACAGTTGAAACAACCAAAGTGCACAAATTAAAAACTTAAACCACTTTATTTAAAAACATAATAACAAGAAAAAATGAACACTTTCATCTCTTTAGTAAGAAAATTCATCAGATCAAAAGTTTAAAACATGTACCACATTTAAATAAGTCACTTCTCGAATAAAAAAACAAAAAAACAGCTGTAGCACACATCTCCAAGTTCAACCAATCAGAACAAATGGTTCACATAATCATCGTCTCATGTGCATGTAAATCCTTTAAAATTAATTAGCCAGTTTCACAGCAAAGAATATAAAATGCATGAATAAATAAGAGTCAAACAATTCATCTTCAAGAGCCCTTAATTTTAAAATTCTGGAAATTGTAATTTGATCATTTAAATGGGGACAACATGCAGCATTCAACCACAGTTGCCAAATAAGTTCACGATGTTCCAATAATAATGTACACGCTCCTCCCCTTTCATTCATAAATAAAGACTCAAGAACTATAAAACAGAAAAAAATGATCAGGTTGTTCAGAAACATGTGTAGCTAATATATTTGTTTCATGTTTCTGCTTAATGTCCCTCAAATGTTCATACATATGGTTCCTCAACTTCCTATCTGTTTTTCCAGTGTAAAAACAATAACATAAGGAACATACAGCACAATGCACCACACTTTCAGTGTTGCAAGAATATCTTCATTTCAAACATATCTCCACATTATTAATGACAACTTTACTGGCTTCTAAAATGAATTTTAGAATAAGAACAGGAAACACACTTTCTCATTACACTATCACTATGTGTAGTTTTTCTTTGTTCAAAAATAACTTTCAAATTCTTCCCTCTTCTAAAGATAATATTTTTTTTCACCAACAAAATTTCTAGTTTATTTTTCATTGTTCAACATCTCCCAGTTTTCATTAGGATATTTGTAATAATGTGGCTGTTGTAGCAATAAGCTGTAATGAAGGAACTTTTAAAACTTTTACTATTAACATTCAACTCTTCCAAAGATCCATGTAAAGAAGAAAAAGCACCCTCATTTCTATTACTAACCATCATGTTCATCAAACCATATCCAGTCCCAGCAATGTCTTCCCAACTTATAGATTGTTCTACATACAAAATTGGTTTAAAATACCTCTTCATATATTTGTTTATGACTTCTATCATAATTTCACTAACTCAGGAGGATAACCTCTTTTTAAAAAACATTCTTTTTAGTAAATCACATTTCTTTAAAAAAGACTCATAAGTACTCACCATCCTTGCTGCTCTTACAAACTGTTGTTTTACAACAGCCATCTTTTTTTAAAGGGTGAGCAATTGTAACATGGAAAAAAACTATTAAAATAGGTTTCCTTTATCAATATTTCAGAAATAACTCTATTATGTTCTAAGTCTTTTTTCCATAAAACATCAAGATATGGAATTTGAGTGTCACTTGTATGTATAATGTTCAAAAAAGAGGTCGTATTGTTTATAAAATCTATAAAACCTTCTATATAAGCCTTAATTCCCTTCCATAGAATGAATAAGTCATCTGAAAAGTGGGTATAGAATACATAGTTGGCATAATATAATGAACTTAATAAATACTTCTTCTCTCATTGGAGCATAATGATGTTCACATATAACCCACCACATGATGACCCCATAACCATCCCTTCTTTTTGTAAAAAAAAAATACTCACCTTCAAACATAATAAAATTGTTCTTTACACAATGTCTATCAATTGTTCAAACATATTAATTTCAACCTGTGGAATATTCTTGTCAGAAAGATACTCATAAAACCAGTCAATCCTCAAATCATGGGGAATGATGGTATAAACATTTTATATATAAATAGTTAAAAAATTGTATTGATGTCAAAGGGTATACTATTGATTTTATTCAAAACTTCCCATGAATCTTTACATATGTTCATTTCATCCCTTAAAACTGCCTTTAATTTATTATCAATGAATTTTGCTATAGGCTGAGTAAAGGATCCCTTTGAACCCATTATAGGGTTCATGGGTGGTTGTGCAATATTCTTGTATACTTTAGGTAGGCCAAACATCACAGAAGTCATAGGATGGGATACAGTTAAAAATTATATTCATCAATGGATAGCAAACCCTCAATGAATAAATCTTCCAACTCACCCCAATCCTATTATAGGCTGCATTTAATTGATTAAGTGATACTAGTTCATATATTTCACTGTCCAAAATGTCTTTAATTTTTTCTAGAATAATCATCCCTATTCATTATAACCAGCACACCCCCATTATCAGGCTTCATTATTCTAATATTATTGTCCTTCGTAAAATTATTTAAGCATAGACATTCACTCTTAGTCAAGTTAATATTATAATTATGCTTACATCCATCATTGAAATGACCTAAATTATGAATGTCCAATTCACATAATTTTTCAAATACCGTAATTACTGGATGCATTAGGAGGTTAAAGGTACTGGATATATGACGTGTATTCATAGTGTTATTAACTCTTTTGAACATAACATTCAAATTCAGTTTCCCTGTATATAATTTTAAATCAATCAAAGTATTTGCTATATCAATTAAATTGTTAGGAATAAAAGATAATACTTTCACAAACAATCCACAAGCATCCATGTCCACATTTACAGAAGAAAAATTATGTACTTTAAAGTCATTGTCCTCATTATTCACAACAATACATGGTAGTAGTTGAACAGGTCCAACAATATTTACAATAGTTGTCACTGGACTTAATTCACTCTGTTCTTTCCCCTCCTCCTCTTGACTCCCCTCCAGTTGTTGTATCCACCCATGTGAAGGTGTCTTGGATACTGATGGTTGTTCAATTGGTTTGATAGTTCTCTGTTCTGTTCTGTGTACTTTGCTGTGAAATTTGTTAATTAATTTTAAATGATTTACGTGCATATGAGATGATGATTATGTGAACCATTGCTCTGATTGGTTGAACTTGGGGTGTGTGCTACAGCTCTTTCATTGATTCGGGAAGTGACTTATTTAAATGTGGTACATGTTTTAAATGTTTGATCTGATGAAGTTTTTTAATGAAGAGGTGAAAGCGCTCATTTTTTGTTGTTTTTACATTTTAAATAAAGTGGTTTAACTTTTTAATTCATAGAAACTAGTTGTTTCATCTTCAGGCTAGCAGTTTACCGGAATTGCCATATTCCTTTGTTTACTCCTTTTGACTTAAACATAGACAGAAGTAATTGTCATTTCCTCATCAACCCTTTCTGTTAAGAAAAAAAAATACTGATTCATTTATGTCTGCAAACAAGGCTAGCTAGCAGCTTTCCCTATGTATGTCAAAGAAAACTGTAATATCTAGGCACTATAAATCATCAAAGATTATGCAGCTTTGTTTGGACTCCTATTATGATAGGAAAATATATGTTATCTTGTTTCTCAAGTAACCCCTAGATCACAGGTTAAATTTATTCACAAATCCTGGTCTATCATACATTTTCTTTACTGGCAGATGCAGTGTCAAATATAATATTACAAGGAACATTAAGATGTGTTGCTGTTTTCAAGTTCGAGTTCATCATTAACTGCGAAAGACTTGATTGATTTCTTCATCACTGTTCTCTTACTGTACAGGCATTAAATGTGTAATTAACAGCATTGTCTCATTCAGGTTCTGTAAAGACAGTCACTTTATCTCTGGGAATATACTGATCGTAGCAGGCTTAACTAAAGTGACATCCTTTTAGAATCTCACCTTACAGACTCACTAAAAGCCACTTACATGAAGTTCTTGTAATGGATGGGGAGAAATGTAAATGTATGCTATGACATCTGTCTAATAATAGTTTGGCCTGTAAATGTTATAGTTTCATTAGTGTTAGTGACATAATGCAATACCTCCCTCATTGTTAAATATTCCATAATATAATTTAAAATATACCAAGTTTCCAGTTTAAAAAACGTATTTAGAAAAGAGAATATAACTAATTAAAAACTGTGATATATAATTGGACCTTATGTAGAAAATACCTGTCCCAGTAATACCAAACAATGCCAGGTCTACAGTCAGTAAACTGCAAATTTCCTGTATCCCACTGTTGAATTCCATTCAATGTGTTTTCCTTTAGGATATGTGTAAAATGCACATTCACATACATACATTCTTCCTCTCTTTTGTTACACTTATATACCATAGCATTGCCTATATTATTAACAAGATATAATTTTTACATCAGTGCTTTGAGCAAGGAGTTCATAAAGGAGTTCATTTCCATAAAACAGGAAAAAATGAAACATGTTTTACTTCTTTGTAATAATATAAGGGCTAACTGTACAAAATCCTAAATGTTTTTACCCTTGCCTGGAGGAACTTTAGCACACAAAAGAATAACCTAGAACAAGGACACCAAAGAGTTGAAAGGCAGAAAATAATTAGGAATGTTCTAACTGCAAAAACGCTTCTCATTTTCCTTTTAGCCTGACAAGTGCAGGAGAGATGTCATCAACCGACTCATTAATTATCATGTTAATGTGATTCAGAATCATGTTGTGACACATGTGCACAATTCATTAAAGGCAGCATAGTTTGGATACTTTCTGCATCACTGAACACAGGAAAACTTTGCATCTTAAAATGCTATATTTTTGTTATGGAAGCTATGAAAATAAACCCATCATACCTTAACATAATTCTGGAAATCATTTCCTTTTTTTTTAATGGAGTGTAACAGTTTCCTAAGGTGTTAGTTCAGCTGAAGAATTATTATCACCTTTAAAAGTGCAAGCAGAAAACTGCCAAATGAAGGAAGTGAAAACATTACTTGCGGTGCAGATCTACACAGGGGTCTTTACTTTTTGGCAAGATCTACAGTCTGAAATTACTATCTGTAGTCACTTACAGTACAGCTTACCAGGTATTGACACCATTATTGCCGTCTTTATTTTTTAGGTTTGTTAAATTCTGTTTTCTCCTTTATAAGGAGATAAAAAAGTATTAGGTTGGGATATAGTTTTTATGCAACATATTATAACAACTTAAACATCAAAGAAAATAGTGAACGCTACTACCCAAGGGTCCTCTTCGTAAAAATGAAGAAACAAGTAGTATATAAACCGGAGACAGACCACCATGATGTAGTAAAATACAAACCAAATTTATTAGGACAGATGAGCGCTTTCGCATACTCCCAAGGTGCGCTTCTTCAGATCTATTTTCATTACTGAAATACTAGCTTTTTATACATTCAAAATCATTAGTAACCTAAAACATCAATCAATTAATCAATTAATTAAATCATCATTATGGAATTGAACATGTATCTTGACAATTTAAAGCCAAACTTATTTGAATATCAGATGCAGCTTCAGTTAAGGTCAAACAATTCAACATTTAGACCACTCTATTTAAATGCATTCTGTTAGCTGCCATGAAACTTTGTACATGAAATGTAATATTAAAAAATCTGTCCTAATAAATTTGGTTTGCATTTTACTACATCGTGGTGGTCTGTCTCCGGTTTATATACTACTAACAACTTAAACATGTATATGTAGCATGGCCAATACACGTATACATTTTTATACACAAAATTATAGTAAACCTGATCAATGATATTAGCATTTTGCAAAATTGTAATCTAGAAACTCATTCTTGTTTCATGTTTTCAAGTTATAGATTAGTGGTCAGTCCTTTCTGCTGTTAATTACTATTTATCAGGCATCATTAACTAATTTCTGAATTTGATCTATTCTAATTAATAAAGCAGAGTAATGAAGTATTTGTGTAAAAAAGTTACTGTAGTTTTTGAAATGAAATAGAACAACACTACAGGACCATTTCTCAAACTGGCAAAGATTCAAGGTAATTTAAAGGGTGCCAGAAATTACAGAGCTTGCACTAGATGGTAGGACAGGGAGGGGGTAGGTAAAAATGCACTGAACAGAAAGAACGAAACTTAGAAAAGAGTTGGAACCAAGGAGAGATAAGGGAATGGACATGACTGACTGAAAGAAGGACCGGAAAATAACAAAGCAGAGCAAAGCAGATCTGCTTCTCTTTTTATAGTTTTAGAATTTGAGCTCTCAGCCATTGATGATGGGTAATAAGTAATGTCTCAACATACTCTTGTTCTGCCTGTCTCTGCATTAATTGTACACAAAATAAAAGTGCTAAAAACTGCCACCGGAATGTAAGGCTGGGCTTCTAAACATCCTCACAGATCAATAGTCTAGTAAGAACTTATGAACCTATAAAAGGATTTTACTTAAATATAAAGGGTAGATGAGGAGATACATTTTTATGGCAAAGTGAATAGAAAGCATGAAGCCATGAAAACAAATTAGTGGTGGATAGAAATTTTAGTGTTTAATGAGGCATTCAGGAGAATTTGGATGTATACTATCTCAAATTCATGAAGAATCCAGGGATAGTCTAGGTTAATTCAGTTAAGTCAATATCACAGTATTCACACAAAGTACTTGAGAAACAAAAATGGGACAACCATGACAAAGCAAATATATTTAATAAACAGTAAGTGGTAAACTGCTTATTGTTTATTAAATACATGTGCTTTCCCGTGGTTGTCCCATTGTTGTTTCTCAAGTATTTTAACCTGCTTTTTCTACCTTGGGACTGATTTTCTCCTTGTTGCTGTTTGCCTACTTTATATTCACACAAAGTAGATCACTTCCCACACAATAAAGTCAGAAATATAGAAATCTTTTGCTGATAATATATTTAAGTCCAGATTAAAGTATAGCAAACACAAACCCAACATTTTTTCTGAAGGTGATAAAGCTTTCATATTTCCCATGAATAAGGTTTCATCTCGTATACTGTTTTAATTATTATAATTAAGCCCAGATCCTTGCACATTTGGAAAAAAGAGATATTCCCAGGAGTTCAATAAGTTCTGTGCAGGCTTTGTGTGAGGCCTACATGGAGTCTATGTGTAAGTATGATGAGCAGCAGTTTTAAGAGCATATTCATGCTGCCCATCGTGCTAACATGAATACAAGCAAGGTTTCATGCAGACAGCCGCAGTGAAACCAGGCATGAAAATACCGCAATAACAGCAGTAATACCTGATAGAGATTACATATTCTTTCCACAAAGCAATTAAATGTATGCTGCGAAATATGCTTGTTTCTATTACAAGGTTTTGCCTTGTAAAGCAAGGGTTAACTTCACAAGATTTTGAAATGAACGCTTCTGTGTAACTGCAAGGCTGACAACTTGCTTAAGCAAGCATGAAAACAGTTAAGAATAGATAAGTAATAACGGCTATGTGTCTGACACCTGCAAAAATAAAACATGCTTAGTTAGTTTAACTATAAATATGTTTGTGGGCTAGACATGGCATCCTGTTATAATAATATTTGGAACATACAAAGAAGGAAGTTGATCAACAGGACTATCTGTGAGCTTTCAGATGCAGAAATAAATGAAATAAAATACAGACACTTCAAGTGACCCAAGGATGACAGGGAGAGACTTTTTGTAAAGTCTTTAGATACAGCAAGAAAGAAAATAACCAAAGAAGGACATGAAACAGAAATCAATCGTGCAAACCGCAAGGACATTGGAAAACAACATATGTTGCTTTAAAAAGATATATAAACTGGACATTGTTTTCTCTTTTGGGAGTCATCTTAATCAAGGGTGCAACTGAGACACTTCATAATAAGCAAAAGACTGCATGTTATAATAGAATTGAAATGATCTCAGAGAGTGTAAGTATTTGGACAGATTAAACTGTAATGGAAACAGAAGTACAGTGTGAGTCTAGTGATTCTGACATGTTTCGCAACAATTTAACAATAACAAAGTAAAGAAAAGTGTCCTGAGTGCAATGTACACTACAACAATTATTTGCAGAATGATGGTGGGGGAGGTAAACAGCAAGAGCAAATACAAGGAAACGTACAATGGGCAGGTAAAGTGTGTTGATAAAAATGATAGAAATAAATAAAGAGGAAGAGGGCATAGTAAATATGTCAATGTCCCTAAGATGGATACGTCAATGCATGTACACTTCAAGGCAAGTCAGTAGCATAACACTAAGCACATATATAGACAGCATGGTGCATACTGCTGTTTACACCTCCTGTGTGAGTATATCAACACACATGATAGCATGTATGTGGCAGTCACACAAGTCTATATGTCACTGGAGCTCAAAACTTGTGATATAAACATCACTGACATGTTCATTGGAGAGGACATTTAGTAAGGATTGTATATGTAATAGGGGGTATGTGCATACTCTGAAGAGCTGCAAAATAACTTGCTTGAATATGACTAATGTGTCATCCTAAGTCTCAACCAATCAGGGAGATGTAGCAACAGACTTCTGGACAAATGTAGACAAAAACAGGCACAATCATGGTCACATTTAAAATATGACCATTAATCTGTGGCATTGACAGAATATGTGATTGCAACTTATTATACATGTTCTGCAGTGACAGACGTATACAACTGTAATGATTGTCAGTATTTTATAAGGGGTATTTACCACCCCTTTCCCAAAAATGACCACTTGTTGGAGGAGTTAGGAAGCACAGTAATAAACCTGGAGTTGAAATCAGTGGCAATTCTAGCTACTTGAGGGGCTTGCATGACACATAAGCCACAATCTCCACCTGAAAGAATGAAACCCATGCCATCAATGTTGTCAATGAGCAGTGTATTCACTAGATGAAATACAGAAGGATGCATCACACAAGCATCTAGTAGAACACCTTGAAGGGAAGTCTACACTGTCAAATCCTAATTGGTATGTATCTCACAGACTAGTTCTGTATGGCCTACCAGATGTGTAGGAGATCACTATGTCAGATGTGATACACTTGACTAAAGCATCCCTCACTGACATAGATATTGGCCATACAGATGACAACACACACAAACACCACACTATTAGGAGTGGATTCAATACACACAGCTGGGCATTGCATGCATCTGCCACATGAAATAACAATGGATATTGTCTGAAGTATCTGCAATTAATGTGTGAATTAAGAAGTGATCTGTTATAATGAATGGTACAGCAGTATGTGAGACTGATGGCAATGCATTAACTATTTCCATGTGCACAGAAAGTCCAGTAGTATAAAGTCAAGTGTCAATGATCGAGGAAGCCATCATTGCAATATTGTACACATATCAAGCAATGCATGGACCACCCTCTATACGTACATGTCAAACTTCAACACATGTGCCACATGATCACTGTCTCCCTGACAGTGCCAGTGAAAATGTTATACTGCCATAAAATCTTGACATACATACATATGTGTTCATGCAAACTATCAAGTGGAAGTACTGATGTGATGCAGTGCCATGTCTGTAATGCAGTACAGTTACACTAAAGCTGTACCTGTGTTACAATTGGATTTAAGGCTGTAGATCACCTCCAAATAGCACCTTGGGTATGAATCACATGAGACACAGTGAAACTGTTAACACAGTAGTACGTCTATCTATTTCACATAATTGCATCAGTTGTACATCATAGGAACATATGTTTATCAGTGGAAATGTGTGGGTGTGGGCCCTGACACCATATATGGACACACTACAACTGAGGGGGATGTAGTTTGTGCAGAACAGTTTATGACACAAATGCTGACATTCACACAATGCTGCTGAGAAACACCTATATAATCCTTGTAAATAGCGAAGTGCATACAATGAATTCCCCAAAGTTGCATGTGAATCTCAACATGTCTTATGTTAGTGTATATAACAGCATTGCAACATGTGGATGAACCCAAGTGTATGTGCCCATGTAATCAGTCTGACGTAATATTGCTATGTGTCAGATAACATTTCCAGATGCTAGGTATATACATGCACAGCTATGTCATACTGCAGTTGTCACTGTGATGGTTGAATGAGAACTGTATAGAATGCTGAAATACACCCATACAAAAACAAATGCCTTAGTAAGGCAACAATGTAGATAGCATCATCTCATATCAACAGTCCTCAGGAAGCATGTTACTACAGCTGTTAAGGAAGAAACATGTAACCAAATGGCAGCAGGGGCCATTAATACAGTATCTCAAATCACAAATTGGAAAACACTGTTGTTGGGCTTCAGTACATACACACCTCAAGGTAGCACCTGTGGATGACAACAACAATGTTCATAGGTCATAGGACATTACTAGCTTAATGAGCAACAGCATATAACATCTTAGACATTATTATACCATTTAAACCCAAATTGCTATATCTATGTGATGGAAGATAGTAGGGGTATGTGTGTATGTGTTTGATTTTATTATAGAATGGCTCCATCCATATGTGACATGTGTGCCACCCTATGACAGAATTAGCAATCACACATCCAGTAGTCTGTAGATGGCTTGCAGAGGGTTATGGAGGGGTTCTGCTTCATAATGCGTGTATGCATCTTTGAGATGGGGAATATGTAAAAGGTTCTCCTGAGTTGGACTCAAATGAAAAGAGATTCAAGACATCCTACGATTACTGTACTACACACACACACACACACACACACACACACACACACACACACACACACACACACACACACACACACACACACACACACACACACACACGTTGACTGAGGTCAGATTTGAACACCACACATTTCTAGGTATACAAGATGGATTCCATACAACTTAAGACCAGCACCACCATAAATGTCAGACTGTAGCACTATCAGAGTGGATTTTATAGGGGATGGCATCATCAATGTATTCTGAGAAGATGTTTGGGTGGAGTGTCTGGCATAGCTGTAGACTCACATTCCTTTGTAAAATTGTCTCCAGACTGATATGTAAATGAAAGCACACATACTCAGGTTGACTGCTGTGAGATTAGAACTACCTATTTAGTTACATAAGCTACAGTACACAGTACTCAATGCTAGTATCTCCACGCAAGTCTTTCTTTAACGCTGTAAATTTATAGAAGATGACATCATCGGCGTATGCTGAGAAGAGGTTGGGAGGAGTGTGTGTGACACAGACGGGTCTCACATCCCAGTCTAAACTTGTCTGAATGCTACTTGAGTGAGGACAACAGGACCTGGACTCATGCTCTTCTGACTGTACACACACACAAAAACAAGTTGACTGCTGTGAGATTCAATCCCTTACCTAAGTAGTTACAAAAGCTAAAGTACACAGTACTTAACACTTGCACCACTGCAGAAGTCTGATTTTTAACAGTGTCACAATGCAGTTTATAGATGATGCCATCATCATAGTGTCACAGATAACATATACTGTCATGAGGCTTGTATGTAAAGCCAGGAGTTGTGATATTATTCCATCCATTAATCACCCCTTTTTTCCATTTTTGAACATGGGGTTGGTGTGTCACTTCAGCAGCAACAATCACCTAGAGCCAGGGTTTACACTGACAGGTGGCTAGCTCTGTCACAGTAATTCTTCCACACAACACACTAGCACACACACTGACACCTATGGCCAATTTGGAGTGTCTAATTACCTACTGCATCTCTTTGGAATGTGGGAAGAAACCGGAGTACCCAGAAAAAGCCCACATGAACACATGCAGGACATGCAGACTCCACATGGAGGGCACCACAGCCAAGAATCAAACTGAGGAACCTCTTGTTGTAAGATGACAATATGATTCTGGGATCACAAATACATCCTGGCAACCTATATTACAGAAGCTGTCATGAATGCATATTTCAGAATTGAGACGGGCAAGTACGCGTTTCTCAGGATGTTGTATAAATCACACACACACACACACACACACACACACACACACACACACACACACACACACACACACACACACACACACACTTTGGAAACAGCAGTAGTGCAGTGATGAAGTTATGTGGCTTCATATTCAGATGAAGGTACATCCACATTAATACAAGTTACTGACATTATCATTAAGATATGATTATGGATGACCAATGTCCAGTGTCACTATATACCCATACCAAAAGTAACAATGCAGTTATGCTCTGTAATTCTGGAGTCTGTTTGACAATGGCCCAAGTACTGATATATCATTTGCAAGTGCATTGCTACAGTGCACACATAAATATCAGAAAGTATATGTTCAGTCAAGCGCATATCACCTCCCTTCTCTTGTGTTTATGAATGCATTTCCATGTATGGGAGGATTAGATCCCAGTAACCAGAGTTACACATGCTATACACTACTTCACAAATCTCAGTGCTGAGAAGCTGATTTGTGTGGATGATATCAAAGTATTAGTGCATGAGTGATTTGAATTTCAGGAATTCAACCTGGACTTGGGAATGTATCTACTGGTGCTCTTGGCCAAACTGAGCATAAATAGGGACATACAGAAACTGATCTGCTTGGGTTTAATTAAAAATACATCTGTTTGTTGTTAATGTTTCACATCAGGCTTGCAAGATATGTTATGGGAGAAATTGCTGGCAGCTACTATAAGTCTATCTTTGTGATGCAGTGGCCAAAGATTTATTACATAAATAACTGTTGGCCATACCTTTCCCATTTGTGTAATGTTAAGTGCCAAGCAAATGCAGTTCATTTTAAGGAAAACAGTAAAAATGTGATATAGTGCACCTTCCTTCACACAAACAGGCTCAGCAGCGATGCATGGCCAGCAGCACTCTATAGAGAATATTGAGTGTAGAAACTACAGCTGCTGCCTAGTTTTGTCTGTGGCACAGGCTGTAAGATGAACAGTGAGATCCTGGTCAAAGCACAGATAAACAGGGATTCAAATCCAGATGATTCTCTTTTTTACAAATGATATCAGGATGTCATTAGCTAAGTAAATGTGATTGGAACTACAAATGTGACTATCGATCACCACGTGTCTTCTCTAAATTGTATCTAGCAATGCCTACCTCAATACACTTGTAAAACTAGTACCGTTTTGCAGGCCTCATTGCAAATCACAAGTTAATTGTGTTTACAACTTTGTACGAATGACAAGGGGTGATACATCTTTTGAAAGAATTAGTATGACTCAGCAGATATGATAATTGTTTGTGTAGGCCCGGATATCCTGAAAAGTGGGTGTAGTATGCTTCTTCACAGTAAGGACAGTTTCCACATCATATTTGATGGACATTTCATCCATTATCCTACTAAAGATGAAGCCGTATATTCTGATGAGACAGAGAAGGTGATGACAGACAGATATAGGACTGTAGAGGACATAAGCGGTACTTTCCTGGCAAACTCTTGAACATCCTTATGGTGTGCTGGTATAACGTGTCTTCTCAATCAGACTACATCCTGCTCTTTAGCAGGAATTGCATGAGATAAGGATAGAGGAGATACAGAGTGACAATAATTAATACATCCTTATATATCTTTTTGAAGATGGTGTGGGGCATCTGAAATATTATAATGGTGCCACGTGGGAATTGATTTTTGACAGTTATATCAATTGAGGCCCACCTTACAGTTTACTTGATAGGCAGGCATATCATACCTGTGTAGCAGAAGGGGCATGACAGATGGGCTTGGCTTTTAAGCCATGACTTTGCAGGGATCATGGGATGACTTGGCACATATTTTGGGGGGCTTACACACAGTTAAAAGCAACTTATACAATGTGGGATTCAAACCTATGTAAAAGAGAAGGCATACCTTCCCACATAAGTGATTATTCCACATTGTCACAGAAGAGGTGTTTGTCAACCATGGTCATTACAGATATACAACTTAAAGAGTAACTGGTGCTATACTTTAATTAAGCCTGCATGTGTGTGACATTAACAGGTTCTGGGTCATGCATGTTTAGTTGTGATGCAGGAGTAATGCCTGGCAATATACTGGAAATGGATAGACATGCATGATTTTAGTAACACAGTTTGAAGTTATGATACATACCTCACAATACATTCCATTTTACTGTTATATTTGGTTAAGAGAGGGGTGTAGGTGTTTGTTAGTAAACTACTGTGTCCATCTGATATATTCAACTGCATTGCTATTACATAATCGTCATTGTCATGCTAAACCAGTTACACATAATATATATGATACCTATAAAAGTATGTGTATGCAATCAGTAATGACACCTTCCTACAAACATATACATACATTCAGATATTTCAAGCATGGTCATTAATGCCCTTCAAGCTTGCCAATATCTCAAAACATAATAAATGCCCAGGCTGTTCTTAAAAATATTTAACTAGTTCTTGCTTTAATGTAATTTGATAGTCTGTTCCATGCATCAGCTGCTTTTTCAGAAAACCAATTAGTACACTTCTCATTCCTATGGAATCTTCTAAATAGGTTGTTTGATGATTCTCTACTACTTTTTGATAACCCCAAACTCTCCCAGAGATAGTTGTCTCTAAATGCCCTGTATATCTGAATAAGATCTCCTCTTAAACATCTGCATGAGGTCCTGTATAAGTTCAGATATTTTCTTCTTTCATAATAACTCAGAGTTTCACATCCATTAATGCCCTTGGTATATTTCCTCTGTACTCCTTCCAGTTTACTCATGGTTGTGTTCTTATAAGGTTTCCATATTGTTATTCCATAGTCAAGTTTAGGTCTAATGTAATTAACAAATTATGGCTTCATCATTTCTGATTTCCTAGACATCAGAAATCTTTTTATACAATCTACAGTTCAATAATTATCATTAAGCAATTGGATAATATGGTAAGAAAAATTGGGTCTATCCATATCCCCCGGTCCTTAAAAGAATCTACAGTTTGAATCATTGTGTGCTGCATTAAATACTCACCTTTCAAGTTATGTCTCCAAAATCTCATATGCTTAGTTTTTGATGAATTTATCACCATATTATTCTCCTGTGCCCAAATGGTCAATTTAGTCAAGTTCTTTTACAGGCATGCCTTGTCTGTAACGCATGTAATCAGTTTACCCAATTTCAAGTCATCTGCACACAGACTGTAGAACACCTACGATGAAAAAGACAGGTCTGAAAAATGCAATCTAAACAAGCATTAGCCTAGAACAGAGTCCTGTGGGACACCCTGACTGTAACCAAGAATTTCTCCTGTCCAATTGCTGTTTGATATTTGCCATGTCCTATTTGTAAGCCATGCAGCTATCCATCTTATCAAGAGTAAAACATCTAGTTGTTCTAATTTTTTGATCAGTGTTTTATGTATGATCCAGTCAAATGCTGAAGTTAAATCTATATAAATTACATCACTGCAGTATTTTTCATTCCTAGCTGTTATCTTGTTATAGAACATCATGTTACAGATGGTAATAAATCCATTTTCAACATATGCATGCTATGTGGTTTCAAGTCCCAACTTTTCCAGTTCTGAGAATAATGTATCCAATATTACCTTCTCCATTATTTTTCTACAACATGAAAGTAGGTTTAAGGGTCTGTATGACTCTGGGTTTGTCCTAATTCCCTTTCCTTTAAAGACAGGTTTAATGAGTGCATATCTCCAATATTGAGGAATCTCCCCATATTTATACGGCTTAGTAATAAATGGATATAATGGTACTGTTTGTTCTTGGTGAAGTGTTTTCTGATCATTATTATTAATTCCATCTCCTCTTTGTGCTGTGTTTGGATCTAGTTTGTATAGTTCTTTTTCAATGTAATCTAATTTGATTTCAGTATCTGAGGCTATCTGCATGCCACTAGGACAACTTGTTGCCCCCTTTGTGCGGCCAAACTGTTTTGTATAAGGTTTTGTAAATTTATCTATAATATATTGTGTATGAGAATAAATTTTAGAATCTACTCTTTCTACATTATATGTATCTATAAAATGGTTTCCTACTATGCTCAATATCTATACATTTTCCTCAATTTTTTCTTGATCTTGTCACACTATGCTTAATTTGTTTATCCGGCTTGTTACTTTCAGTTTTCAAAGTTGTAGTTTGACATCTTTTCCATTTCTTATATTTTTTGTCTCTTACCTTAATCAGGTATCCTGTTCTTTTGGAAATATATCCCCCCTGACATTGTATGTCTAGATCCTGATGTTAAACTTTTTTATTTTTTTATTTTTGCACTCAGTTTTTCTTTTAAAACACTCCACATTTTCTCAGTGTTTTTTTTTCCAATGAATGTGTCACTCCAATTAGTTTTACATAGTAACTGTTTTGCTTCCATATAATTTATAATTAATCTTCTGTGTATTTCTTTAGATTTCAGTTTGGCAGAATTATCTAGAACAAATTAACCTTTATAACCCCATGATCACTGCAAGTTAATGGTGGTAAAACTTGACTTGAAGTAACAGTAATTTCTTTAGGGACACAAACAATGCCTAGTATGCTCCATTGTCTTATTTTTTTTTAAATCTGAAGAAATTGTTGTTCCTGAACATATGTTGTGAATAATTTTCTTACTAATGTTGTTGCATTAAAATCATTCCAGTCTGTTTCTAGTAAGTTTAAGTCCCCAGCCACTATTATTCTTCCCTCATGTGCTTCATGGAAGAAATGTATGAATTCCTCTAGGTCATCAGCACTTGACTTTGGTGGTCTATACACTCCATCAATTGCTATATGCTCCAGGGCTGTCTTTGTTGTCATAGTTACATAATCTATTCTGTTGGTAATTTTACTGTACATGTAATAATCACAGGTGTCATAACTATCTTTAATCCCTATCATAACACATCCACCTGATTTGTTGTTAGAATGTCTGTTACAGTAAAAACATATATATACTGACAGAACTGGTTTCTGGTGTCAATCAAAGTGCTAAACATAGCTATTGGTATGTAGTATTACCATAATAATCAAAGTTTTATGAACAATTACAGTGGAACAACCTTACTAAAAAGCAGAGTGTGCTGGATTTGAGCCCTGGCTCACCTGTGTTCTGACCATGAACTCACTGTACTTTCACCTAGTGCCATAGGGAAAGCTAGGTGGCAGATGTATTTTCCACACTCAGTACTGTCCAGAGTGCTAACAGCTAAGCATTGGCACTGAGCTTGTTTGACAAAGGAAGGCAAAACAAATTAATTTTTTCACATTTTCCTTAAGTAGTGAGCCTTGTTTGGCCATAGGCAGGCAACAGACAAATATGAAAGGCAATAGCAAACATATATTATTTGTGTAAATACTCATTATGATCCTTCCTCAGTAAAAATAAGTACTGTCGGACTCCAACCCCAGTCTGCCAGTGTTCTCTCTTATTTTAGATCAATGAATTTACACCTTGTGCCACAGAGACAGTTGAGTTACAAGTGGACCTTCTGCAATAATTACCATCCATGTTGCTAAACTGCCTCACATTGATGGTGAGTGTGTTTGTGCTCTTTAAGATGACTGAAATTAAATTTTTCACTTTTTCCTTAAGCAGCTAACCATGTTTGTACTATGCCACTCACTGTGTGCATGGTAAAGGGGAAAAAAAGCTAAAAAAAAATGGGAAGCAAAGTATAAGCAATTAGGCAGCGTTGGATTTGAACCATCAGATTATTCAACTTACACAGCACAGTTGTAGTGGGTTACCTGTCTTTGCTGCAGATGCAGCTTTGCAATACCAATCAAATCATGTGCATACAAGCAATTCACATTTCATATCCAGTATTAACAGTTCATACAGTTGGACAGTCTCAGTTGGGTGTACATGTGTGGCTAACATATTTAGTGCAAAGAGTGATTACACAATTATTTATAAATTTGTTGACAAAAATGCAGCTCTGTCTTCTCTTTGTATTCTGGTCATTCTTCCATTATTTCTGGTTTACTATCAGACATGAAATCTGTGCTGCATTTCCTATCAATTTTCATTCAAAGTGTGATGCAAACACAACAGTGAACAACAGTTTTTAGCAAAGGCAGGAGACTTGTGCTATTATGGCCAAAACATTATACATGTGTGTTGTTTGGTTTTATTTAAAAGCTCACTGCAGTTAGTTCCACACTTCATAAGTATATCTTCACTGAAACACATATTGCAGGGAAGGGTGTTTGAATTACTGTTGTGTTTTCCTTCACTCAGACTAGTCATTCACAGTTGCCAGCCATTAGCACCTAACAATGGTGCAGAGGCTACACTAGCTTTACATCTGTTACCCAGAGTCAAAAGTTTGGTTTTCAATAATTCCCATGAGTTCACACCTCATTTGCATCTTCAGAGTGCTCAGACAACTGAATATATACTATAAAAAGGTAACCGTGTAGCAAGAGAACTTGAAGGTAAAGACAAAAACAGAAGAATGGTATTTCTTTGAAGGAGATTTCTCTGCAGGGAAGCACTTATTTTGCTAAGGTATGTCCTCTTATTCAAGGATATTTAGATTGCAAGCTTTTAAAAATGTATTTATATAGCCTGTAAAAAATGAAGGTTGATATGTCTGCACTTCTTACACTTCACTGTTAGCATAGGCAGTTTTTGCAGGGCTTTACATTTGTGAGATAGAGAGGTTATGCTTACAACACAAGTACGTTCTTACCATTTGCTTTTGCAATTTCAGCTAGGATTGCAGAGATCTGTAATTATGTTTTCATCCAGTGCAAGGGGTTGCACATGTGGCTGACAGTGGTTTTAGGTTTCTCAGATGTTCTGGGGCAACCTCCCACAGCAGTGGTGGGCACAGTGAAAATTGAATGGCAGTCCTAAATTGCTTCTTGACTATTTAGTAATGATAACTGCCATCCAGTAATCAATGACATAACTGCAGCTTTGAGTATAGGAATGTTGACTGAATGGGTGCTTGTTCAAATCTTTATATTTGTGTTGGAGGGTGGAGTGGGAGTGCAACCTACCATTCTGTTGTCCTAAAGGAGAAGTGTGGTTCAAGTGCTTTATTGTGGCAGTTGGTACACAGCCTGATTAAGTTTTGAAAACCGTACATTACTTATGTTCTATTAATGGGTTTTGACCTTCTCTGTTTTATGTCACATAGGATCATGGCACCCAAGCATACAAATCCACTAAAACTCTTTTAGTGATGCTGACAATGTTGTCATCATTCAGGCTTTGAGTTGCCATGGAGCTTTCCTACTTGAGACAGTCTAGGGGGATATGACTGCCGGAAAAGGAATTTCGAACCAGGCAGTTGTTAATGTTAATGCCATTGGTGGCCATGGCCACAATTATGATCAGGAGTAGAACTGAGCCACTGTCATGATTTCATTGGCATGGAGGAGGGCGGCTGCACTTTCCCAAGAACAACTGGCTATAGGGATGGTCCTGCTACCTAGCCACCACTAACACCAAATGAGAAGTTCCTGTCCACTCTTAAAGATCCTGACAGCTCAGGGGAGCCTTTGCATGGTGTGATTGATGTTGGTGCTGATGTAGCAGGGACGCCAATTGTGTTCCAGGAGCAGATTCCAGTAGAGCATGTTTTAACAGAATTGTCAGTTCTGATGAAGTCCCACAGTGTTCGGGATGAAAGCACTTAACCTGTATCTTGGTCAATAAATACTTTTGGCTTCTTCTGATGGTTTGTGCATCTATACATGTTTTGCCGATTCCAGGTAGGTTTAGATATGACAATCTTATATGGTCTTGTAGATTAAAATATAATTTGACTGCTACTGTTTGTGATACATGCTTTATATATGTATCAATTGATAAATCATAGTTATACAAGAAAGTGTGGCAATAGACATTGGGGGTAAGAGGATGGCTCAAGTTTCAGTTAAAGCTATTTCTTACAGGGCATAGAGTTGATTGATTATTCACTGTCCCTGTGTCATTCACATTGTGATGTTTAATAGCCATCCCTTCATTGCTTCATTTCTTCCAAGTTCATCCTCCTTGTAAAGTGTTATGTCATCTGCACATGGTAAGAAAATGATTCTTTTTCTTATTATTAAGCATTATTTATATATATTATCTGGATGTGTGAGGAGGGTGTAATGAGTGTCTGTGTAATGCTATATCATCTGCAACTGTGACCAGTGTTTCTTTTTGTTCAGATATTTTTGGGTTAATATTTAGGGGAGTAATAATTTCATTTCTGTGTTTGTTGCTTATTACCACAGATGATCCTGACAGTGGAAGTGTATGACTCCTACCACACAATGTATCGGTAAGCTCTGACGATGATAGTGACCAAATGGAGGCACAGATGGGGGTTGCAGAAGTTCAGTCTGACACTGAGGTTGTGACTCGCACATCCCCTGGATTTCCTTCAGACAATGTCAGTATGCCTATGCATATCCATTCCAATGAGTCCTCAGATATTGGACAGGTTGAGGGTGACACAGTTGATCAAGGTAGTGTGGTAACTGTGGTTTAATGCTGGTTGATTCTGGCTGTAGCCAAAGTGTGGGCAAGGTGCCATGCAGGAGGGTTGGTAGGTTTGTTCATCGGAGACCTGTTGTCTGCCCTAATGGTGCTGATGTGTAATTATGTGGCACTCGATGTATATATAGGGCCATCATGGAAGCACCGGAACATTCTCTTAGGCCTTGGAGGACATGGTTAGGGTTTTAGATATGGCACAATTTGACATGCGTGGCTGCCTCCACCATGTGGCCGATTCAGTTGATTGGATAAATGCCACACTGGAACAGGCAGTATCTGTTATGTAATATTTGCTGTGAGGAGGACAGCATCCATGTAGCCTTAGGGCCACAACATCATCTAGTATTAGCCAACATGACCATGACCAATGCCAGTCCCACAGTACACAACCAAAGGTTGTGAGTGTTGTCTCGCATCAGTTTTACTCTATGCATGTGCATAGGATGAAACGCCCATTGCTTAGGTGGTGAGCATGTGTGCTATCCATTACATATTAGCCAGAGCAAGGGCATATTCTGCACGCCTACATCTACCTACACCAACAGCTTCTGACTCCACACATGCATGTGGATGTGATGACCCTGCCAGTGGTGGTGGAATATTTGCTTCTAGCCCTTGGTGTACCTGCTGCAGCTGTTTTCCCAAGATGTTATTGTGTAGAATAGCACAGGCTGATAATTTCAACAAAATTACTGTGATCATACTGGAGATCTCCAGCAATGTATCTAGGCATCAAAACCGTGACTTAAACAGCCCAAAAACAAACTTTATGATATTTCTTGTTTGAGCATGTACCTCATTATAGCATTTCTTTATGGGTGGGTGTGTGCATTTCTTACTGACATGATCAGCCATGGTTCAAATGTATACCCTGCATCAACCAGTAAATGGCCTTGTGGGACATCACCCCTGGAAAACCTCTTGTAGAGCTGTGAGGTGTGCCAGATATGGGAGTCATGGCAACTGCTGCAATTGCCAGCACAATCATTCAGGATGAATTCCAAGCATTACACTTAATCTGGCAGTTAATGGAGTGGAACTCCTTTCTGTTGATGTAGACCCCCCTCTCTGTTCCCTGGGTGGTACTTTGATCTCAATTTGCATTCAGTTTCTGTTACCCAAGACTTAAGTGAAGTGTGTTATGGGGTAGAACTCCTGCATAGTTCTAGCTCTGTCCTCAGGTGTATGTGGGAAATATATATAGTCACTGGCATGTTGTAGCATAGCATTCAGAATTTGGTGTAGAATCCTAGATGCTGATGCCTGTGACACCCCCAGAATGTCCCCTGTGGGTCATTGAAAGGTTCCTGTAACTAATATTCTAAGTGCTACACATACCTTGGTCTCCACAGGTATTGGCTCCTCTTGGTTTGCCCTTGCTCTCAGGTAAGAATGGCAGAGGCTGCAGAGTTCCTAGAGTGTGTCTCTATCTACCTGGTAGCTCTCTACTATTTCCACTTCATGCAGACCATGAAAAGTTAAATGGGGTCTAAATGCCCTTCTCCTCCTTGCCCAAGGTCTATCAGCAGCAGCAGCAGTAGCATAGACCTGAAGCCTACTGCACATACACATGCAGAAGAGCAGCAGCAGCAGCCCCTAACATTCTTGCTCTCCAGTGTAATCTCTGCGGCTGTATTCCAATAGGTTTTGGAGTACAAGGTAAACGGCTACACTAAGCTTGTCAAATAGCTCTGCCATCTTGGACTGGTTAATTGGCATGCACCTCACATGCACCTGCTACCTCACATATAAACCCTGTGTCTTATAAAGGTTCTGCTTGTATTGTCAGGCTCTGGATTGCATTGCATAAGTGGAAAATCCTTAAGATTCCAAGAGCAGGTTGTTATTTCTTATACTTATTTCACTGAATTGCACTTGTGAAATGCTTATAATTGTGCTATACAGTTGATCTACTATATTTCTGCACTGTTATAAAGCTTTTTTTTATTGTTTCGCTGCATCTATGTACTGTTTTAAACTGTTTTAACATTACTTAACTGTAAACTGCTTTTTCATACTGAGAGTTGTATTTTCTGTTTGTGAGTGCTCTATCTGAACTTTTCTGTGCATTTTTGTCTGCTAAAAGCATTCTCGAGTCTGCTAGTGGCTATAGCTAGGAACTGTAATTTTTTCCACCCACCCTCCCTAGTGTTGTGTGTTCTTATACTTGGTGGCTTTGCAGTTGCCCGCCCATACTGTATATTTGATTTGTGACACTCCTCCCAGTCTAGTGTCATTAGTTCATTCAATCTAATAGAGAACATTTGTGAAGGCCAACCCACACAGATTCTTAACGTTGAATTAACTTCTGTTCCAGCTTTCTCCATTTCCACTTTACTGAAAAAAAAAATTCTAAGCTTGCTTCCCCCCTTTCCTGTGGCAGGTCAGATATGGATTTGCTGTGTCTAGGACTGTTTTTGAGCACCTAAGCCCCCCCCCCCCCACACTTAACTGGGGTTAAACTATTCCTTGCACCATAAAGTCTGTTTTTCAAAATTTCCCTTGCAACTAGCCAGCTTTTTAGTTTTAGCACTCATCTGTTTCTTTGATCTCAGCACTTGTTCAGAACTCATTGTAAGCACTAAATAAGTTACAAATTACTACAGCACTCAACTTTCCTCACTTGTCTAGAGGAAAACAGTTTTAGTACTTAAAACATAAGCACCTATTCAGGCATGTCTAAAGGTCAGCTCCCGGTGTTTTCTCCTGTCTACCTGATGAATCTGGGCATCTTGGGACAATGCAGCAATTGCCTCATGTACACAGACAACCCTCTCCTCCTACCACCCAACACTATGACCTGTGAGAGATGCACTTATATAGCCAAATTGGAAGCAAAGTTCTCTTTACCAAAGACTGGCCTAGACAGTCAAGAGGAGAAGGTAAACACTTGCACCACACCACACTCATCACAGAGTCCCTCAAAACTTACACCACCAAAACACACACACAGAACCACAAAACCCACACCTACATTCGCAGAGGCTCTCAGTACTAATCTGCCCAAACAACATAGACCTCCAAAGCAGAAATATAAGCAACCTCCACTCTCCAACACAACCCAAATGACACATAGCCCACATACTCAGTGTGACACTCAACTACAGCCCATAAGGCATAACGTACCCAACACTCTAGTCATAGGTGACTCAACAGTCAGGCACACTGATGTTCCACTCACCAGGCTAAACAAGGAAAATGTTAGTGCCAGCTGCCTGTCAGGTGCCAGGATCCACCACATAACGTACGCACTCGGGTCACTCCACAACAAGTACAAATATGACTCTGTCATTGTCCATGTTGGTGTGAATGACCTGAGATGTACCTCCCTGGACTACATGAAAAGAGACATGGAGGAGCTCTCTGATCTTGTAGCCCATGCCAGTATGACCCTGGCCCTGAGTAGCATCCTGCCATCACCCAGAATGACACCACAGTACAAGAACAAAATGATTGACTTTAACAATTGGCTAAGCTTCTGGTGTCATTCTAAGGGAATCCAGTATCTGTCTGCCTGGGATTACATAATCGACAGACCACACTGCTTTGCCAGAGATGGCCTGCATGTGTCGCCCTTGGGATTCCGGATACTGGCAAAGGCTCTTGCCACACCTATAGTGCCTTTTTTAGGCAAGGTTCAAATGACAAATTCACCACCATAACAGGTACAAGCAAGCAAAATCTGAGGGTAATGTTACTCAATGCTAGAAGTCTAAACCTCAAAATGCACTCACTCGAGGCACTCCTTAAAATGGAGAACATTGACATCTGTGCAGTGACAGAGACCTGGTTCAAAGCTACAGAGAGCACCCCTGCATTACCAAGCTATAATTCATACAACACCTTTCGGCCATCAAACCCGGACCGAAACACTAAAGGTGGAGGCGTGTCCATATTCATTAAGGATATCCACACCTCCAAGCTAGTTGCTCAGCATAATGCATCCGAGATTATCCAAGTTCAACTAACTCTGGACAAAACCACAATCCAGATTGTAGCTTGCTACAGACCCCCCACCATGCCCCAGGATTCCCACTCCTCTTTTCTTGATACACTGGAAAATATTAAGGTACAACCCAACACTCTAATAATGGGTGATTTCAACTACCCTACCATTAACTGAGAAAACTACTCATGTACCAACTCGTTTGCTCAACATTTTCTGGAAATTATCAATTCCAACACTTTGGATCAACTTATCTACACCCCCACCAGAGGCAGCAATATCCTAGACCTGGTCATCACCAACATGGGTGACCGGTGTTCCACACCAGAGGTCTGCTCCTCATTGGTCATATCCGACTACAAGCTAATCACCCTAGACATCCACATCCCGCTCCCACCCCCCATTAGGAAAACACCCGTAAAAAATTTCTCCAAAGTCAACTTCACGCTTTTTAAGACAGAAGTGGCAAACTTCATGACACCCATGCAGATGGACAATAGAGGTACGACGGCTGAATCCCACACAAATGCACTTTATAAGCACTTACACGAGTGCATGGATCATGCTATCCCTAACAGAACCAAGATGCTATCCTCAAAAAAAAAGAAAGCCAATCTGGGGGTCTTCTGCCATAAACAAACTCTACAACAGAAGAAAGAAACTGTTGCAAAAAAGAGTAAAATCCCACGATTGGAGGAACTCCCTGGTCAGCCTCAGTAAGAAGCTGAGATCCCTCATAAAATCCTCCAAAGCTAGTTATGAAAACAAAATTGCCACTGATTCTAAAGAAAACCACAGTGCATTCTATAGCTATGTCAAAAATCTTAATGGCAACACTCAGATCTGCTCTGAGTTACAGCACAATAACACTGAATATACAAAACCAACTGATATTGCCAACATCCTGGCAGATAGGTTCAGTGCTAACTTTACCCCCATCTCACCCCCTAAAGTGCCCATCTTTATACCGGAAGAATGCAAAGTTCATGTAATCATGGCTGCTCAGGTAAAAACTTCACTCTCCAAAGTCAAGAACACAGCATCCATGGGATCTGACAACATCCCAGGCTGCCTTCTACATGAACTACAGAATGAACTGGCACCCCACCTAAGTACAATGTTCAGTCATAGCCTCACCTCAGGCTCTGTGCCCATTGAATGGCACACCGCAACAGTTATCCCACTCCATAAAGGGGGGGCCACAACAGACCCTGGGAACTACCGCCCCATTAGCCTGACGAGCCTCGCCTGCAAGGCCATGGAACGTATCATCATGGAACTCATAAACAAAGATATTGGAGATCTCCAAACCCTGGACCCCACAATGTTTGGGTTTGTAAAAGGCAGATCATGTCTCCTAAACCTGATAGACTTCTTTGAAGTAGTCACCAAAGCCATATATGAGGGTAAGGTGGTTCACACAGCCTATCTAGATCTCGCCAAGGCGTTCGACACCATCCCCCACTCTGGAATTATAGATAAACTCACTAAACTAGGTATAAATCCCTATGTCACAAGATGGGTTGCCAAATGGCTTACTGAAAGAATCCACACTGCGAAAGTAGCAGACTCCAAATCAGACTTCAGACCAGTGACAAGTGGAGTACCACAGGGTTCAGTCCTCGGTCCTCTCCTGTTTGGTATCTACTTCTCTGAAGTACAGGCTAACACAGAAGGTCTTTGGCTAACTAAATTTACAGATGACTGCAAACTAGGAGCCATAATTGAAACTCCTAATGATGTGGACATCCTACAAAAGGGCCTCACTGAGACAGATGCCTGGTGTCAAAGACATGGTCTCAAGCTCAATGCCAAAAAGTGCATTGTCATCCCCTTTGGTAAAAATTCTGTACCCATGAACTACCACATTGGCGGTAGTCTACTTAACACCAAAAGTGTGATAAGAGACCTTGGGACACAGGTGGACAGTAGTCTCTCCTTTGATAATGACATTGCCATAGTGGTCAGGAAATCCTTCTACGTGGCACACCTCATCACAAAAGGTTTCTCATCCAGAAAAAAAGAGGTCATTGTTCCCCTGTACTCATCACTCATTAGACCCATTATAGAGTATAACGCCCCTTTTGGTATGTACCTCACAAGACATCTACAACAACTGGAAAGGCCACAAAAATACCTCACAAAGAGGATTACTGGCCTCAAACAGATGCCTTACGCAGACCGTCTCAAAAAACCCCAGCTTTACTCCATCGCATATCGCCTACTCAGAGGCAATCTCTGCCTAACATACAAAGCTATGTCAAACCCAGAGCTGTTGGACATGCTCCACTTAAAGAAATCCCAATACCTCTGAGCTACATGCTCTAGGGACCTAAACCTTGTCACCACAATAAATAGAACATGTTGGAGGGATAGATTCCTGTCCCAGAGACTTCCCATACTCTGGAACAGACTACCTGTCTATGTCAAACAGAGCTCCTCATTAGCACTCTTCAAGAAAAATCTTGATGATTGGATGGGTAATAGGAAATTCACCCCGGGGATCACTTCTGTGGTTCTGCTTGACAGGGGCACAGGAAAATAATTTTCTTGGGTGGTGAAAGCCAGGGTACATTTTTGGCTAGGCTTGTATAGGCCCTAGGGCCAATAGCCTAGTACCTACCTATGAACCTATGAACCTATGCAGTTCAGCTGCTTGAGCAGTAATTAGCATACCAAAATGTTTACTGTGTTTGCACATTCTATACATCAAGTTAAGCCGCTTACTGAATACAAAGTGGCATGCTATTGTGTGCGCGTATCATGCCGCAACACAAGCACAGTTTTAGTGAGCAATGTAGGGTTTATTGAATATTTACAATTATCTCACTACTTTGACCACTCCAAGATCAACAGATACATCTTTCTCTTTACAAAGATGTAAATCTAAAATATTACTTGCACTATTCTTAAACAGGTTTTGCCATGGAGCATGGCTAGCATACTATGGAAAGGAATACCAGGCCCCTGAATGTTTCATTAAACAACTTACATTGTGAGTTAAAATACTGTATGTTGCCTTACCACATTGGACTCCAGGGAAACATTCCAACCCCACCACAATGTGTGCAATTCATAAGGCCGGCAGAAATGGAATATTGACTGTTGCCAATAAGGTAACATATGTGTCTGTAGCCACATAATGTACAATTGTGCTGGGCTTCAAAGCATAACAGCTCACCTTCCCAATAATGTGTAGATCAGCAAACATTGC
The DNA here is from genome assembly GCF_019279795.1 of Protopterus annectens. NCBI lineage: Eukaryota > Metazoa > Chordata > Ceratodontiformes > Protopteridae > Protopterus > Protopterus annectens. The sequence continues at coordinate 205,541,787 of NC_056742.1, forward strand.
TGAGCAAAGAGTATATGAACTCACACAAGGAAACCCCCTTGGCACCTCAATTGTATGGCAGAAAAATCCACATTGTCAACAGAGTTCCCTGTGGTGCAGGCATACCTGCTACCTCACTCAGACAAGACACTTTACCACATGTTGATACTAGCAAGCTTCCACCATGGGAACTCACACAATACCTCATCCCCTCATTATTATAGTATGATAATGAGCCATGCTTGACTGTCATACTTAATGAGTGGAGCATCTTTACAAATCATTCATAGCTATGACAGCAAATCCCAGCACAGCAGGGAAAAAATAATTTGTAAAGTATACAAAGACTGCCTTATTAAGCAGGTTCACCATGCAGGGCTGTACTATGTAGCACTGTACAGTGTAGCAGCTGTTTGGTTGCAGAATAGAGGAGAGATGCACTGGGTACATGTGTGTCTCATAAAAAAGCATGTATTGGCTTCTCCTTTGTCCAATTGATAGACAGTAAGGGTGCTCTGTAGGCCATCAAAAAGGACTTTGATTCTGCTCTAAAAATCAATGCTTAATGATGGCATTCTAAACATAGTGTGCATGACAGTGGCTACACCACTGCCTATGTCTATGAATCCCCATGGTCATCAAACATGTAACTCTATATCAGAAAATAAACTTACAAACTTATGCCAGGACCTTGGAATCATTCAGTAACATAAACTTTAATAAGGAATATATCATTCAAGCATAAAACATAACACTTGTCCACCATGGAAACCTAAGCTTCTTTAAGTGTATTGCACAAATGCACTGGTAAAAGGTTTAATGAACTGTCTAACTACACACTTCTGTATGATCTATATCTACACACACACATATATATATATATATATATATATATATATATATATATATATATATATATATATATATATATATTGTATATTTGGACACGTATATATGAACACATCTATCTATATGAGTTTATAATGAATAACTACCAATGAGTTTGATCAAAACATAAAACTCTGAAAAACTCACAGATGATTACCATTAATCACCACTAAAATCATCACAAAAAAAGTAATCACCAATGTAATAGGTTACATTTGTAATTAAGAAAAGTAAAACAAAAAAAAAACTTTTTACATGTCAGTTTTGCCCAACACACCCCCTGACAAGGGGGCTCTGCCTCAGTCACCATCAGCCCCCTTTTTTACATTTTCATGGGGATGGGTTGTCCTATCAACTCTCAACATCTCTCTCTCTCTATCTCTTTAATGTCACTCTCCTAACTTCTTCAACACTCATGCCTAACTGTCTCAGGTCTTCTCTCACACAATCCATCCACCTCTTTGCTGGACACCCTAATTTTCTCTTGCTGTTTTCCTGTCTGTCCCAAATCTTATTTGCCAGATTGTCTTCTGCTTTTTTGTACAGGTGCCTGAACCACTATAATCTGTTCTGAAACTTATAAAGAAATGGTAGGTACCCCACGACAATCAAAGCAAACCACTTAAAGTCAGTTTAAAAACGTACTTCTTTATTCCAACAAAAAGTAAGCACTTTCGCAGCTCCAAGGCCACTTCATCAGACTTTAAAACATTTACAAAAATCCAAAAATCCCTTTAAATACCATTTTCTTTTTAGCATAAGCCAATAAGGAGGCTAATAAAAATCACATGATAAGCACTCTTGTAAAATTTCCTACTAAACTAATGCTTTGCATAACCAACCTAGAAAATATATATAAAAAACATATATATATATATATATATATATATATATATATATATATATATATATATATATATAAAGTATATATATAGAACAACATATGAAAAAACATAAAAAAAAACCCATATAAAAAACACCTTTATAATCCAACAATGGCATATATATATATATATATATATATATATGTATAAATAAATAAATGTGTTTGTCAGCGTTAATGTATATGAAACATATGATGTTTAACATCTAGCCTTGTTATTGATGCTCTTATATCACTAATTACAAATTCTAGGAACTACATAGGGTAAATATAGGAACAAACACATTTATATATATATATATATATATATATATATATATATATATATACATGCCATTGTTGGATTATAAAGGTGTTAACCTGTTCTACTATTTTCCCATCTACCTCAATTTTCAGCTTCTTCTGATTTCCTCCATTTTCTGCCATTACAGCTGTCTTATCTGTACTCAGGTTCATCCCATACATCCTTAGTTTTGCATTCCATCCCACTATCCTTTGCTGAAATTCTTGTTTAGAGTCTACCTGTAATGCCACATCATCTGTATACAGCAGCTTTGTTCATCTGTCATTTCCAACCTGTTTGCTGATATAGCCCATCACCAGTATGAACAATCTCCGTTGCTGTAATTTCGCTATGTTATACATTTAACATACTGAGATATCTTTAAAAAAAGCAACGGTGAAAGGAAGATCTCTGCTGCTTTTTTTAAGATATCTCGCTATGTTAAATATATAACATAGCGAGATTACAGCAACAGAGATCTTCTGTTCTCCGTTGCTACCTAACACAAACAAAAAAAATCAAGACTTATACTACTGGAAAAAGTCTGGGTGACCGGACCTTTTTCCATTAGTATATGTCGGATTTACAATGGGCATGCTGGTTGGGCTGGCCAATCAGCGTGCACATTTTGGAGTACTAATCGGCAGTCATTGTATAATATGCAATAATGTATGCTTATGAGGGGGTGAGTGGGACACATGCTATGCACGCTGTCTTCATTTCAAATTTTTGTTGATGTGCAATGTTTGCTATAATAATTAATTGTGACATTTTTAATTACATCATCCTTTCAATTCTTTCCATATAATGTATGTTACTGGTTTTAAAACAGTCTTCATAAGCAGGTGAGTGTTGCTGCTACAGAAGACATTTGTAAGACTGAGCAGTATCCTCACCACTTTTAATTATTCCCTTTTCATCATCTTCTGTGTCATAGTCATCCCCACAGATGGATAGCATTATTCCTTTTCTGATGTTAATTAAGATTCACAGTCTCCCCTCCATAGTGGTATGTTAAATTGCATTCTGCCTGTCTATGCTTCTAGCAAATTCTACCATATCATTTGCCCTTTTCTTGCACTGTGCCAAATGCTTGGCTTCTTCTACCCACTGCTTTAATTTCAACAACTACTTGAATCCAGGCCTTGTTTCTTTCAGCTTTTCTGGGCCTGTCTTACCAAAACGAAGCTTCCCATATATCCTATGTGCTGCCATGAGGACAAGATTTTCTACATGGCTGAATGTTTAGTTTCTCTACTTTGATTCCTTCTTTACTCCATGTGCAAAAAAAAAAAAAGGGGAAAGAGACCAGAGTGAGAAAGTGTGAACGTACTGTTTTGATGTAATCAGCTTTTAAAGTATAAAACCCCAGCCAAGTTTTCTACCACCAACATTAAATGAATGTTACTTAGCACAAACCATATACTTACACAGGGAGATCTCAATATAGCCACAAAAAATTGCAGTATATTACTCACAGTTCATTGAAATAATGACTACACTCATTTTGTCACAAAAAAAACATCCTCACACTATCCTGACATCATCATATACTCAATATCACCATTTTTTATTCAGAGCTGTCACTTCAAAAATCTCCAATTCATCACACATGCATGTTGATATTGTTAGCACCACCGAATTTAAGCTGTAAATTATTGCATTTAGATGGATGTATGCGCAACCAGTAAATTATACCATAATAATGATCATTTTCTGTCATCAGTAATCATTTCCACTGCTACTGTCATGAAATCATTTTTCCAAATGATACAAATCTAGCAATCAGTCAATGCTATCATAACATGCACTTCATATATGAAAATTCATTAAATACAACCCTTAATTTAATAATGAAATAATATTTAAGTGTTTTTTATTAAATTATATTATTTTTAAAAATATTTCCTTACTGTAATAAGTCTGCAATATCTTAATACATTTGTCACCTATCTTGGCTACTGGCAAATTATTATGGCTACTGGCAAATTATTATGGTGCTGCTCAACATTTATTGGTGAAAATTCAAGACCATTTCACATGTTGTATGCAAATTAGGCTAACTTCTGTTCATCACTATAAATTATAGTAGTATGCAAACATGTCCTGAGATGTATCTGTGAATTTTGTTGTTTTGCCATTCATGAACGTACAGCTAAAGTGATATTAATGCATATCAGACTGACACGGATGCACTGCTAACAGTTCCACATTCTGCAGCAGCTCACAGCTATCCCAAGCTTGCCACTGGAAAATGTGGATGGCCCAACACTAACCAAACTCAGAATACAGTTAAAAAAAAGTATGAAATGTATTCCCTGCCCATCCAACATTGCTTGTCACACCTCAGCACCTCAAACAAACCATAACTTCCTAACACTTAAAATAACACATATAGGGATATTTCTACCCCTCAAAATAAAAAAGAAAGAAAGAAAGAACGAAATAAATATTCTGCTGTACTGCATGAGACATACTGGTCTAAGGGTACAAAAATAGCCCTTACCAATGAGCAATAACAATTATTAATCATATATGATTCCTATATAATGTCTTCATCCATAACTTGCTCGTGTTAAAGCACTTTAATCAAATATGCAGATGACTCTATTATCATCAGCATATCAGACACATTAACTCACCTACAACACATAATACAAAACCCTCTCTGTTCCATAGAAACATGGCTGTTCAATTCCGAACTCCTACTGATCCCCCTCCCAAAAAAGCTCCTTCTCTTCACCCATGACCCCCCCCCCCCCAGCTCCAACAAAACAAAATTTGCTCTCTACAGACAAACAGGAGGCTAAGAAACCTGTCATGGGGCAACAAGGGAAATTCTCCTATAGACACTGTAAAGCTTGTCAATATATTAGACACAACAACATATTCATCCATCCACTGTCTGGAAAGAGCTGTTCATTGAAACAATATGCTGACTGTTTGACCAGCAATATTATATACTTGGCTGACTGTATGCAATGTTGTTCATTTTATGTCAGTAAAATGACTTGTAGATTGAAAGACTGGGTGTTACAACATATGTCAGCTACATGTGCAGCCACGATACATGATGCCCTGTATCAGCATGTAAAGCAGTACCCTGGGCATGAATTTTCTTTTATGGTTTTGCAGGTTAGTCATCCAACCAGTAGAGGGGATGATTTGAGAAATATAACAGAATGTAGTGAGACTAGATGGATAATCAATCTAGGTGCTGATAGAGCACCTAGCCTGAATGGCGTTATTCTTATAAAGCCTTTTTTAAAAAAGAGGAGGGCTTTTTACTGAGTTTTTGATTGGCTGTTATGTATTCTAAAAGGTGTTCATAACTTTTGTATGTTGTCTGAAGAAGGTTTTTTTTAAACCTGAAAGTGCTGACCTACTGCATTTTATTACCTACTGCATTTTATTAAACCATTGCTTTTTACCAGCCTGTTTGTCTGGATCATCTGTTTTTGCTGTTGGAATTTGCTGTGAAGCTGGACTTTAAGAGCAAAGTCTGCAAATGTGTTTTCTTCAGAAGTTGGCCTGTTTTCAAAAAAGGTTTCCCTTTTCATGATTCATCAAAAATTACTTTTGCTGACCTTATTTGCATAACCTTGTAGCACTGTTATTCACAGATAACCTTAAGTCATTTGTGAAGCCCCCAATTATGAATCCCTGTCTTTGCCGCCAAATGTACTGTGGAAAACTGTAGCACATGCACATCAAAAGAAGAGACTGGTCCATAAGAAAGACTTATCTATTCAGCAAATCTTTAAAGATTTGTACAACATGTTATCTGTTATTGAACAAACTGTACAAGGCTTGCAAAACATAGTCTCTTTGATCATCAATTATGCTGTGATGAAGGGAGATACTTCCACCACAGCTAGCTGGGATTTTGTAAATAATTATATGTTATTTGTTAATACCAACATGATTTATATAATATGCTTATGTTATAACTGTGCTAGAACAGTATGCTGTGGATATCAAATTGGTTTGTACAGATGTGCTGAAACCGTACTTTATAAAAATGCTTGTATTTAAAACTGAGTCACAGTGTTCACCTACTTGAAGAGAACAGAAATGTACATGCACTATTGTAACTGTTTAAATGTATATATTTTAACATTGGAAAATGGAAAACAGGAGATTAACTTCAGTCCAGCAAACTGTAGAAAAATAACTGAGATTAAATTACTTTATGGCTAGGCTATAAAAAATTGTATCTTTCAGTTTTCAATGCAGCAAGAGGCACAATGTCTGCACTAGGAAACTTTCTGTATTGTCCTTAGAGTGAACTAATTACTAGTCTTGAAATGTGAAGGAATGCAATTGTTTTATGACTTCCAGTATCTGTCAAAGATTTGAGGTCTATGTATTTTCACAGGCAGATGCTAAATACTGCCAGCTTCCAGTAGTGAGGGTTTTACCTGGAAACTAAAAGTCAGATGACAAGAAATTATGTCATTATGCAAGCTATCCCAGCAGTAATGTTTTAGATATTAATTTGAGAAGTCTTTTAGTGAGACAGGCATTCAGTATTCTGTCTTGGACCTGACATCAGCAAGTTCTTAGATTATGGTATAATTCTCTTAGATTCAGTAAGGAATATAGTGAAGCTTAGTTTAGATATTTTTCTTTATTTATTTGAGACTGTCCTGCAATGTTGTTTTAAACATTTCCTGTGGTTTTGAACTCTGATATCACGGTAAATATATATTTAGCATTGTCTTGGACTTTTATTATTTATTATTAAATCTATTTAAAAGGCCACGGTGGTGCAGCGGTTAGCGTTGTCACCTCACAGCAAGAGGATCTCCCGTTCAATTCTCGGCTGGCACTCCTTCTGTGTGGAGTCTGCATGTCCTCCCCATGGTCGAGTGATGATTAAAGACATGCAGGTAGGTACATGCATGAAAAGGTGTGCCTTCTTTGAAGGTTGGGCATGGGGGTGGCAACTCAGCACCATAAAAATCCACTCCCAATCATTAGCGGACCGGAGTTCCGCTGTGGCGACCCCTAACCAGGAAAAGCCGAAAGAAAAAAAAATTAAATCTATTTAAACCTTTCTTTGCGGCTGATCTGTGTAGAGATATTTAAGTTTTGAAAGTATTTGCATATTTATTTGGTGATACTGTGTTGGCCAATCCTAATAGCCTTGATCTTGGTCAAACTATCATTTGTATTAATATTATTATTACACAGTAAGATTGGAGACCATTTCTTAAGGGACTTAAAGTAGATGATAAGGAGTTGACTGGTGGCAGTGATAACTACCCTATAGTCTGAGCAGAAGAGGACATAGCTAGCAAATCTGTGCTAGCTTTTCCTAGGTGTGTGTGTGTGTGTGTGTGTGTGTGTGTGTGTGTGTGTGTGTGTGTGTGTGTGTGTGTAAATCAAACCTCAAAGAGTGTGTGTGTGTGTCAGCTACTTGGGCAATGACATGAAGCACGGGTTGAGCAGAGAGGGTGTTGGAGGCCTTAGCTTGGTCACTCAGCTGAGAGCTCAACTCTATAGCTGTTCCAGTGGGGAGTCTTACTGGTGATCTGGAGAAAGAGGTAGAAACCAGCCTCGGACTGACTGTAGTCTCTGTGTGTTTTTAAGGGAAATTGCACTTGATGCAGAGAGCTGCATCGGGAAATACTGCATGTGTACTTGTCATCCTCTCAGTGAACATCCCTCACTGGTGCCAGTAGTGAGGATTGAGGCTCCTTGATTATTAGTCCAGTGGTGGGCTATCACATATCCCTAAAAAAATAGAAAGTGCAACAATAAGAAAAATGTTCATCAGGTCCAGCAAGTCAGGACATCATGTCAGGATATATCTAGATTTTAGACTTCTTTTTCAGTTCTATGTTTTTTTTTTCTAGATATCCACTACTGACACCTGGATCCTTAAGCTCCAACTCAAAATGTATGATGGATTTAAAGATCCAATAATCTCTTCACAGCTGCAGCAGATTTCTGGAATGAGAAATAATAAATTCATAGAGTTGGTGTACATAATGCCTTGAATCTTGAGTTGCAATTTATGGGCGCGTATGTTTTCATCCTGCTCCTCCTTAAAGGTATGGCTCAACGAGGTAAGTCTATTTGGGAGAGAATATTTGTAATATAGATGGAAGTCTATAATAAATGGAGATGCCATATTTCTTGTACAGTTTATATTATTTTTATTGAGGAGAAGTAATGTCTGTTTATGTCATTTGGGGTATTTTAAATAATGGGTTGCAAAGAGTAAAGACTACTTTAGTGCTCTATAAATCAGACACAGGTCTTCACTGTAAGGGTTGCTGTAGATTTTATCTGTTAGACAAGGAAAAAATACTTTTAACACTCATTGTATGGAGTCTTTGAAACTTCCAAAATTGTACCAGAGCACATGGGCATAGGTTGCAGAACAGCTTGCCATGGTGCATAAATGACCCGATAAGAGCTATATACCTTAGAAACAATTATCTAACTAACATGGCTGATAAGGATAAGGTGAAGAGCACTCTATATGCTTTGAGGATTGTAGCAGCCATATTGTTGTCAAATGAAAGGTTATTGTTTATGAAGGATCCAAAGTCTTTTATTTCATCATATTTTAGTTTCTGTCAGTCAGTACTGCATAAAGCTGGTGGGGCATCTGTCAAATGCCAGAATACTGAATTTTTGGCATTGGAAGAAAAGATCAATTCTGCTACACTGCTCATTTGCAATGTTAAGAGACATGACAAGTCATCTGTTTTTAGTAGTGTTGAGGACAATTCTCCAAAATGTGTATTCATCTGTTTATCCTGTCAGCCAGACAACAGAGTCAATTTTTAATATCCGAGAAAAAGATGATAATAAATAACTGATAATAAATAAGTGGGCAGGGTACAGCCTTGAGAGTGAGCACTGGTGATACAGAATTTTGAGAATCAGAATGCCCTTGTTCTTTCCTCTTTTAAATGATCATATAGCCAACTGTACACTCAAGTTAATATGGCTTAGTTCGCTTTTATATTCCCTGAATTTGTATGTGACTGCATTCAGAAGTAGTGTCAAACCCTTTAGCAAGACTGAGATAAGCAGCATGAACAAATGAAACTTCATTAAAGGCAGTGGTCATACATTCAACAACGTTGGTGAAGCTATGGGTAAGTCATGGAGAAGGAGGTTCCATGTGTCTGCTTGAATATGTTCCACAATAATTCTCTGCATCACATTGCACAATGTTCTGGTGAAGCTAATCACAGTGCAGAATACCCTAGAAAGGAAAGATTCAGATTTTATACAGTATATTATGAACCAGAGCCTAGTTTCTTATAATGTCGAAGGAAAATGGAAGTATGGTCTGCTTTAGTCTTAATGTGCAATTGAACTAAGTAGGGAGCAGCTGCCTGCATGGACTATCACTCTGACATCAATATATCCACTGGACGAAGAGAAGGTACAGTGAAGGGCTGACCAACATTAAATCTATGCCTATGAGGAATTGTAGGAAGATGGTTGTCCAGTAGGACCTTTGTTAGTGTGTGTCGAGTATTCGGAAAATTCTATGTAAGAATTTAGCTTGTGCTAAATGGTGGGAGCCAGTAATGGAAATGACCCTTCTTTCTAATGTAACTCGAAGCCATTCTTATTCAGAAAAAATGCTATACTCTAGTAAACATTTGTGGACAGTGGATATGAGAAGGCAAATAACCCCAAGGCCTGGACACCATTAATTTGTATTAACTGAGGTGGTGAAAACTACAATGCTGAGTTCTGAAATAATCTTTTAGTTTTATCTATCAGTATGTGGGCCATAAAATGTAACTATATCCTCATACAATTCCCATATACCATCCTTAAATACTTGAAAGGATGCGATAGATGGCAGATTATTCTTCTTAACATGGCTAGATAAGGAAATTACTTACACTTCCATCTAGGACAGAAAGGATGGTGAAAGCTCTTGAATAAACTGAATTAATTACCTGGAGGAATTCCTTTAACAGTGTATGCTGAGGTGATCAGTACAAAAAAAGGCAGAAAACTGAAAAGTTTGAAAAGAAGTAATCTGTATTCAACTATGTGAAAAAAATCACACTCGAACTCTATGACCAACTGCATAGTTTTTTCAGTTTAAGTCGAAGCACAAAATGTAAATGCAGGTATATACATTGCCTATATACCTTCCTCCAAACACTAGAAAGAAAGGGGGGCTACAACAGAGCTTCAAGGGGTATAAAGCTATAAAATATTTCTGCCTTGACAGAGAATAGTAAGAGTATGGAAGTTTAGAAACACAGAGGTCGATTTGTTGAAAGTATGCATAAGCTGATCAGACATATAGTTGTCCTAGAGACAGGATTGGAGGGAAGAGTGGTAACTATATTTTAAACTAATGTAGCATCAAAGTGTTATTTTCCCCAGAAAACTATCTAAGCCAATACAAAACATAACTAGACCTGCAGCCTGAGAGTGGTGGGACTATCATCTTTGTAAGAAAGCCCACTTTCATTCCTAACAGTAAAAAAATGGAAGAACAGACTGTGTAAGATGGCAGACTATTAGAGTGACTTCATGCCTCTGATTCTATTTACAGATAATGCCATAAAAGGGGTGGAAGCACTGATATATCTTTGCTATTTATCAACTCAAATTCAAGTACTTAAATATTAAGTAACACAGCCCAAATCACAAATGTATTTTCCATCTTAAGTTGTAGTAGTTTGATGCCAAGTTGTTAGTTCTGAAGAATATATCTCCCAAAATCCTACATCATCTTATAGTTCTTGTTTATTAATTAGGACTGGAAAGGAGGGAGCATGCAAAATGGAGTAAGACTGATGAGAAATTTCTACCCAACTGGGGTGTCTGATATAGAGTACATACCTGGAATATGGAATTAAAAGTGGGAAGTGTCTTAGAAAAATTGCACAGGCCAGGCTGATTCCTGCGATATAGCTATTAGATCAGAGGTGAAAGCAGGGAGGTAGTACATATCCCTGTTATAGAGTATCCCAAACACAGGAGGACTTAAATGTATAAAGTCAAAAGGATGAACTTGAACAAATGTGAGGTCATTGCTAATGGCATCAGGACCATTTCTACATAAGCAACCATTATAGGATTAAGTCTCTTGTCCCAAATCAAAGTTAAATAGACCTATATCAGTGGCAAGAAAGATGACAGGTCAGTGCAAATGGGAGAGTCGGTTATGAGAAAGCCCATATGTGCAGCAGTGCACTCAACACTGAACTTGAGATGTAAAGCTAATCTTTATGAAGTTGTTGGTGAAAAGAACTGTGGACACATGAAAAATTACCAATGTTGAAATCATCATCTCTGAATAAGGATGATGGCGAGAAATTAGTTGATGTCAAGGTCAAGCTTGACTCAACCACAGGCTGCAATCAACTATGCCAGAAAAATCATGCCTGCCCCAGAGCAGGATATTATTTCTATGGAGAATGATCTCAACATCAAGTAAGCATTCGACCTTCATGAAAATCAACTTCTCATGGCTTGACATTAACAAGTGATCAGAAAATTTAGTGCATAGCCATATCAATATAAAACCACAACTGACACTAAAGATGAAATAGGGATGGAGGGAGGATTGAACCTCATAGATCTGTCTCAAATGCACCAAAAATATTTCTGTTCATCAAAACTAGCTTCAAAACCTAACTGTTTTAGAAGTGGCAAGCAGAGCTATAACTGAGAGATAAACATTTATGACTTTAAGTGAAAATCACACGTATATACTTATTTTTAGGGGCTATGATTCCTATCAATACAAAGACACAATCACACTGAATCCAGAACAGGAACAATAAGAGCACTGTATTGTTACTGCAGATTTCAGTAGTATTAAGCACAACTATATAGCCTAATGGTCTGTCTTACAAACACAAGGTGCAGGGTTTGAGTCTCACAAGGGATAATTGGCTAAGCTTAAAATGGCTCGCAAGGGCAGTTAGCTTAGTTCTAATCTATGAACCTATAATCTATAGATAAGCAATAGCAACTGACAATGAAGAAGATGCACTCAGTACCTAATGAACAAGTGACAAAAGATATTTTTTAATTAGTTCAGAGTTCACAAATCACATCTGTGTGGGATACTAGAGAAGCTAAGGGCATCTCTGCAGCAAGACCCTAACAGTAAGAAGATGGTAAATGCTTATGAAAAAGCAGCACATAAGTTAAACCTTAAAATATCGACCTTCAGTTTAGTCAGAGGTGAAAAGGGGAAGAGACACTAATTCTTGCAATGTTTTCAGAACTTTGAACCATCACAGGGCTGCCCAAGTCATCTTTTTAACCAATTTACACTTTTTAAACAATTTTAATAAATTGTAACCATCTTAAATCTACCTTCTTTATACTGTCTCTCAATAATATTCCAATTGTATTGGAACCAAGCACAAAACTCTTAGGCATCTCTATAGATGATCGATTAAATTTGACTTACACATTAATAATTGTATCAGGAAGACCAATCAGAAACTAGGCCTGCTATACAGAAACAATAAGTTTCTCACTTTCAAAGCAAAATTAACCCTCCCTCATACATACCTCCTAGCTAGTCTACTGTATGTTTCTCAAATTCTCACAAACCTTAAGTCCTCACTCCTAGCTAAACTAGAATCAACCTACAACAAGGTAGCTAGATTCTCAGTACATCATGCTTACAAACCCCATCACTGTCTCTCACTTAAACTCTTAAGCTGGCTGGAACTTCCTCACCTGCTTCTCCTCTCTCAGCTCCAGATTATACACTCAATCCTTTACCAACCTTCCTACTGTCCAAACATATGTCTTCTTATCTCTCATTAGTCTCCCACTAGATTGCTCCGTAGCTCTGATCAAGACATACTACTGGTCTCTAGACCCAAGACCAAAATTGGATGCAACCTCTATAGGTATCATTGTACCATTTCAAGGAGCAGGCTCCCATTACAAATTAGATCACTAAAACAACCTATACAATTGAAAGCACCTACCAAAGAACACTTAAAAAAGCCTCTGGACTTGCCACTGTACTCACCCTCCACAAATTCCTTTTTAACCCCAAAACTGTCCACAATCCACCCACTACCCTTTCTCCATCTCCTACTCTTTGTATCTGTTAACACTGTTTACCCTTCCTAATGACTCTAATACCTGGCACTTTAAACCACAAACTATCTATGTCATACTCCAATATTTATTTTAGCTATCTCTCTTTTATCTCCTCTGTGTCAACACTTGTTAGTAGCAAATGTTATAACAAATTTATTGCTTTTCTTTACTGTATAAATATGGTATTTTTTCTGATATGGTTTCATTGTCACCTTTTAAACCTTGTTTTGTAAATAATTTTTGTAACCATTCTGTAAATTGCTTGCTCATTTTACTGTATAATGTACTGGAGCTTTTCTCCCCAGGCCTCAGCTGAAAAAAGGCTATTTCAGCTCAGTCGGACAAACCCGTCCAACAAATGTAAAATAAAAATAAATAAATAAATAGCTAAAATAAATAAAATAAATAATTTTGTGGGGCCTTGTCCCATGCTTTCTTGAAGTCTGGGAATGGCCATTTGTACGTTTTCCTGATCTCCAGCTTTTTATTCACTGTCTTACTGGTAAAATTTGGTCATTTATGCTTAATCCTGATCAGAATCCAATCTGCACTTCCCCTATCTTACTTTCTACTGCTCTGCTTATTCATTTATCAGACAACCTCTCTAGAACATTCATGCAGTGTGACAGGAGATTGATACCACTATACTGTCCAAAGTTTTTAAAGTCTTGTACACCAGCATAAGAAGTATTTTTCTCTAGTCATGTGGGATATACCATTCCCTACATGCTGCTATGAATATCCCCAGGAGCCAATTCATTCGTAACACACACCACAGCACCATCATCATCATCACCAACCTCCATTTTCCCATTTTCTACATAGGTTTGGGGTGTCATGTTAACTGTCAATATCTGTGTGTCAATTCAATGTCACTCTGCTACCCTCTTTGACAGGCATGCCTGACTGTTACATATCCCTCCTCACACAATCAATCCATTTACCAGATAGGCACCCTCATTTCCTATAACCTTCTTCAAGTGTGTCCCAAATATTCTTCAACAGACTCACTTCTGCTTAGCTGCACATGTGCTTGAGACACTGCAAACTGTTCTGTTTGATCTTCTCTGCATATGATGCAGCTTGTGCTTCTGCTTTGATGTCCTCATTTCATTATCTGTCCCGCAGTGTGCATCCGACCACCTGTTTCAGGCATTTCATCTCCATCACGACTAACTTTCTTGAGGCTCTTTCTTCACTGGTTAGCTTTTTGTACAATGCAGTAGTACTGATCACACCGCTGTTTTGTATACCTTACTTTTCAGCTACTTTGGCATTTTTCTGTGACGCACTACTACAAATAGTCTGTGTCAGTTGGCTGCAGCCCTCTGATTCTAGCTTTAAACTCCTCATTCAGACTTCCCTTCTCCTCCCAGATACTTTAAGTCGTTAATCTGTTTCACTGTTTTCCTTTCTATCTCAGTATTCAGCTTCTTCTGATTTCCTCATTTGCTGTCATTACAACTGTCTAATCTGTACCTAGTCTTATCCTATGTGCCTTCAGTTTTATATTCCATTCCCCTATCATTTCCTGAAGTTCTTGTTCAAAGTCTGCTTCATAACCTGCATACAGCAGCTTTGTTAATCTGTCTACTACAAATTGATAATGCAATCTATTATCAGTATGAACAGCAGTGGGCTTGGAGCTGAACCCTGATGAACACCCACACCCACTGGTTACCCCTGCATGAGTCAGAATACTGTTAATACTGTACATAGCCTGCACTGATTCTACCAATGTTTCTGGGACTTTGAACAATTGCAGGACTGCCCATATCAAGTTTCTTAGGACATTGCCATATGATTTCACCATGTTTAGATTTGCTAGATGGACTCTTTCCACATTTCTAGCTTCTTCTCATCTATGTGTCAGACAGCAAACATTGGAACTGTTGCGCTACATCCTGATCTGAATCCAAAGTGTTCATCTTGCATCTTACTTTCTAGTACTCTGCATATTAGTTTAAAAATCAACCTGTCCAGAACTTATGCTACATAAGAGGAGTTTGATACCTCTACACTGCCTGCAGATGCGAATGTTGCCTTTGATCTTGTACACTGCCACTAGACAGCTTATTCTCCAGTCATCTGTGATACTCTATTTTTCTCTTCATACTGCTGTTTCTACCGTCTGGAGCCATCTCTCCCCTAACTCACCCAAAATTTTGATCATAATTGCTGTGACCTCATTTGGTCCTGCTGCTTTCCCCGACTTAATTTCCTTAGTGCTCTTCTTACTTCTTGGATAGGCTCCCCTTCTTCTACTCCTTCCATTTGAGTCTTTGATTTCCTGTGGACTTGTAAGACGACTGATGCTGGCATCCCTTATAAAGGCTGTTTGATGACTATCTTCTTTATCTTTTGTCTTTGCATTATAACCTAATAGTGTTTCTTTGCACCATGTACTGAGTCACTTTTCACAAGTTGGTAGAGTGCCTTTGATGTCTTGTTCAAGGTTCATAAGAGTTTACTAAGCTACCGGCCACAATATTCTTCTAAACTACAGTTTATAAACTTGGTAGATCATTGATTCTGATATGCTTAGATGTCATCAACTTGCCCCGCTATGGATACAGGCAGAAATGTAGCACGACAGACTGTGGTGATGTTCTGCTTATGGTCTGAGGTATGTGCATATGATATCTTAGGCAAATCTCAGACTAGAACATGTTCTTTCTTCAGGCATTGTGTTGTACTTCAGTTGTGATTGGACACATGCTACTGAAAAATGGTCTACCTTAAAATGTTCTATTCTTTAATTATTTATTTCCTTTTTCTATTGCCCCATTTGCCAAATGTGTTGAGTTAAATTATATGCTTTGTGGCATATCTGTTGACAATCTGTTGTTATTGAGAATGCACATCCTCATGTGGTCAGGATCGGCCTTAGGTCAACTGGTGCCCTAGGCAAACTGGCTCCACGGCACCTCCCATCACAGCACCTGGTGCCTCCATTCTATTCCTAAGGCCAGCTATGCACATGGTTATACTTGAATATTAACATTTAAGTACAGAAAAGAGATGAACCAGAAAGAATAAAATGTATACATTTTGTGTAAGCAAAGATATTCATAATTCCTGTTATAGATCCCTATGAACCAGGTGTCTATGATTTAATAGTAGAATTAGAGACAAAACATTTAGTAAATAAAACCTCATGGACAGCTGCAACTGCTAAAGGCTAAGTAATTCTCTTTATATACATATAATTATACATTAATTACCCACAGATGAGGCAAGCAACATAATTTAACAGCATATCATAGATTCTGCACAAGAAGACAGATAATAACAGCAACTGTAGTAGAAACTAAACATAAGCGACATGTATGAATTAAAATGCATAACTAAAGCATTATCATGACATTAAAAACTGGTGATATGTATGCATAGAACATATTTATGAGATCCAATTTTTTTATCCAGAAGTGCAGCAGAAAATAATCTTTATATTCCTTATTAATTGCATTTTATGAGAACTTGTTTCACCTTCTCCAATCACCAGGCTGCAACTGCTGTTAAGAAATGACCTTGTCTGGGTATTCTTCTTTTTGTAAATATGAGTTAAATTCCCACAAGTCAGAACAGGAGAAATATGTGAAAGCAGCATGCTGCTCTTGATGTTGTTATAAGCTGCCTTTGCTGTAAATGTGCCTCCCAGAGTTAACTATATTTTACTCCCTCATAACACTGCAGTAAAGCATTTTATGAGCAGAAGTACGCTGTGGACATTATGGGAATGCATTTAATAAATACAATTTAGCTAAAATCAACAAAATCTTTCTTACAGATCTCAGCTTCATACTTTTTGACTCACTGAAAAAAGTGAACTATGTATTTATAAAGATATTTATTGAAGCGTTATAAATAATATACTGGAGGGCATGCAAATAAGAGTAACAAAGGAAGGTGATATGAAAATATTGTACCCTGAAGAGGAATTTATCTAGCCTCCAGAAGGCATGATATTCATGTTCTTAATTGCTCATTATCTTACAACAAATCACTTACAACTATTGAAGAAAATTGCTGTTTGTTTACCTGTGTCAGGTAAAATAAAACAAGAAAATGTGTTTATTTATTTACTAACTAGACAGGTTAGCTAAATCACATAAATATAACCTGTGCAAATAGAAGATAAAGATATTCAAAACACAGACATATTTTTGTACTAATGCATACAGCTGTCAAGAAGAGTTATTTAATTTATGTTTTCATTAAAAATGTGATATGGAATACGGTTGCAACATCCGGAGATAATATCAGGTCTAAAACGCCATTACTGTTGTAGTAGAATACACTTATGACTCATCCTAAAGAGGGTATCTGATGGAATGCATTCTGGGAATTTTCAGGATATTCTAGATCAACAATTCTGTTTAGTAGTATCCTTATCCAAGTTAACCATCCATTTATACAAGGAAGGAGAGATGAAAATGGTGCACCTTAAAGTTGCATGTATCTAACCTCCAAATGCCATGATATTCATAGTCTTAGTTGCTCATTATTTTACTACAAATTATTTATAACTATTGCAGAAAATTGCTTTTAGTGTACTTCTGTCAGGTAAAATAAAACAAGTAAATATGTTTATTTACTTATTAACCAGCTAAGTTAGCTAAATCACATAGATATAACCTGTCCAAATAGAAGATAAAGAATTAAATAAAGATATGTCATTCTGTCTTTCAGAGCTTGTAAACAAAGGGATCATGTATAAATCTAGGGATGCCATCATTGTCTCTCTTTGCTCACCCTCATTAGGTCAGTCATTGAATATAATGCCCCCTTTGGCATGCATCTGCCCAGGCACATGCAACAACTACAATGCCCACAGAGATACCTTATTAAAAGGATTCACGGCCTAAGCAACACATCTTACATGGGCCTACTAGAAGCCTTGTCACTATACTCTGTATCTTACATACTGCTAAGAGGTAACCTGTGTCTGGCACACAAGGCATCCTCCAACCCATTACTGGTGGATTTACTGTATATCAGCAAGTCAAATGGCATCAGGAATACACTGTCTAGAGATATTAACCTCTTCTACAACATCAACAGAATGGTTTGGAGGGACAGGTATATCTCACAGAGGATACCACTGTTGTGGAACAGACTCCTCAGCCACATAAAACAAAGTTCATCCCTGCCATATTCAAGCACAATTTGAATCTATGGATGGGAAACAGAAAATTTACACCAGGACTTTCCTCTGTACTACTAATGGACAAAGGCATATCCTAAGTCCTTGAGCCCATGCATGTGTCCCCCGATATCCTAAGTGCTTTAGCCCATGCATGTGTCCCCCAAATTATCTATGGTATGATCCCACTTATTCTCATCAGGGATAATATATAAATATTGTCCATGGGATGGGTAAGGCCAGTATTTAAACAAATGGGATAGGTTATTTTGAGCACAAAAAGGAAAATTGGCTAGGCTTAAAAACCTTCAAGTGCAGCTAACCTAGTATTTTCCAAGGATTCTATGAACCTATATGTTACTTCTTTAGGGTAAAGAGGTTTACTGCAAAAAAACATAGTTGAGAAAGTATTGTTACCTAAGTAGCTCTCTAACTCTGCAAGTAATAAGTAGGAAGCCAAATCATACTAGACAGTAGAATACAAAATTAAGGAGAGTTTCTGAATGTTGAGCCCCATTCATGGGAGAGAAGTTGATCTTACTAGGGTAACTTTTCATTAGAACCAGAAATGGCAAGATATCTCTCTCAGCTACAGGAAACTAGTGAAAATATACTGGACTCTACAATCATGCATTCAAAAGGGAGGCAAGGGGACTGATTCTAGATTTTTTTTCTGTTTGTAATAGAAATTGTTTTATCTAGGTATGAAGAACAAGAACAAGTCCATTCTCTAAATGAGTCTGAACACTGCAGTTGGTACAAGCACTGAAATGGTCCTTATGGTTAAGGGCTGAGTGCAAGAGTAATTCTAGCTAGACACCTGAGCTGCCTGTGTCAAGGCCTGTTCTTTTAGGTGTTCTGGAGACCAGAGTGTTTATTGTGAACAATGGTGTCAATCAAAGACTGCATGACTTTTGCCATACAGTAACAGCATGTAGTTTAGTTGTTGACTGCACTGTCCTTTTCTATTCTTATCATTAAGGACAACCGAGACAGACACTTTCTGAACAAATTTGCAGAAAAATGAGGTGAAAGGAAAGGAGTAAAATATACCAGGCAACCTTTTAATAGTAGGGCAGGTTAAAGAAATAGTTTCACAGATTTCTGGGCACTAGAACATCATCACATACCAATTCATCACAGAAAATGCTTGTGTTACTAGCATACGTCTGAAGTCTTTGTACTTGCAGAAAATGCAGTAATCTTTTTCCAAGCATTGTAGGCTTGATTGTTTGGCTCTGAACTAGTTTTTTTTGTTTGTTTTGTTTTGTTTTCTTTACAATCTATTCTTGTTTCGCAGTGGTTCTAGAAACTGATGTCTTGCATTCATATCTAAAACTGTTTTCTTCAGTTTCCTTTTTTGCAATGTGAGACGTTTCTGATATTCCTTTTTCACTGATCAGTGGTGTAAGAATGAGAACATGAAGACAGACAGAAAATTGACTTGTTACAAAGTCCCAAATGTGGTATAATGTATTTGAGTAAATTATTATAATGATTATCATAATGTACTAATAAAACATAGTCAGTTCTTGAGATGCTTGTTTGTCTTTCGGCTTTTAGGGGTTAGGGGTCGTCACAGTGGAACTCCGGTCCGCTAATGATTGGCAGTTGTTTTTTATGGTGTCGAGTTGCCAGCCCAACGCCCAACCTTCAACGAAGGTGCGCCCATTTAACGCATGTCTTTCAAATGCCCACTCGACAGCGGGGAGGACAGGCAGACTCCACACAGAAGACACTCCCAACCCAAGCCGAGAATCAAATGGGAGAACCTCTTGCTGTGAGGCAACAACGCTACCACTGCACCAGCACAGAATGTAAAGACCCTAAATGACTGCATAAGTGCTACTGATCTTAGGTCATAACAAAGCAGCATGAAATGGACAGTGATTACTGGTATCATGATGAGGTATTCACAAAACTTACTTCGGCCTTAACAAACTGGATGATAGCCCATGCAGCAGTATGCATGCATTGCAGTCACTGGTTGAGAGTGGTATATTCAATTAATTCAGATGAATGCAGACACAATTCTCCTGGGGAAATCAGCTCTTGTCTATCTGTTCTGGGAAAAGTGGTATGGCCCCAGCAAAATAATGCAGTTTTATGCATAAAATTGCTATCTGCAGTGCTAGAAATTGGTTATTTAACACTGAATATGGATGTTGAATGGACAAAAAAATACAAAACTAAGATGTCATCAAGTCTATCTTTTATTGCATTTGCTGTCATTCATTCATAATTTGTGTTAAAAGACCTTCTGATGCTGCTTGCAGTAAAAAAAAAAAAAAAAAAGCTGAATGCACTTCTTTGCATACTGGTATTATTGCATAAGCTGCATTGCTGAGTGTCCCTTCTGAAGCATTTGTATTTGAAGGGGAGAAAGGGGTACAAAATTGTCATACTTTGTATTTGGCAAACGAAGGAAGTAGGGTACTACACCATGTAATATGGCAGACAAAACCAAAGTATACACTGTTAACTCAGAAAGCCATCTATCAAACCTTTATAATGAGCAGGTAGCAGGCCTTTAAATTAATTTGCATATTAGTGTGCATTTTAAACAAGTGTAATATCTCATTGGTAAGTGCAAAAGATTTATATGCAAGTGTTAATAAAAGAAGAAGTATTATCTGACAAAATGGATGCTTTACTTGACATTATTTAATATTATTTATTAATAGCATCTCACAGGATTAAGAAACCTAATTGTTGAGTTATTACCATTTTTAAGAAAAATTTAACTAAGAGCTGCTCACAAAAGCAGTAAAAACTTGCAATGTTGAATAAGTGAAATAAATGGGTTCAGGATATACCATGTAAAAGCCTGAAGGTGATAGTTACTTGCTAATATAATTGAGGTACCTGCTAATCTAATTGAGAGTAGGAAATACCTTTGAAATCAAGCTATACAGAAATGCTCCAAGGAGAGAGTAAGTAGCTTTGGACGAAATAATATACCCTTTTGTTAGCTTTTATTTGCTTTAGAGAGGTGAATATCCTCAGTGCTTTCCTCCCTATCCCAAGTAAAATGCCAGAGAACTGTTGTATAGATATCAGCTTTATATCCTAAGGTACTTACTTGAAAACTTACGGGATGCAGAAATCATTGTCAGCAGTAAATCATTAAATCTGTTAGATGGGAAAGCTGATCCGGAAGATGTACTAATAAAATTATGGGGCTGATAAATTCTCAACAATAAGAAAATGCTAACCAGTTTAAGTATTAAAAATCTCAAGTAACTCTGGAAATGATTAGTGTATCCTAACACATAAAATGATTTATTTTCTGTATCTTGAAAGTGCAACTTTGATATGAATATAAATCTACCAGTGTTTAAAGAAATAGCCACTGCAAAAGATCTTGCAGAATGCAGTATCAATGTTATTTAATAATCATTATTCTAATGAATGAAAATATATCTAGATTCTGACAGCAATTATTATTTGGTGCTGTTCATATATGCAAATGGAGCTATGTTTGCAACATTATTGTACTTCAGTGTGTCTGTAGAGGAATGAATAATAACTCTTACGAAATTACAAGTCTACATGTATTTGTCAATATTTTCAAGTTCAAGTTTACTTAGTTTAATCCTCAGCACTTTGCAAATTAAATTAAACAACATATTACAAAAGAATAAAACAGAACTTTTTTACAAGTAAAATGTTGCCTTATTAATGCACCATGTCAGTCAACAGAGCAAACCATGGGAATGAAAAATGCAGTATCAATAAGTCGTGAGTATATAGTTGTATCAAATCAAGCAAGTGAGAAAGAAAATCATTGCTAATTTTTTTGAATATCAGATGGCTTTGCTTCAAGTCCCAGACTAAGCAGAGAAGTGAGATAAAAGCCATCTGTCATTCAGAGACAAAGACAAGTAGAAGAAACTCATTTCAGGCCAAAGAAGGGAAGGTTCTCTAGCATGATGCCATTTTCATTAACCAGATAATTTAAGGAACTCGATTTTCTCAAGATAGTACAAATTCTGCTTATACAGGTATAACCAGCCAAATCCAGAAAGCATTCTGGTTAAAAAAAGAAGTCAAAATAGTAATTTCATTCTAGACACTGCTGTGATCTTAGAATGCAAGTCTTGTGACACAGATGTTAGTGATAACAAAAACAAATCCATTAAAAGATGTCCACGTTTCCTGAGCAATTTTTAGGTTTAAAATCCAAGCATTAAAACATAAAGAGAACAGCAGGGCTGAGACATTCCAGAAAATGGACATAATCTGTGAAAGCTGTGTACAAGGATCCACTGATGCAAGTATGAATATTATTCAATCTCATAAAGGAATTCTAAGTGAGAATGGGTATGTATCAGGGTTCAGCTCTGAGCTTACTGTTTTTATACAGGTGATGTCGGCGAACATGTCAGTATGAACTGATTAACAAAGCTGATGTATGGAGGTGATATGGCATTACAAGCAGGCTCTGAATAGGAACACCAGCAAATGACAAGGGACTGGAATGGAAAGAAATTACCTGCATGGGAGGTAACTGAGTACAGAAAGTTGTTGTGGAGTCACATGGGGAAAATCAGAAAGAGATGAAATTTCTAATAGAAGGAAAATGGTGGAACTGGTTAATGGCTTCATATAGTTTGGATGGGTGGCTGAGGAAAAGGAAAGTCTGAATGAGGAGGCCAAATCTCAGTATGAAGGACAGTGTGTGAGAAAAATGCCAACAAAGCATGAAAGGCATATAAGCACAGAGCACTGGTGTGATCAGTGCTTCTGTATGACAGAGAAACATGAGTAGTGAATGCAAAGCAGTTGATGAAACTTGATAAAGAAACTAGAGTGCCTGAGATGGGTTGTAGGATGAGCAATATAGAACAGACAAAGAAATAAAAATATCAGTGCAGACGTCAAAACAGTCTCAATCACAGGGAAAAAGTTAAGGAGAACAGTTTATGGTGGTTCTGTCACATGCAGGAAAGCTGATGATTACATGGAGAAGATTTTGGAGGGACAGGAAGAAGGCCTTTGGAAATCCGGATGACCAGCAAAGAGACAGATGGATGGATAATGCAAGAGAAGACCTATGACACACAGGCATGATGGTCAAACACGGTAGGAGAATGGCACTGAATTAAGGGAGATGGCAAAAGCTAAACCAAACCCCAACCTCATGTACAAAAAAGGGGAAAAATTGGTCTGCTGCACCTGACGAAGATATTAAAATATAAATGATAACTCAGCTCCATCCGGTAATCAGTAAAATATGTTACTTATGGTAGCCAAGGTGTAAGGGAAAAACAAGCAAACAGACAAGACAGCATTTTGGCAACACCAACATTACAATATTTATAGTGGCATTTTTAAGTACAAATATGTAACAAATGCTAATGCAAAAGAAAAACATTATAAACAGTATAGAGATTAAAAAGGATAATACCAGACATGATAAAGGTAGGATTTCAGCAGAAGGTATAATTAATATCAAAATATATAAAAAAACAAAGATTTTGCCAACTGGTAACCAGTTGCCATCATTGTGGGACAGTTTAACCACAGAGAACAATAATAAGAGCTATGACACAGGAGTGAGATTGAATGGAATATCACGTACAGTGCATTTTAGGATCTGTTGTTTTTAGGTTAAGTTTTTATTATTATTCAAAATAAACATTGTAATTATGGAACTATTTTTGAAGCATCCCTTTGGTACATAAAAAGGGTCACTAAGAAATATACATGCTTGTGATAACATTGCCATTTTAATAATGTGTAAAATCCATGAATTGCTAAGTAACAGGATATTTTACATGAAAAAACGTTTGCAGGCACTGTTTTTTCATTTATTTGGTTGTTCGAGTGCTGACACCTGTTTTGGAGGATATTTTACATACTACTAACTGATGTGATGATTAGTGTTAACTATAAATTAGGAAAATGTGAATACCTCACTATTTAAAACTATTTAATTATGATTTGAATCAGTATTACCATCCACCTTTCTCAGATGCTGTACAGTTAGAATTAATCTGTGCTTTTGTAGTCTAAAGTTTTTGCTTCAGGTAATAAAATTCCAGCTTTAATTAAGAAGTATCTATCTCAGGTTTGAAATTAGATTTAGGGTGTACAGTTTTCCTTTTTAAGTCAGACAGAAAGTGATGAATAGCAAATGTTTGAAGCCATTATTCATTCTGAACACCGAATAAATCTATTTAGTGACTGTCCAGACTGTAATATTTTGAGTGTGTTACATACTACACTGTAGGCAAGGTGGAGGCTGTTATTAGTGCAACAAAAAGGAGAAACGTTCTTTTTAGACTGGAATTATTTCAAAAACACCTGCACTTTAATTTATAATTATCTTAACTGAATTAATAGTCATAAGGACCACATTTAGTGAAATAGTTAATATATCTCATGGTGCAAACAAAAACTCATGACAATAATTTTCCAGATTGCAAAACTCTTATTGTGAGGCTTAAGGAATCTTAGCAAGACACAAGAACAGTGATCCATATTCCAGCCATAATAAAAATATATCAGTACATGTATATATATATATATATATATATATATATATATATATATATATATATATATATATATATATATATATATATATATACACATATATATATTACAATGTTTTCCAGGTAAGACATGGCAAAGATGTCATTGTCAGTGGCACAACAGGCATTGGATTCCATTGCCACTCCAGTTGATTGGATTGCTGAGATTAGTGGGTGCCGTATTCCTGAGAGTGTCACTCTTTAGAAGAGATGCAAAACTAAGGCTCTATCTGCCTGAGCTGGTGGTAGCCCAGGTGAATGTAAAAGATCCCATGGCACCTATCAAAAATAGCAGGGAAAATTTCTCAATGCCATGGCCAAATTTCCCCTAGTAATATAAATACCACCTTGGGTTTCCCCTGAAAAAAGTTATTAGCCTAGTGGAACTAACCCAGTCATCAAAAGCTAAATAAGTAAACACAATAAATAAGATGAACAAGGTCAATAGTGCACTACAATCAAGGAGGAAAATACAATTAGAGGTCTTTTACCAGCCAAAGAATCGACATTTTCTAAATTTATATAGCAAAGTTATTCATGTTATATCCCAAATTATATTCATAATACACATCTGGCTGGTGGCGCAATGAATATCTTAACATAAGGATTGTTTATTAAACATTTCCATCCTCGACCTCTTTTTCCTATTTTTTGCATATGGGTCAGGGTATCATTTTCAGCAGTGATAATCATCTTGAGCCAAGATTTATACCACCAGGTGGCTACCACCCACTCATACCTAGAGCCAATTTAGAGTGCCAATCCCCCTAGTGCATGTCTTTGTTATATGGAAGGAAACCCACGTGACTGCAGGGAGGACATCCAGACTCTGCACAGCAGGCCTCCAGCCAAGAATCAAACTGGAGAACCTCTTGCTGTGAGGTGACAACGCTAACTGCTGCACCACCATGGCAGCACGGAAAAACAATATTACTTGGGAACTAGGCCTAGCCAGAGACAACAAAATAATCACCCACTGCTGATTTCTCTGTGGAAAAATACTACTGTGTGGTCCTCAAAATTCTAAATTACAAAAGTCTGAGAGTTATTAAAAAAAGAAAAGTCATAATTCATCTCTGACACCCAATTTGTGTTAATAAAGATGCAAGTATAGCAGAATATGTGAGAGGAAACATCCCCCACTAAGGGTCAAAATCACCAGGGGAAAAAACATTGAAAAGTTATTTTCTCTGTAGCCATATCACTCAATGGGACCACCATTCATTTTGGAGAACATCCAAAATACTGAATGGCATCATCCTGAACAGAAAATAACAAAACTGAAAATGGTGAAGAGATAGCAGTACTGCAGGGATGGGTGTTTTCCCTTTCCCCACTGCAGTGCGATCTCAGAGGTGGTATATATAAAAGCAGGGGTGTGGAGGAGCTTGCCCTCTTGCAAAGAATGTCAACAGAGTTTTTTAATCAATGTCAGTCTTATTCTTTTGTGTTTGGGAAAATGCCATTTGACATTATGAATGTATTTTCACTTGATGCCATGAGTCTTAGAAAATAAATACTTGAATTTGTTCTGCAGTCTGACAACTTCACATATATGTGTAGTTAGAGTCATGGTTTCAGAGCAATGAAGGTAGTCCCGCTATTCACGGATATAGTGCTTATCACATCTTCAGACAAAATATTTGAATTCTTAAATGACTAAATCATCATAGAAAGACTAATTGCCACTTCATAGCTACTTACAGAACACTATGTCTCCATCTGAGCATGATAGCTATCATAACACATTAGTTGAAATCCCCATTAAACCCGGCATCTTCCTACTGTGGGGCTTCAACTATTCCTTAATAAACTGGGTGACATACACTTCTTTAATATAAATGCTGACTCCCTTTTACAAATAATTAGCTATCCTATTAGGAATCCTGACATACTTGATGCAGTCCTTATAAATATGGGCAGTTCTCGCATATATCCATATTTACCAAAAACAGTGAGAAACTGGAGGAAAGTGCCCCAAACACACGGCAACAAAGCAGCAACCCGTAAATCTAACAATTAGGGCACTGCGAACTACAAATGCACGGAGGTGAAATATACCAAAACCTTTATTTAAAAAGCCTTTTTAGTAAAGGTATTGCTTTTACTTATTCAGGAAGTCCGACTTGGAATGCAGCGAATTTTCAGCAGAGGCCTGGGGAGATACACTCCAGATGCATGTCTTTGTAAAATGGGAGGAAACCATATCACCCAGAGGAAACCCACATGAATGCAGGGAGGACATGTAGACTCAGCACAGAAGGCACACCAGCCAAGAATTGAATGGAAGAACCTCTTGCTGTGAGGCGACAACGCTACCACTGCACCACTGTGCCATCTTAACAAGGCACAAGAACAGTGATCCATATTCCGGCCATGAAAAAAATATATGATATTGTTATATTTCACATCCATGTATTTGTGGTCCTTAGTGCCCTAATTGTTGGATTTATAGATCCATATTTACTACCCTGACTTTTTAAATAAGCCCATAATTTTGTGATCATTTCAATTAAAACTGGTGGTACTTCATCTGTGAATGCCTCTGTGCTTAAGAACTGTTTAAAAGTAAACCTTCTTTAGCTAATGATGACCTAAATAAGTTTTTATGTATTCTTCCCCCATTGAATGCCGTTACTAAAGCTGCTGCCTATATGTCTGATTTTTACTCCCACTTAAATAGATGTACTAATAATTGTGTCCCTTTCTGCACCCAGTATAAAGAGAAATTGAAACAGAAACTATGATAGAATACCCATAGAAGTAAATTATATAAAAAGACAAAGAAATTGCTTAATGTGTATAAGAAGTTTCATTCTACCTCCCTTAATAGCACACTTAAGCAAACAAGTAAAGAGCTTAAGGAACCATTAACAAGCTCAAAGCTGAGTATGAAATTAAAATAGCCATTAAAACCAAAAATAACTACAAATCTTCCTTTAACTATATCAGCAAGATAAAAACTACCACCTAGCAATGCTTGAAGGTAATTCACAATAATACTGTACACTTTGAGGCAAAGAAGATAGCTAATATCCTAGCTGATACATTTAGTGAAAATGTTCCATGACCCATAGTTATAGCCATTCCAATGACTGCACAATCCCAACCACCCCATTTTATCACTAAGAAACAAGTTTTATCACCCCTCTCAAAATCTAAGAACACTTCATCCATGGAAACTGATAGAATACCAGGCTGCCTAATTATCAGTGCCAAATATGGCCTAGTTGAACCCTTACTTAACCTCATTAATCTAAGTCTCTCAACAGGCTGTATTCCTGATGTCTGGAAAACAATAATTTTAATGTCATTATGCAAAGTTGGCCCAACCATGGACCTTAGTAACTATAGACCTATTAGATTTACTAGCCTCATATGTAAAGCAATGAAGCATATTATCTCAGACCTGATTATTATAGACATTGAAAATCTCTAAACTTTGAGCCCTTATCAACTCAGCTTTGCAAAAACAAGGCCCTGCCTCTTTTTCCTTATTAGGTTATTTGAAAAAAAAAATAATTAAAGCAGTGGATAGTGGTTATGTAGTACATAAAGCATATCTTGACCTGGCCAAGTCCTTTGATGCTATTCCCCTGAATGTAAATTCTTATGTACTTAGGAGGATAGCTAGCAGGTTTTATTTGTCAGAACCAATGTGAATAGAGTCTCAGGTGCCACTTCTGAAAGCAAAAAAGTTACCAATGATGAACAACAGAGCTCAGTGTTAGAACCTTTCTTATTTGGCATCTATTTCACAGACCTCCAAACAGGTTTT
The DNA here is from genome assembly GCF_019279795.1 of Protopterus annectens. Taxonomy (NCBI): domain Eukaryota; kingdom Metazoa; phylum Chordata; order Ceratodontiformes; family Protopteridae; genus Protopterus; species Protopterus annectens. The sequence goes on from NC_056742.1 coordinate 205,570,359, forward strand.
GTGCCTCATGAATGCAGAAAGGCAACAATCATCACTCTGCACAAAGGTAGGCCATCTTCATACCCTGGAAATTACAGACCCATAAGTCTCACTAGTTTTATTTGTAAAGCCATGGAAAGAATTATCATGGAGATGATCAACAGAAATACAGTAAACCTCCAGAATCTGGACCCAACCTAGTTTGTTTTCATGAAGAGCAGATCATGCCTACTCAACTTGGTGGAACACTGGCAACTGGTTCAGGTAAATAAAATGGTAGACTCCAGATGAAATGTGTATTTAATGGATAAAATAAAGCACTTTTCAAGTTAATATACTGGACAAAAAGCGCTTTATTTTATCCATTAAATACACTTATTTCATCTGGAGTCTACCATTTTATTTGCTTGAACCAGTTGCCAGTGTTTCATTTTTGGTTTGTCTTTCGTTTTTGAGTTTTATTACTCAACCTGGTGGATTTCTTCGGGAAGGTCACCAAAGCAATGGATGAAGGCAAAGTTGTTCATACTGCCTACCTTGACCTGTCCAAAGCATTTGACAAATACCAAACTTGGGTATTGTTAACAAACTCAAGAGATTAGGTACAAACCTGTATGTCATCCGGTGGATAGCCAACTGGCTCACAGACAGGACCCAGGAAGTTAGAAATGGGGAGTCCATCTCTACAAAGAGGCCAGTCACATGTGGAGTTCCTCAGATATTAGTCCTTGGACTGCTCCTTTTTGGCATTTACTTCTCAGAAGTCAAGGCAAATATTGGTGGTCTTTGGCTGACTAAATTTGCAGATGATTGCAAATTAGGAGCTGCCATTGAATCTCACACTGACACAAATGTTCTCCAGGAGGGGTTGACACAGACAAACAACTAGTGTCAGAGCCATGGACTAAAACTAAATGCCAAGAAATGCATAGTAGTATCCTTTGGGAAGTCATCCATCCCGTGTAACTATCATATTGACAACACACCCCTTAGAGCTGACCCAGTAGTCAGGGATTTAGGGACACACATAGATAGTAATCTAGCTTTTGATCATCATATGTCTACAGTGGTGAGGAAATCATTCTATGCTGTGCAACTTATAAACAAAGGTAAGTCCAAAGAAGTCATTGTTCCACTATACTCAGCATTGATCAGACCTAGCATTCAGTACAATGCCCCCTTTGGTATGTACCTAACCAGGCATATCCACCAATTAGAACCTCTGCAGAGATTCCTCACTAAAAGAATGCAGGGTGTAAGTAATATGCACTATGCAGACTGCCTCAAGGCCCTCTCCCTGTATTCTGTCTCCTAGAAGCTTTTGAGGGGAGATCTATACCTGACATGCAGGGCATTATCAGATCTCACTCTGATGGACCTCCCTGCATATCCACAAAACAAACAGCACCAGAATTACCAATTCTAAGGACTTAAACCTTGCCTGTCATATAACTAGTACCTGATGGAGAGATAGGTATGTATCCCAGAGACTACCCTATCTATGGAACAGGCTCCCCATCCATATGAAGCAGAGTTCCTATCTAATGTAATTCAAGTGCAGCTTGCACAATTGGATGGGAAACCAGAAATTCATCCCTGGTTTGGCACCTATGTCTCTAATGGACAGAGGAAACCTGTCAATGGTTAATCTCCCAGGCCCATGCTTACACTTATCAAGGGTGTTAGGTCTTGTCAAATATTTGGGATGCATGGCTAGGCTTAAAAAGGCCCTTGTGGTTGTTAGCCTAGTAAACACCTATGAACCTATGAACCTCTAGGCCAACGCTCCCTGCCTTTGCTTATCAAAGTTTGCAGAGAACTGTAATTTGGGTATTGTTATTTGATCTTCCACTGATTTACAACTGCTCCAACATGGGTTAAACCATAATGACAAATGTGCAAGAACAATGATCATGAATTAAATGTGAAGAAATGTAACATAATTTATTTTGGTAAAGAAAACATTTTTATATATCATAAAGGTTTCACAAGTCAGCAGCCTGTCGGGTGCCAGGATCCGCCACATAATGCATGCACTCAGGTCACTCCACAACAAGTACAAATACGACTCTGTCATTGTTCATGATGGTGTGAATGACCTGAAATGTACCTCCCTGGACTACATGAAAAGAGACATGGAGGAGGTCTCCGATCTTGTAGCCCAGGCAGGTATGACCCTAGCCCTGAGTAGCATCTTGCCATCACCCAGAATGCTACCACAATACAAGGACAAAATAATTGACTTCAACAATTGGCTAATCTTCTGGTGTCATTCTAATGGGATCCAGTATCTGTCTGCTTGGGGTGACATGATCGACAGACTACTATGCTTTGCCAGAGATGGCCTGCACCTGTCGCCCTTGGGATTCTGGATACTGGCTAAGGCTCTTGACACCCATAAAGTGCCTTTTTAGGCTAGGTTCAAATGACAAATTCACCACTGTAACAGGTACAAGCAAGCAAAATCTGAGGGTAATGCTGCTCAATGTTAGAAGTCTGAACCTCAAAATGCATTCACTTGAGGCAATCCTTAAAATGGAGAACATCGACATCTGTGCAGTGACAGAGACCTGGTTCAAGGCTCCAGAGAGCACCCCTGCATTCCAGGCTATAAGTCATACCACACCTTTCGGCCACCTAACTTCGACCAAAACACTAAAAGTGGAGGCGTGTCCATATTCATAAAGGATATCCACACCTCCAAGAATCTCAATGGCAACAATCAGATCTGCTCTGAATTACAGCACAATGGCACTAAATATACAGAACCGACTGATATTGCCAGCATCCTGGCAGATAGGTTCAGTGCTAACTTTACCCCCCCTTTTACCCCCTAAAGGGCCAATCTCTATACCGGAAGAATGCAAAGTTCCTGTAATCACGGTTGCGCAGGTAAAAATCACACTCTCCAAAGCCAAGAACACAGCATCCATGGGACTTTACAACATCCTAGGCTGCATTCTACATGAATTCCAGAATGAACTGGCATCCCACCTAAGCACCATGTTCAATCATAGCCTCACCTCAGACTTTGTGCCCCCTGAATGGCGCACAGCAATGGTTATCCCACTCCACAGAGGGGGAGCCACCATGGACCCCTGGAACTACCACCCCATTAGCCTAACCAGCCTGGTCTGCAAGGCCGTGGAATGTATCATCATGGAACTTATAAACAGAGACATTGGTAATCTACAAACTCTGGACCCCACCCAGTTTGGGTTTGTAAAAGGCAGATCATGTCTCCTAAACCTGATAGACTTCTTTGAAGCAGTCGCCAAAGCCGTAGATGAGGGTAAGGTGGTTCACAAAGCTAGATCTCACCAAGGCTTTTGACACCATCCCCCACACTGGAATTATAGATAAACTCACTAAACTAGGTATAAATCCCTATGTAACAAGATGGGTTACCAACTGGCTCACTGACAGAACCCACACTGTGAAAGTAGCAGACTCCAAATCCGACTTCAGACCAGTGATAAGTGGAGTATCACAGGGTTCAGTCCTGGGTCCTCTCCTGTTTAGTATCTACTTTTCTGAAGTACAGGCTAACACAGAAGGTCTTTGGCTAACAAAGTTCACAGATGACTGCAAACTAAGAGCCATAATTGAAACTCCTAAGGATGTGGACATCCTACAAAAGGGCCTCACTAAGACAGATGCCTGGTGTCAAAGCCATGGCCTCAAGCTCAATGCCAAAAAGTGCATTGTCATCCCCTTTAGTAAAAAATATCTGTACCCATGAGCTACCACATAGGTGATAATCTACTTAACACTGAAAGTGTGATAAGAGACCTTGGGACACAGGTGGACAGTAGTCTCTCCTTTGATAATCACATTGCCACAGTAGTCAGGAAATCCTTCTACGTGCGCACTTCATCACAAAAGGTTTCTCATCCAAGAAAAAAGAGGTCATTGTTCCCATCTACTCATCACTCATTAGAACCATTATAGAGTACAACACCCCTTTTGGTATGTACCTCAGAAGACATCTGCAACAACTGGAAAGGCCACAGGAATACCTCACAAAGAGGATTGCATGTCTCAAACAGATGTCCTGCGCAGATCGTCTCAAAAATCTCCAGCTTTACTCCGTCGCATATCGCCTACTCAGAGGCAATCTCTGCCTAACATACAAAGCCATGTCAAACCCAGAGCTGTTGGACATGCTCCACTTAAAGAAATCCCAATGCCTCTGAGCTACACATTCTAGGGACCTAAACCTTGTCACCACAATAAACAGAACATGCTGGAGGGATAGATTCCTGTCCCAGAGACTTCCCATACTCTGGAACAAACTACCTATCTATATCAAACAAAGCTCCTCATTAGGACTCTTCAAGAAAAATCTTGATGATTGGATGGGAAATGGAAAATTCACCATGGGGATCACCTCTGTGGCTCTGCTTGACAGAGGCACAGGAAAATAATTTTCTTGGGTGGCGAAAGCCAGAGTACCTTTTTGGCTAGGCTTGTATAGGCACTAGGGCTGATAGCCTAGTACCTACCTATGAACCTATGAACTCTCCAATCAGACACAATCATAAGGGATTTAGGCTTTCTTTTCATAATTCCTTAACATTTGATTATCATTTCAATGAAGTCTTTAGGAAAGCTTTCTATCTGGCTCATCTAAATTTCAAAAGTATCGCCATTCTATCTAAAGAAGTCCCATTTTCTCTTAACTTGTATCCTGTCAGACCGATTATTGAATTTAATAATTCACCTTTTGTCATTTATTTTTCGAAACATATCACTCAGTCTTAGACACCTCAGAGATTCATAGGTAAAAAGATTAGTGGTCTCAGAAATCATAGCAATCAAGATAGACTGGCAGCCCTGTCTCTGTTCTCACTCCGATACTGACTCCTCTATAGATATCTGTGCCTTGCCTTTTCAGTCATTGGTTTATAGGTGTGTACTAGGCTAATGGCCCTGGAGTCTTTACAAGCTTAGCCCATAGCATTACCCTGACATCGTGCCACCCAACCTTAGTTCCCATTGCCTCTGTCGAGTAGAGCCACTGGAGTGATCCCCAGGGTGAATTTTATATTTCACATCCACTCATCAAGATTTATCTTGAAGAGGGACAGTGAACTGTTTGACATGTATGGGAAGACTATTAAAAAGCATGGGCAGTCCCTGGGTTATGAACCTGTCCCTCCAGCTTGTTCTGTTGATTGCGGTAATGAGGTTGAGGTCTCTGGAGCATGTGGTATGGAGGGACTGGGATTTCTTTAGATGTATCATTTCTAACAGAGCTGGGTCAGACATGGCTTTGTAAGTCAAGCAGAGATCATCTGCTTAAACTGCTTCTTACTGAAATTGGTACACCTTGTTTGCTGTAGCATAGACTAGATCCAGGCCTGCTGAATCTAGCTTTGTTTGTATAACTTGAGCACTAATCCAGGCATTCTTTAAAGTATTCAATTGTATTTATTACTGCTTGGTAGTAACTTGATTAAAGTGTAGCTATCATTCTAAGTCTTTTGGATTAAGCACTTGGGCTTCAGACCAGTTGTTTTACATTAGGAAGGTTTGTGGCCTGCACTGTGGTGGCAGGACAGGTAGCTTACATCCTTCTAAGTTGGGAACTGCTGATTGAGGGCTCAGTGTCTGTTATTCTAAAAGTGTATTAGTTCTGGTTTAAGCACTTGGGCTTCAGGCCAGTTATTTTACATTAAGAAGGTTTGTGGTCTGCACTCTTGTGGGAGGAGAGGCTGGACTCTGCCCTTCTGAGCTGGGAATTTCTGGTTAAAGGCTTATAGTGCCTGCATATTTAAACTGTTTCAAACTGAAATTGGTACACCTTGTTTGCTGTAGCATAGATTAGATCCAGGCCTGCTGAATCTAGCTTTGTTTGTATGCTTCTTGTTTGTTTGCTTGTTATTTAGCTGAAACGCTAATTCCACCTAAAACGCAGCTTTTCATCACTTCTGTGGATCCTTAGTGATATCTGCATTGCTTACTGTACTTATTTCCTTGTTTCACTTGAAAGAAAGTTACTGTTTTTCATTTTTGCATTTAAGTTACCTGTAGCACATTGTATTTAAGTTACCTGGCACTTGCTCACTAAAGCAATTATATAAGTCAGCACTAAAAAATTAAAAGCACTACACCCTCACAAACTCCCCTTGAGTACCTTGTTCCCCATTGGCCCTTTTTTTCAATTATAAAGGAATTCCCAATACTATTCTAGCATGTCCAAAGGTCAGTTGTCAATCTCCTCTCCGGTCCAGCTGGTGAATCTGGGAATCTTGAGGCAATGTTACAACTGCCTCTTGTACACAGACAACCCTCTCCTCCTCCCAACAAATTCCAACACATGTGAGAGATGCAACCATATAGCCATACTGCAGGCTAAGATCTCTCAACTCAGTACTGGCGTAACCAGTCAGGAGGAGAAGGAAACCACACTCACTACAATTCCAGTCTCGCATAGACTTACCACGACAGCAAACCAAACACATAAACACACAAAAACATACTCAGAGGCTCTAAATAAAAATCTGCCTAAGCAGCAGAGACCTGCAAAGCAGACACCCAAGCAACCGCTACCCCAAAACAAAACACGTGCAACACATAGCTCACAAAGCCAGTGTGCTGAACAGTCACAGACCTTAAGGCTAAACAACACACCTGATACACTTGTAATAGGTGACTCTATCGTCAGGCACACTGACGTCCTGCTCACCAGGCTGAACAAGGAGAACGTCACGGTGAGCTGCCTGTCAGGCGCTAGGATCCACCACATAACACAAGCACTCAGGTCACTCCAAGGCAAGAACAAATATGACTCAGTCATTGTCCATGCTGGTGTGAATGACCTGAGACGTACCTCCCTGGACTACATGAAAAGAGACATAGAGGAGCTCTCTGAGCATGTAGCCCAGGCCAGTATGACCCTGACCTTGAGTAGCATCTTACCCTCACCAAGAATGATGCCACAATATGAAGACAAGATGATCAATTTCAACAATTGGCTTAAGTATTGGTGTCATTCAAAGGAGATCCAATGCCTGTCAGCCTGGGATGACATGCTCAACAAGCCACGATGCTTCGCTAGGGACGGCTTGCACCTGTCACCCCTGGGCTTTCGGATATTGGCAAAGGTTCTTGGTACCCCCGTAGTGCCTTTTTTAGGCAAGGCTTAAAAGACAAACCCATCTCCATAGGTATCACAAGGGATAAAAAACTAAGAGTAATGCTGCTCAACGCCAGAAGTCTAAACCTCAAGATGCATGCTCTCAAAACTCTCCTTAGCATGGAGAACATCAATATCTGTGCAGTAACAGAAACCTGGTTCAAGGCTCCTGAGAGCACCCCAGCACTACCAGGTTATACCTCATACCATGCTTTTCGACCCCAAAACTTGGACCGAACCATAAAAGGAGGGGGAGTATCAATATTCTTCAAAGATACACACACCTCCAGGTTGGTGGCACAGCATGAAGCATCAGAGACTATCCATGTGCAACTAACAATGGGTCAGACTGCCTTCGAGTTTATAGCCTGCTACAGACCACCCTCCCAAACCCAGAAACACCGCTCAGCCTTCCTGAGAACACTGGAAAATATGAAGGTCTCTCCAAACACCATTACATTGGGTGACTTCAACTACCCAAACATAGACTGGGAGCATTACTCTAGCTCCAACACCCTAGCCCAAAGGTTCCTAGAATTTATAAACTCAAATGCTATGGAACAACTTGTTACCACTCCCACAACAGGGGAAAACATACTGGACCTGATCATCACCAACATGGGGACTCTATGCTCCAGACCAGAAGTGTATCCCTCACTGGTAAGATCAGACCATAAACTAATCTCACTGGATATTCACATCCTGACTCCACCCCCTGCCCTGATAACCACAGTGAAAAACTTCTCTAAAACAAATTTCACACTCCTCAAAACCGAGGTGGAATCCTTCAAAGCCCCCGGGCCTGTGGAAAATACGGCCCAGACCACAGAATACTTTATAAACGCATTCTATGAACACCTTCAGGAATGCATGGATCATGCAATCCCAAATAAAACCAAGACCCAATCCTCCAAATGCAGACGTCCTATCTGGTGGACCCCAGCCATAAACAAACTATACAATAGAAGGAGGAAAGTACTACATGATAGAGCAAAATCCCAAAAAGGGAAGGCATCTCTGATCAGTATTAGCAAAAAACTACGGGCACTCATAAAATTGTCTAAGGCCAGCTTTGAGAGAAAAATTGCACAGGACACTAAGGATAATCACAAGGCTTTCTTTAGTTATGTTAGGAACCTGGGTGGGAATTCCCAGATATGCTCAGAATTAGTTCAAAATGACAAAAAATACACCAAACCCACAGACATTGCCAACATCCTAGCTGACAGGTTCAGCGCAAACTCCCCACCAAAGGGCAAATATCTATCCCAGCAGAGTGCTGCCCCCCTGAAATCTCAGATGCTCAGGTAAGAGCCGCCCTCTTCAAAGCAAAAAACACAGCATCAATGGGACCAGACGGTGTCCCAGGCTGCGTCCTGCATGAACTCCAAGAAGAGCTAAACCCAAACATAAAACTACTGTTCAATCTCAGCCTTACTACAGGATATGTACCCAAAGAGTGGCGTACAGCAACAGTGGTCCCTCTCCACAAAGGTGGTGCCTCAACGGATCCTGGAAACTATCACCCCATAAGCCTGACTAGCTTGGTCTGCAAAGCTATGGAAAGGATCATCATGGACCTCATAAATAAAGATATTGGGGACCTACAGACACTGGATCCTACCCATTTCGGCTTTGTTAAGGTCAGATCCTGCCTCTTAAACCTGGTTGATTTCTTTGAAACAGTCACCAAGGCCATTGATGTGGGGAAGGTGGTCCACACAGCCTACCTGAACCTTGCAAAAGCCTTCGATACAATACCCCACTCGGGCATTATAGATAAGCTCACCAGCTTAAATATAAACCCCTATGTCACTAGATGGGTTGCAAACTGACTCAAGGACAGAACCCATATGGTTAGAATTGCTGGAGCCATGTCAGACTCCAAACCAGTTACAAGTGGCATCCCACAAGGCTCAGTCCTGGGACCTCTCTTGTTCGGTATATATTTCTCGGAGGTACAGGCCAACACGGAAGGACTGTGGCTGACCAAGTTCACAGATGACTGCAAACTGGGTGCCATAATCGACTCTCCAGCCGACACAAGCATCCTCCAAAAGGGCCTCATAGAAACAGTCAACTGGTGCCAGAGCCATGGCCTCAAGCTAAATGCCTAAAAGTGTATAGTCATCCCCTTTGGCAAAAACAAAGTGCCCAAAAATTACCACATAGGTGGTAATCCATTAATCTGAAGAAGTAATTAGGGACCTGGGGACCCAAGTTGATAGCAATCTCTCATTTGACAACCACGTGGCCAAAGTGGTTAGAAAAACGTTTTATATAGCCCACCTAATCATGAAGGGATTCACATCTAGATCAGGGGAGGTCATCGTGCCTTTTTACTCATCCCTCATCAAGCCCATAATTGAGTACAATGCCCCTTTTGGGATGTACCTTACCAGACACCTGCAGCAACTGGAAAGACCCCAAAAGTACCTCACCAAGAGGATCAAAGGGCTCAAACAGATGCCATATGCTGCCTGGTTAAAGAAACTCCAGCTCTACTCAGTGGCATACCACCTGCTCAGAGGCGATCTGTGCCTGACGTATAAAGCCATGTCCAACCCAGAATTAATGGACATGCTGCACCTCAGAAAATCCAAATCCCATCGAGCTACATTCTCGAGAGACTTGAACCTCAGCACTGAAATAAATAGGACATGCTGGAGGGACAGATTCATAACCCAGAGGCTCCCTTCACTCTGGAATAAAATCCCAGTCCAGGTTAGGCAGAGTCCCTCATTGACTCTCTTCAAGATGAATCTTGATGAGTGGATGGGAGATCATAGGTTTACCCTGTGTATCACTTCTGTGTCATTGTTAGACAGAGGCACAGTATACTAACCTCGAAAAAGGGCATAGCAAAATTAATTTAAAATGGGTGGCGAAAGCCAAACACACTCTGGCTAGGCTTATAAATGCCCTAGGGCAGATAGCCTAGTATGAACCTATGAACCTATGAATCTCTAAGTAGGCAATATGAGACAGAGAATAGTTGGAGTTTTTTAATTCTGCCCATATAAGACAATGTTTAAGGCCTAGCATCCTCTTTGTGAGGTACTTTTGTGGCCTCTCCAGTTGTTGCAGGTGTCTAGTGAGGTACATGCCAAATAGGGCATTGTACTCAATGATTGGCCTAATGAGGGAAGAGTAGATGGAGGCAATGACTTCTTTCTTCCTGGATGCAAAACTCTTAGTAATGAGATGTGCCACATAGAAGGACTTTCTGACCAAAGTGGCAATGTGGTGGTCAAAAGAGAGGTTGCTGTCAACCTGAATTCCCAGATCTCTTATAATGCCTTCTGTGTTCAGTGGACTACCATTGATGTGGTAATTTATAGGAACCATGTTTTTCCCAAAGGGGATGACGACACATTTTTTGGCATTGACCTTAAGGCCATGGTTCTGACACCAGTCGTTGGTCTCAGTGAGGCCTTTCTGTAGGATGTCAGGATCACTTGGGGAGTTAATAATAGCCCCTAACTTGCAATCTTCTGTGAGCTTTGTCAGCCAGAGTCCCTTCTTGTTGGCCTGGACTTCAGAGAAGTAGATACCAAACAGGAGGGGACCCAGGACCAAACCCTGTGAGACTCCACTCGTGACTGGTCGGCAGTCTGACTTGGAGTCACAAACTTTCAAACTGTTGGTTCTATCTGTGAGCCAGTTTGCAACCCACCTAGTGATATAGGGGTTGATGCCTAACTTAGTGAGTTTTTCTATGATTCCTGAGTGGGAAATGGTATCAAAGGCTTTGGCCAGATCAAGGTAGGTTGTATGAATCACCTTGACTTCATCCACATCTCTGGTGACTGACTCAAAGAAGTCAACCAGATTGAGCAGGCATGATCTATCCTTCACAAAACCAAACATTGTGGGATCCAGAGTTTTTAGATGTCTTATATCCTTGTTTATTAGGTCCATGATGATGTGTTCCATAGCTTTGCATGTCAGACTCATCAGGCTAATGGAGCGATAGTTAACAGGGTCTGTAGTTGCTCCTCCTTTGTGGAGAGGGATGGCTGTAGCAGTATGCCATTCGGTAGGGACAAAGCCTGAGGTGGGGCTGTGATTGAACAGGGCACACAGGTGAGGTGCCAGTTCACTCTGTAGTTCATGTAGAACACAGCCAGGGATATTGTCAGGTCCCATAGAAGCTGTATTCTTGGCCTTGGACAGTGCTGTTTTAACCTGTGCAGCAGTAATACTGGGTACCTGGCAATCTAGGAAGGATCCAACCCCCTTTAACCTCTATTCCTTCATACAATAAATGGTAAATTAAATACCAGTTAAGAGAACTAAATCTCCATCAAAAGATCAAGAAAACAAATGTGCATGTTAGATTTATATCCTAAAATATTCCACACTGCTGGAAAAAAACAAACTTTCATTACATGTCAAGGAAAGCAGCGTCCTTGCCACCTTCAAGGCATACCTAGATAATTGGGTGAGCAGCCTCAATGCCTCCTATGACCTGTCTTGTCTTGCCCTATTTGAGACTGGACGGGAAAATAATTAATATTTTTTTTGGGCTTGGCTTGCAAATGGTTTGCAGACTAATTGCCTAGTAGTTAACTACAAATGTATGAATATGTATATTTAGACATCTTAGATGTAATCAGTTTGTATACTGCTATATGTCATTCAGATGGAATGATGGTATCACTCACTTTTTATATAAATATTTTGATTATTCTGTCATGCTTACTGAGACAGGTTCATCACTTTTTTCTATGAGATTCCTCTTCTGCCTTGCTGACCATCAAGCCACACCTACTGGGCTGAGGCCGATTCACTCCCTAGTGCTGCAGATCTCCATCACACAGATCCAGTATGGTGAGAACCAACTGGATGGGTAGTCAAAGAAGCTGGCATCAATAATTTATTTTCATTTATATAAATGTATGATTGCCTGTGTCATAAGTGATAATTTAATAAAGAATGCTTCTTGTTAAAAAAAAAAATATTCACACTCATGAGAATCCCAAGAATGAGTGCATATTTTTTTTGACCTAACTGTTTCTCTGGTGGTGACATATGGAACTGCATCACTACATGTACTGCTTATGCCCTTCATATTGTGCATTCCCCACATATACCAATTAGTGCTACTATTATTGGATGGGTGGCCATGTTCATCATCCTCACTGCACAAGCTCCCAAACCATGATGTCTGTTTTCCAGATGAGCATTTTTCATTAGATAACAATGCGAACAAGCCACGGGCTATTGTTCCTGCTCCCCAAGGATGGGATGGGCATGTCCATCTTTCCTGCCTGTATCTTAAAGTGCCCAAACATCTAATCAAACTCAGGTTACCTTGACTGCATACCAACCTTACCCTGTACTCCAACAGCACAGGCAGGCATGCTTTTCACTTTGAGGGCTTGTGATTTGCTACATTTCATCATGTTATATTTGACATATCTGGCAACCATTCTTTTTCTAAATTACTAACATGGTGATTGTAAGAATTTTATCAAGCTGAATATGGATGATAAGGAACAGCCCCCAGTTTGAATGAAGGATTCAAAGGTGTTTAGAGGCAGGCTGGGAGTTATAATCTTTAAAGCATGTGACCCATGACCCAGGGCCTCTTTCTAGAAGCTCATACCTGGGGTATCTTTTGTGGGAAACACCACTGGGGCATACTCATTCAGTACCCAAACCACCACAATTTACTTTTTTCAATCTCTTTCTTGTTGATCAGAAGTTAAAATCCATACTCCTCTGCCAAACACCTATGTTCAATTAACGTCATGAGTGCTGGAGTGGATGCATGGAGGAGGAAGATGGAAGTGAGCAGCTAATGTTAGCTTATCTGTCCTGGGATGAAGGAGACAGTCTAGGCACTCTATTATAGCAATATTAGCAGCCTGGAAAGTTCCATGCAGTACGCCACTTGGGCGGGAGGTTGTCCATGTGAGGAAGTCTGCATGTGCCAATTGCAAAGCTTGATGCTCCATCAGTGTCCCCAGTCTCCTCACTAGCCACAGATGTAAGATAGCTTTAGCCCAGGAGAAGCTGAAGTGGGTCCTATAGGCCCAGTAAAGGAGGAGTGAAGCTAGTGACAGCTGATGGTCAGTTGCAGGGAAGGAAAACTATAGAATCACCTCAAAGTGAACAGAAACTGTGCACTGAGATCCTTCATGTTTGCTGAGCTTCACACTTTGTTATTTGGAGTGAACCCTGCATTCCTGAAAATGAAGCTCATTTCTGCCATCTCCTGCTTTTGGCCACTACGCAAAGCACATGACCACAAGTGAAGATGGGATATAGAGTAACTAGTGAGCTGATAGCTTCAGCCTAAGACTCGACTTCCACATCACTTGTAGAGTACAATGCCTGCAATACTTCCACAACTGCACAGGTCCATACTTAATTTTAATTTCCATGTCCCTATTGTTCAGGAACAAAGCCACAAGACACTTAAGCTTCACAACTTGAGGAAACTGCTACCTGTCATCTGTTGTGAACAGTCAACTCTTTTCATGGTGGAAACCACAACCTCAGATTTATTAGGAGACCTGCCTTGGGTTGTTCAGTAACCACTGATTATGCTAATGCTTACATATACAGTATGTGTGGGAAAATATTATGCTTTATCTTTTATTATTGAAAACAGAAAAAAATGCATGATATTAGGGAAGAAAAGATGAAAACAATATTTTAAAAAGATCAATGGCTATAACCACCTCTAATTATGTACTATAAACTTCATGAAAATGGCAAAAACAACTGAAAAACATGGTCCTAACATTATAGAAAAAACAGTAATATTTATTACAATCAGACAAATTAACAGTGTATTGCATGTCATGCTTTAGAGGCCCTCACAGTCTATGGGATTCATTAATGTCTACATTAAGTGTACACTATTCTGAGTGAACAGAAAATACAAGCATAATTCACACCTTCTTCCTCCTAATTTTAGTTCTCCCACTGTTTTTTTTTTTTTTGTAGCTTTAAATACTGAGGGGGATTCATAAAGGTTCCCACAAAGTGTAGACTACATGTACACTTATTATAATCTTTCTGAGTGACTAGAAAACAGAAAAAATGTGGTAAGGATGTTTTTGAATGCAGATCATGTGCACTCAGTGTACACCTAGTGAAGGTGTTATTGAATCTAGATAATATGAGTATATCAAATAACATTTTGATGTAGCCTATATGGAATATTTTCCAGAATTTGAAAAGGTGTGATTCTTAAAGAAACTTGCACTAAACAGTTATATTTAAAGGTAGCTAGCAGAGATATATGGGGTCAGAGACTAGTAAAAGAAACACTGCATCCAATTGCTTTGATAGTTAAACTCTTATGACATTGGAGGCTGTAGTATGAGCTTGCTTTATACAGATCACCTACTACTCACCTAGATTAATAGGTAAATACTATGCTATCAGTCTGCAGACTACAACAAACCTAGTCAATAACAATAGGTCAAAATTAAACTGCAAGCCCTGTACTGTGAGGTAAAGAAAGACCAACACCACACCATCAAAAGTCAAGTACATAGGTTCATAGGTTCATAGGTTCATACTAGGCTATCTGCCCTAGGGCATTTATAAGCCTAGCCAGAGTGTGTGTGGCTTTTGCCACCCCTTGGGATGAGAATACCATGCCCATTTAGGGTTTAGTTTACTGTGCCTCTGTCTAGTAGTGACACAGAGATGACCCCCGGGGTAAACCTACGATCTCCCATCCACTCGTCAAGATTTCTCTTGAAGAGAGTTAGTGAAGGGCTCTGCCTAACATGGACTGGGATTCTGTTCCAGAGTGTAGGGAGCCTCTGGGTTATGAATCTGTCCCTCCAGCATGTCCTATTTATTTCTGTGTTGAGGTTCAAATCTCTTGCTCTCGTGGCTCTGATGGATTTGGATTTTCTGAGGTGGAGCATGTCCATTAATTCCGGATTGGACATGGCCTTGTATGTCAGGCATAGATCACCTCTGAGCAGGTGGTATGCGACTGAATAGAGCTGGAGTTTCTTCATTCGGGCAGCATATGACATATGTTTGAGACCCTTTATCCTCTTGGTGAGGAACTTTTGGGGTCTTTCCAACTGCTGCAGGTGTTGGGTAAGATACATCCCAAATGGGGCATTGTACTCAATCACGGGCCTGATAAGAGAAGAGTACAGGGGCACAATGACCTCTCTTGATCTAGATATGAATCCTTTCATGATAAGGTGGGCAATATAGAAGGTCTTCATAACCACCTTGGCAATGTGAGTGTCAAATGAGAGGTTACTGTCAACTTGGGTCCCTAGGTCCCTGATTACCTCTTCCATACTTAATGGATTACCACCTATGTGGTAATATGTGGGTACCTTGTTTTTCCCAAAGGATATGACTATACATTTTTGACATTCAGTTTAAGGCCGTGGCTCTGGCACCAATCATCCATTTCTATGAGGCCTCTCTGAAGGATGCTTGTGTCCGCTGGAGTATCAATGATGGCGCCCAGTTTGCAGTCATCTGCAAACTTTATCAGCCACAATCCTCCTATGTTTGCTTGCACCTCGGAAAAATAAATGCTGAACAAGAGGGGTCCCAGGACTGAGCCCTGTGGGACACCGCTTGTGACTGGCTTAGAGTCTGACATGGCTCCAGCAATTCTGACCTTGTGGGTTCTGTCCTTGAGCCAGTTTGCAACCCATCTTGTGACATATGGGTTTACATTTAAGCTGGTGAGTTTGTCTATGATGCCCGAGTGGGGTATTGTGTCGAAGGCTTTTGCAAGGTCAAGGTAGGCTGTGTGAACTGCCTTACCCTCATCAATGGCCTTAATGACTGTTTCAAAAAAGTCGACCAAGTTCAAAAGGCAGGATCTGCCCTTGACAAAGCCAAATTGGGTAGGATCCAATGTCTGTAGGTCCCCAATGTCTTTGTTTATGAGTTCCATAATGATCCTTTCCATAGCTTTGCAGACCAGGCTCGTCAAGCTTATGGGGCAGTAATTTCCAGTGTCCGTAGAAGCACAGCCTTTGTGGAGTGCGACCACTGTTGCTGTACGCCACTCTTTGGGTACGTATCCTGTAGTAAGGCTAAGATTAAACAGCAGCCTTATATGCAGGTTTAGTTCCTCTTGGAGTTCATGTAACATGCAGCCCGAGACACCATCCGGTCCCATTGATGCTGTGTTTTTAGCTTTGGCGAGGGCGGCTCTCACCTGGGCATCTGAGATGTTAGGGAGGCTACACTCTTCTGGGATAGATATTTCTCCTTTTGGGGGGGGGGGCGGAGAAATTTGCACTGAATCTGTCTGCCAGAATGTTGGCACTGTCTGTGGGTTCAGTGTATTTTGTGTCATTTTGGACTAACTCTGAGCATATCTGGGAGTTTCCACCCAGGTTTCTAACATAGCTAAAGAAGGCCTTGTGATTGTCTTTTGTGTCTTTTGCGATTTTTCTCTCAAAGTTGGCCTTGGATGATTTTATAAGTGATCGTAGTTTTTTGCTAGTACTGATCAGAGATGCCTTCCCTTTTAGGGATTTTGCTCTGTCATGTTGTAGCTTCCTCCTCCTGTTGTAAAATTTGTTAATGGCTGGGGTCCACCAGACAGGGTGCCTGCCTTTGGGGGAATGGGTCTTGGTTTTATTAGGGATTGCATGATCCATGCATTCTTGAAAGTGCCCGTAGAAGGCACTTATAAAGGATTCAGCGGTGTGGGTTGTGGTTTCCATTGGCCCATGGGCCTTGAAGGATACCACTTCAGTCTTAAGAAGTGTAAAGTCAGCTTTTGAGAAGTTCTTCACTGTGGTCTTTTGTGCAGGGGGTGGGGGCGGGATGTGGATTTCCACCAATGAAGGGTATACTTGCTGTGTGGAGCATTTTGTCCCCATGTTTGTGATGATCAGGTCTAGTATATTATCTCCTCTTGTGGGAGTGGTGACTAGTTGTTCCATCGCATTTGAGTTTATGAATTCTAGGAACCTTTGGGCTAGGGTGTTGGGGCTTGAGTAATGTTCCCAGTCTATGTTTGGGTAGTTGAAGTCTCCCAATATGATGGTATTTGGATTGACATTCATACTCTCCAGTGTCTTCAGGAAGGCTGAGTGGGGTTCCTGAGTTTGAGAGGGTGGTCTGTAGCATGCTACAATCTGTAGGGCAGTTTTGCCAATGGTTAGTTGCACCTGGATGGTCTCCGATGCTCCGTGCATTGCCACTAACCTGGAGGTGTGGGTATCTTTGATGAATATGGATACTCCCCCTCCTTTTGTGGTTCAGTCCAAGTTTTGGGGCTGGAAAGCATGATATGAGGTAAAACCTGGTAGTGCTGGGGTGCTCTCAGGAGCCTTGAACCAGGTTTCAGTCACTGCACAGACACCGATGTTCTCCATACTGAGGAGGGCTTCGAGAGCGTGCATCTTGAGGTTTAGACTTCTGGCATTGTGCAGCATTACCCTTAGTTTTTTTTCACTTGTGTTTTCTAGGGAGGTGGGTTTGTCTTTTGAGCCTTGCCTAAAAAAGGCACTATGGGGGTGGCAAGAGCCTTGGCCATTATCCGGAAGCCCAGGGGTGACATGTGCAAGCCATCACTTGCGAAGCAGCGTGGCTTGTCAAGCATGTTATCCCAAGCAGACAAACATTGGATCCCCTTAGAATGACACCAGTAATTAAGCCAATTGTTAAAGCTGATCATTTTGTCTTTGTACTGTGGCATCATTCTTGGTGAGGGTAAGATGCTGCTCAGGGTCAGGGTCATACCGGCCTGGGCTACATAATCAGAGAGCTCCTCTATGTCTCTTTTCATGTAGTCCAGGGAGGTACGTCTCAGGTCATTCACACCGGCATGGACAATGACTGAGTCATATTTGAACTTGCTTTGGAGTGACCTGAGTGCTTGTGTTATGTGGCGGATTCTAGCGCCCAACAGGCAGCTTACTGTAACCTTTTCCTTGTTCAGTCTGGTGAGCAGGATGTCAGTGTGTCTGACTGTGGAGTCACCTATTACAAGTGTATCTGGCATGTTGTTTGGCCTTAAGGGCTGTGACTGTTTAGCACACTGACTTTGTGAACTATGTGTTGCATGTGCTATGTCTTGAGGTAGTGGTCGCTTGGGAGTCTGCTTTGGAGGCCTCTGCTGTTTTGGTAGATTTTTAATCAGAGCCTCAGAGTATGTTTTTGTGTGTTTATGTGTTTGGTTTGCAGTTGTGATAGGTCTATGTGAGACTGGGTTTGTGGTGTGCGTTGTTACCTTCTCCTCCTGACTGGTTTTGCCAGTACTGAGTTGAGAGAGCTCAGCCTCCAGTTTGGCTATATAGTTGCATCTCTCACATATATTTGTATTTGTTGGGAGGAGGAGAGGGTTGTCTGTGTACATGAGGCAATTGTAACATTGCCTCAAGATTCCCAGATTCACCAGCTAAACAGGAGAGGACGCCAGCAACTGACCCTTCGACATGCTAGAATAGTGTAAAGGATAGCTGTGTAACTCAGTCAGAAAGGACCTATAGGGAAATGGGTACTCAAGGGGATTTAGGTGAATGAAGTACTTTCTTTTTGTTTAAGAGTGCTTTACCTGTATAAAAATGCTTTAGGAGCAAGTGCTGGGCTTTTCAGATAGAGAATAGACTGTTTAGATTGCAAGTAGAGCAGTTCTAAGGCAAAAATTGAAGAGCAGACTTTGCGAAGCCAGAAATAGTTTAAACTTGATTAATCGCCGCTGCCCGATGCTGCTCTATGAGCAA
This sequence comes from Protopterus annectens, assembly GCF_019279795.1. Classification (NCBI taxonomy): domain Eukaryota; kingdom Metazoa; phylum Chordata; order Ceratodontiformes; family Protopteridae; genus Protopterus; species Protopterus annectens. The sequence goes on from NC_056742.1 coordinate 205,589,172, forward strand.
CTTTGCGCAAATTCGTGCAAAATCGCTCAAAAAAGCGAGCAAAAGCAGGCTTTATGGCAGGGGGTTGAAAAGAGCTAGGAATTGACCCAAAATGGCCAATAAACTACAAGTTGCTGGGCTGGAACTACTCCTCTAGGGACAAATAGGTTGCTCAGTGCTCCCCACTCCCACTGGTGAACAAAGAAGCTTCCTCTTTTCCAAATAAGGATATGGATAGCACAGGAACTATGACAAAGCCCAGAGATCAGCAAAATCTGAAGACTGGACTATTCTAGTTCAGCAAGGTGGGAAAACAAGGATATTTTTTTTTCTTTTTTTCAGAGACAGAAGAAAAAGATACAGTAAATGCACCTCTATAATTGTCTTAGGCAGTTTAAAGCACAAGCAAAGGGCTTTAATAGATTTTAATTCATGCCCCCCTCACTTACTAGCCTGTCCCTGTGCTACAAGGCTACAGATCATAGCATATGAAAATTGTCTGCTGCTTCTGCAATACATCTCCAGCAAATACATAGCTTCAACCCAGTTTGTTATACCACACTGGAGACCTCTGTCAGAAATGTATCATCTTATGGGAAGACAGTCAGCTTTATTGGCAGAGTGATTGCTTATTTCCTGCTCTTCACTGGTGATTTATTAACAATAAAGTTTTTAATCAAATCATCAGTGTCATGAAATGGAACAAAGGGTTATGTTTTTAATCCCACCAGATGACTGTGCTATTGCTTATGTATATATTGAAACTTATATTGGAAAGCGACACTTCAAAAGTGGTGAAAAAATATAGCAAAGCAATAGCGATATTCATCTTCAAGAACCCATCTTAAGCAATTGTTAAAAACATATTATTGCAGTTATTTATGACATATTCAAGAACACTTACAAAAGTGATGAATGTTTTCAGCAACTGAATCTTTTTATTGTACTTCATTTAATGTCATTTAACTGATATAACAGCTGATGGAGTTAGTGGCAGGCTACCACATCCAGGGAGCGTGATAATTTGATAACCCGCTGCTTATAGCAAGGAGGTTATATTAGATATGCCCAACACATGCTAGCTATACTAAAGTAATTAGTTTGCCTTCGTGCTGTTGTCAGTATTTTTTCTAAATACTAACATATTTGATATTTTATCATATGACACGTATTTGAAAGAGATGTGGCCATAATGCCTAGTGTGGTATATCAGCATGGCTACCACTTGAAATAAAGCAATGTCTTTTGGCTTTTCCCAGTTAGGGGTCATCACAGAAGATCACTGGTCTGCAGATTGATTGGCAGTGGTGTTTTAACAGTGTCAAGTTGCCAGCCCAGTATTCAACCTTCACAGAAAGCACACATATGCACACACGCACCTACCTGCATGTCTTTAAAACTCACTCAACTGCAGGGAGCACATGCAGCCTCTGCACAGAAGGTGCTCCAGCCAAGAATCAAACCTGAGAACCTCTTGCTATGAGGTTTTCTGTTTCGATTCTCGGCTGGAGCATATTCTGTATGGAGTACCACACCTACAAATTTAATTTCCATATATATTCACAGACATATGAAATGCTGGTATAGAGGCTGTATTAATTCTGAAAATATCATGTTAAGTGATATACACCCTGTTTCCCACCTCCACCCATCTCTTCCTGCCAAAACATAATTACTGGCAATTTAGTTTTTGTGACTATAATATTCTGGGTTTAATTTTTGTTGCTACTTATTCCTCTGGTACATTATGCAGCAGAACTATATATCTGCATCTATATCTATATCTATAGCTATATCTATCTATATCTATATCTATATTTAAAGCGAGAAAGATATCTATATCAATATATATATATATATATATATATATATATATATATATATATATATATATATATATATATATATATATATATATATATATATATATATATATATATATATATATATATATATATATATATATATATATATATATATATATATATATATATATGGTGGTGCAGTGGTTGTGCTGCATTGCCCCACAGCAAGAGCCTCTCCTCGATCATCCTCTGGGGTGCCTTCCTGTGCGGAGTCTGCATGTCCTCCCTGTGGTCGCGTGGGTTTCCTCCGGGTGCTCCGGTTTCCTCCCACATCCCAAAGACATGCTGCAGGTGGATTGGACACTCTAAATTGGCCCTAGGTATGCATGTGAGTGTGCCTTCTGTGGAAGGTTGGTGCCATTCAATGAAGAAGAAGAAGATATATATATATATGTATATGTATATACTTTGAATTTTTAGCTCTGAATAAGGAGAGATATTCCTCTGGATTCAGCAAATGTCCATGCAGCAATAACTTATTCCTGCATGGAAGGGACCATTCCTGTGCAGCACAGCAGCACGCCATGCATATGTACGAAGGCATGCTACCGTGCTGTAATACATACATAGGGATGTGTACAAGTGCAGGAGGCATGTTTGAGAGCAGTGCTCTCACAATACACATGCCCCCCTGCACACCAGTATTGCCGTACGGCAATTTAAAATGAGTGAGATCACTCATTACATCTCCCAACCCGTTACAGTAAGAGATTTGGACAAAGCCATAAGGGACAACTGCTAAACATTTTGCTATTATAAACTTAGAAAGTTGATAGAATAACAGGTTTCACATTAGCATGAATATTGTAAAGGATATGAAGTCAAAACCACACCTCTCAACCCGTTAGAGTAAGAAATCTGGACAAAGCCATAAGGGACAACTGTGAAATATTGCTATTAAAAACTTAAAAAGTTGATAGAATAACAGGTTTTGCATTAGCATGAATTGAAGGGTATGAAGTATAAAACACAAATGTCTGTCATTACTGTCAAACTTTAATCTGTAATGATGTGCCACAGAGCCACACGTTTATGAAAATTGGACCAAGAGTATAAGTTAAACATCCGGACATACTGTGAAAAGTTATATGTCATCAACATTTGCAAACACAGCCCTCAACAAATAAATCTTTTTTTTTTTTCACATCTGCAATAAAGTTTAAGCATAGCTGCATGGGTGTGCCTGTTGCTTAGCTATGGTTAGCCCAGCTTAAATGGCATGAGAAGTTAAATAGCAATAGACATCAAACATAAGAAGTAGTGAATAGTGTAGTGGTTAGAGCGTATGCCTTGCTAATAAGAATCATAATGGTATATGGCTGTACATTTTCATACATTTCACCATGGGACAGTGGTGGGTTAGAGCTTACTGTTTTGCACATAGTTCTGTTTGTCAGTGGGATAGTACAGTTTGAAATGAAGCATTGTTATGTAAAGGATTCATTTACATTGTAACATGTGATAATGTTCCCCCCCTAGGGGGTTAACTACAGAGTGTAATTGGAGGCTGTTGAACTAAATCTGTAATTAAGTGTTGATTACTTCTTGTCTTCAAGGCAAGTGTGTTTTTTACTGTTGTACTACTTGAAGGCTTTGGCCAAGACATCAGAGTATCTTATTTTTTGTGGATGCCTTTGGGTTACCACCTGTCTCTCTTTGTGAGGGACAAACCCTCTTTGTGCAGTTGTGTCCTGCTGAATAACAACTGACAAATAGCAAATGTCCTGAGATGGTAGGGCCAAGAAAGTATTGTGTGTTTTCTTTGATAGCTGCATAAATCAGATATTTTGTATTTTAAACACCTAATTGATGAGGAATCTCAGCCTTTTGTTGAGGCTGTTAAGGCAGGTTTGAGCCTCACCCAAGCCATTGCCATTTTGTATGTGAAATCATTACAATTTTAATGTATTTGTATATTTATGTAGGAAGTAACTTATATTTCTCAACCAGAGTAGTGTATTAGCCCCAGATCTGAGGTGTCAGTGCAATACAGTTGTGAAATCCCCATATTAACACAAGTGTCCCATACAGTGTAGTCACACAAGAATAAATGTAATAAAAGCACATTGGGGGATGTCAGGGAAGGTAAACAAATGTATAATATGTCAGGAACGATGAATCAATCCCATACAGGTGGTAATCCATAAAATGAAACGTAAGCAATGCTAAGCATTGCATAGCTATGCTGACTGGGTGTACGCATTGTGTAAATATGAATGCTAAGCAATGAGTAGCCCAACTAAGTGGATTTGTTCATTGGTAAGCAGTGCTGAACCTGCCCCTTTATATACTGCCAACCTTAGCTAAGCAGGTTTGCCCATAACTTAGCATAGCACAGCATATTCAAAACCATCCAATCATGGCAAAGTGTGGGAAATCAGCTGCATTTAAACCTCACAGGCAGGAATACAGCTCATAACTGGTTGTAGCTCCCCACTTAGGCAATATGGCAGGTGTTGGAGATGGCATGAGCTTTCGGGCGCAGTGCTGGGGCATACAGGAGTCCTAGGTCATGGTAGGACTCCTTGAAAAAAACCTGACATGAGACTGCTGCAGGACCAGCACCAGGGCTACCAATACAAAACAGACACCTAGGAAAGTCTTGTGCATGATCTCATTAGTGCCACTGGTATCCCTCAGACTGGTGAGCAGGTCCGGCACCACTACGCCGACTTGAAGCAGAGGAAGAGGGAGCTCTTGGAACAGTGGGTCCAAGAAGCATGACAGAGGATTGATGTCCCAGCAGTGTGTAAGTATTCATAGCAATAACTGTTTACCAAAGTCCAGCCTGTGTATATGATGGATAGATATGCATAAATGTTTCTCTATCTTCATTACAGCTCCAGCTGAATAGGTTGCAAACCAGGAAGCCCATTGAAGCAGGTTGCAAAGGCTGCTTCATGGTGTTGGGGAGTAACAATCTAGATTGCAATATTCATACCCAATAAATATAAAGGAGTAGAATGTCACCTGGCATTATTAAAGATGGATATGGTTTCTGTTGAATAAAGCAGACAATATTACAGTAATGGTCTCATATAGGTCATATATTAATAAAACTGTAACTGCCTGTCAATAAAATTCAAAACCCTGGACTGGTTGTATTTACTCTGGTATGGTATGGTTTGAAATGTGTACAGGTTATGCATAGCAACTATAGCTCTGAAAGCATTAAACAGTCAAGTCTCATCTGACAAAGTTAGTGCCTCTATAACACACAAGATTAACTGATATTACAAATGTCATGCACCAAGATCTGATATCTAAATAGTAATGTTGTTTTAACCACTGTTTTCCACACTGTGCTATGTGAAGTGATATGTATAGGAATGTATGTATAAGAATGTTGTAATTACAAGGTCAGATCGCACAACAAAGACAGAATGAGAAAGAAATCATTGAAGAAAGCAACAGCAGTTTCTCAATAGCTCCCTCTGATGAAACACTCACTTGTTATATTTTTTAGCAGAAACAGCCACTGTTCGAATCCCAGGAGTGTAGTAAGCTGTATGCATAATTTCAACTAGGAATTTGTGAAAATGTGTAGAAACAGTCAAGTAGTATTAAACATTCCCTCCAAAGGTCTTCCAGGTAAGAGAAGGTATAAAGTAGCTATAAGAAGGCTGTAGTTATACTGTGTCCAACACAGACGGTCCAATCCCAAGGCTGCAAATGACTGCAAGATAAGTACATACACCAAGTGGTCCCCCCCCCCAATAAATATTCAAAAATGTCATGTTGTCACAGCTACTGGTCCCTGCTGACAGCAAACAGGGTGACTGATAGAAATCAAGGCAGAGTGTGTCAGTAACACACACACACACACACACACACACACACACACACACACACACACACACACACACACACACACACACACACACACACACACACACAGTATGAGTGCACATATGTAACCCTGACTATATGAAAATGGGTAGAAACAGTCATGTAGTATTAACAATCATTCCCTCCACAGGTCTTTCCGGTAAGAGAAAGTATAAAGTAGCTATAAGAAGGCTGTAATTATACTGTGTATAAATATACCACAGCCCAACCCAAGGCCATAGTTGTTGTAATAATACCTGTAGAGTAATGAGTAGATCAATGATCATTAAAGCTGTGACCACTGAAAGACTCTATTTTTGTTACCTGACATCTCTCTCTCTCTCCCCACCTTATCTTAACCAATAATCTAAGCACATCAATTATTGGGTATGTTTTCCACTAAATCTACTGTTGGGAGATGTGTCCTGTTATTCTAAAAATGTTGAAATGTATTCCAATTAATTTTCTCTGTTCAAATACTATCATTGATGGCCTGTTCCTATCAATGTTACCTGAATGCTGGTGTAATGCCCACTGTGGTTCCATATATGCATGTGTTCTGTTTTCTTTGCAAATGTTCCAAATCTGTTATATTGGGTTAATAGAAATACTCATGCATACTGTTATAACTAATCCTGGAATGTGTTTACCATTACTAACCAACATATGTTCTAAACCGCAACACCATAGCACGTCAAGGAAGGCTGATCCCAGTGGATCTGCCTCTTCCTCCTTATTTGGCTGTGGCACCAGGCCCTAGCACATCTGGGATCCACCCTGGGACATCCTTGTCCGCTGGTCCTGCAACACCTTCATGTGGAACCACCTCAGGGGATGGGGCTCAACCCCCAGGCTTGGGCAAGGACAGGATCCTGTCACCAGAAGCCAGGTCCAAGGTCTGGTGTGTAGCAAGCTCCACAAGGAATTTGGATATCTACTATGCCAGCGTGAGGGCTGCCTGCCACAATTAGAGAGTCAGCCTGCCCCTCCTGCTCAGCCCCCAGCACAGCCACCTTTGGGGCCATGAAGGTGCAGTGGTGCCTGCCCATGGGTGGGGACCTCAATCCCACTGTATCCATTTGGGGGATCATGGGCTTCTGATTACCATCCCCACCCCATCCAAGGTGCCCCCCCACATGTTTCATATACTGCCCCTGTATGCTGTCTTGTCTGTCTTGTCTGTCCTCCTACCCAACTTACCTCCCCAAATATACCTACTATCCTTCCCCAACATCCCACTCTCACCTTAAAAAAATATAAAAGGGCAATCTGTTCCCAAAAATAAATTTTTGCCGCATACATAGCTGTCAATTTTGCACGTGTCCACTGAACAAATGTAATCTACTCTAATTGGCTTCAGAATACATTATTGTTGTCCTCACCCCTCTCTTTCAGGGGTTTGAGTGTCCACATTTACCTCCAAATTCAGCATATATGCACAGCTGTTGCTGTAGAAGAAATGGACAGCTATGGACCTTCCTTACACCCAACCTGCACATCCCTAGCTATCTGTCATATTGTTTTATTTTCTTCATGCTCACTTTTTCACCACTTTCCTATCACCCCTTTTTATAGGTTCATAGGTTGGTACTAGGCTATCAGCCATAGGGCTTATACAAGCCAAGCCATAAAAATTCCCTGGCTATTTCTTCCCAGAATATTTACTTCCCTTTTAAAGAAATTAGTGCACGCGTAAGCAGTTGTAAGTGGGACAAAGCTTGTCTGTGTGGCGCTAAGCGATGCCTATACAGATTAAGCACTTTTAAGGCTGTCTGTAAGCACATTTAACCAGAAGTTAGCATTGCTTACCCACCACGCAAACCCACTTACAAATGCTTAAAAGTGCCTTAATTACTCTATATCCAACAGACCTTGTTCTGCCCAGCAACAAAATAATCAGCCCTTGCAAGTCTCAAACCCAAGGCCCTGCACTCCATAGCCACAGCAAGTTACCACTAAGCCATCTGAGCTGCAGATATGTCTCATGTTTATTCAAACATATACAACACTGATGCGGAATAAGTTGAAGTCCCAAGACTGGAAAACCTCCCTTAACAGCCTCAACAAAAGGCTGAGATTTCTCATCAATTAGGTGTTTGAAATACAAAATATCTGATTTATGCAGCTATCAAAGAAAACACACAATACTTTCTTGGCCCTACCATCTCAGGACATTTGCTATTTGTCAGTTGTTATCAGCAGGACACAACTGCACAAAGAGGGTTTGTCCCTCACAAAGAGAGACAGGTGGTAACCCAAAGGCATCTACAAAAAATAAGATACTCTGATGTCTTGGCCAAAGCCTTCAAGTAGTATAACAGTAAAAAACACACTTGCCTTGAAGACAAGAAGCAATCAACACTTAATAACAGATTTAGTTCAACTGCCTCCAATTACACTCTGTAGTTAACCCCCTAGGGGGGAACATTATCACATGTTACAATGTAAATTAATCCTTTACATAACAATGCTTCATTTCAAACTGTACTATCCCACTGACAAACAGAACTATGTGCAAAACAGTAAGCTCTAACCCACCACTGTCCCCATAGTGAAATGTATGAAAATGTACAGCCGTATACCATTATGATTCTTATTAGCAATATCCATCGCATGTTCTAACAGCCTAGGTTAAAACATTTAATACCTCTCCACATAAAATGTCTTACAAGGGCATGTAACAGCGTTCTCTATACACTGACCTCTTGACTGTACAGGGTCACACATGTTTTCCAGCAACTCATATTTATGGTCCATACACCACAACATGTGTTGGAGTCCACAACATCACTGGAATGATAGCAGGAATGTCAGCATTAAATAATAATAGACCATACCTATCAACCTCTTACTACATGACATCTGGACAAAGCCTGGTATATAAGTGGAGGACAGAAGCCAAAACACAGGGCCATATTTGAAATATTGCTGTTATACTCTGTGAAGGCTGCTGGTGATACAACATTGGATGCACCATACCCTTTCTGAGGAATATGATGTCACAAACACAAATGAATGTTGCAATGTTACTGAAAGCAATCAACAGAAAGAATGCCACTGATTTGTCAAGGACAACACCTGTCTGGGGAACAGAAAAAAAACATAGCAGCCAAATCTCTTGCCATTATGTGGGTACCCCCACAATTGAGTTGCACAACTAGCATGTACACACAAACACTGTAAAACTAGCAGCATTCAAAGAATATAACAGCAATACTCACACTCTGTCTCTATGGCTGGAACCTTATACAAACACATAGTTGGCCTGTGTCCACAAGTCTTGTTGTAAGAGGTATTCCTACCTGCTGTCTCTAACACTGCTACGCACACACATTAAGGATGTCTTCCAAACAGGCAAGGTAAATTGACAACGGCCACATGAAGTAGTCATTTATAGTAGTGGGTTGCTATGACATTGGCTATTGGAAAAACTGCACAGCTGCCTGCATGCAATTAGCAAGTGGGGAACACCAATTGGTGCAGAGGCCATCACCTGCTCATGACCATCACCTACAAAAGCCATGCTGCAACCTGTTCTAACTAGCTTGGTCCCTGTAGTTGAGAGAGTGAAAGAGAGAGAAAAAAGAAAAAGAAAAAAAAAACAAATACAAAAAAAAAACAAACAAAACAAGAAATACATAAACTGGAACACAACGAGAGCATAAAAATAAAACAGGTATGTGAAACATGTATGCATGTAATTGAATGTAGAACTGTGTCTGTAATAATAAGATAGATGATTTTTGAAAGAAGTATATGTGCCAGCAAGACTTGCTGTAATGATGTCCTGCTGAACAACTGCTATGGACATAGCATCTGGCTCTGTCTGCAGTAGGCCATACCTGTTAACTGTACTGATCTTCACAGAATGTCGATATTTACCCATCATAGTGTTTGGTCTGTTCATCCTGACATCTATATTATTCTAGCAAATGGGGATGGAAGTCATGAAGTAATGGCAAACACCTGAGTTTCAGACCATACCACCTTCAGAACAGTCATGTAATGCAACATGTATTATGCTACAAACTTCATAGGTTTGTAACAGGCATATTTAACATCTGTCCCTATTTACCCCCCCCCCCCATTTTAGGCTTTGTCCAGATATGATGTTCTAAGAGGTGAAGAGGTAGGGTCATAGCTGAGGAGCCTGACTCACCCTGGGAAAGGACAGCTCACATATTGCAACTATTAGAGTGTCTGTCAAACAGTCATGACTGTGCCACTGCTAGGCCAGTTAATGGGATGCTGTCCATATCCATATGTTACTTGAGAATACGAGTATTATACATGTTTGTATTGTAAATCTAAGATACCTATATAGTAGAGCATGTGCATAGTAAAGTACTGTTGCAGATGTGTGTATTAAACTGCATGTGATATATTGAATTAATAACATTCAACTGTACAGTGCTCTGCTTGACAATAGTCACAGTTGTGATTGATGTCTGCAGTTACATACACATATACTTGTGTTATATCAGCTATATTAATACATTATCAATATTGATTTCCCTGTTGTTCCCCATTGATATCGACCATTCTCCAGAAGTCCTGGTATAACAGGTTGAGAAGTATTATTGAGCTGCAAGACTGTAAATACAGTATACCATACTGAACTAAAACACAAATGTATACCAGGTATCCCTTGAGCATGTGTAGGTATATGTATGTTCAGCTGAAAGGCACAAAATTAATAACATGGGTTACAAACAGTCCGAAAAATAGGTTGTTCAGGTTGCACATGTGTGTAATATCAGTGTCACTGCATACAACAAAATAAAATGTCTACAGCTACTGATTGTTGTATAGCCATGACACTGATATGGGTAATACAGTAGGCATGATTATCAGGTAGTAATCAGAGACGTGTACAACTGTGTTATGAGCCACTGTCCATGCCTACCATGCTATATCATCACCTATATACACTGGATATCTAAAGTGTATACACCCCTGTTGGAATGCCAGGCCTGTGTGCTATATGCCAATGAAACAGAACCAAGGAGGGACCAGCACACACGACAGCAGGATATTGAAAATAATAATTTTTTATTCCGAGGTAGCTAAAAAGCTGCCTGCCATAAAAATAACAGACTGGTTTCGGCTTAAAATGCCTTTATCAATGTTACATTTCCTTCACAAAAAGTTGATTTCAAAACAACATCGCATCCTGGTACTCTTTATATACATCTCTCTTAAAGTGGTATGCTCCTGCCATAGGGCGACAGGCTGATCCGACACAATCAAAACTTAAATCATGCAAACAACAGATAAATGAATATATGAGATTGAATTGAAAATGGAAATCATGAAAATTTGTCTAAGTCCCTATAGGAAAATAATTTGAACTAATAATTTATTGTAAAAATGCAAATTTTATATGGTCGAAGCCATGATGACCCAGTATTTTAACAAGGACTCAGTTATAAATCAAAATTTATAGATTGTCATGTAATAAAATCATTTGAACTTGAATAAATGACAATATGTAGCATGAAGTGTATCTTCCTACCATGAATGGTACAAATATGTACAGATGACACAAAAATATTTTAGAGTTATTGCCTGAATATACCTTCATGTACTTCACATTCATTCAGACCTGGTTTGAAAAATGCACCAAGTTTCGTGATCCACATACTTTCCATGTTATTTAATCTGGTATGCCATCCCCTCTTAAAATTTCTATGGAGTTGAATTTTATCCATAATAATAAACTTGAAAGAGGCACCTTTATGGTTTCTACTATGTTTGCATAGAGCATTTGTTATTCGTCTATTTCTGATGGAGCTTAGATGTTCACTGATTCTGAATCTGATGGGTCTGGAGGTCTGACCAACATAAAAGGCAGAGCAGGTACAATAAGCCAGATAAATGACCCAATCAGAGCTGCAGTTTGCAAAAATGTTAATGTTATATACCTTGGAAGTATTTTTACTGGTAAGTTCTTTTGTTTTACAAATGTGCTGGCATGCACAACAATGTCCACAAGGATAACATCCCACCAGTGGATCCCCAAAAAGTGTTGTTTGTATTGTAGAAGGTGGTGTAAATCTTTTATAATGTGTTAAATGGGAATGGATGGTTCGCCCTCTCCGATAAGAAAAAGCACATTCATCTGGGAGAATGTCATTAAGAAATGCGTTAGATTTTATTATGTCCCAGTGTCTACTAATGATCTGTCTAAACCTGGATGTATTATTGCCATAAGTGGTGACTAATCTAATGGGTTGTTGGCTTTTGATTTCTTCGTCCTCTTGTGATCTGTTATATTTCAATAATTCCGACCTGCTCCTGTTCTTGGTTTGGGTCACCGTGTTGGTTAGGTGTTCCAAGTTATATCCTCTATCAATGAATCTTGCTTTTAAATCCTGTGTGTGTACAGAATATTCTACATCTGTGGAGCATATTCTTTTAAGTCGCAAAAATTGAGACTTTGGGATGTTGCTGATGATGTGGCGTGGGTGAAAAATGGTGGCATGAAGTAAAGTGTTGTATTGTGGAAATTTTCTATGTATGGATGTAGCCAAGGTGTGGTTAGGCAATCTTATAATCGCAACATCCAAAAAGACTATTTCATGAAATCCAGTATTGGCTGTGAAATGTATGTCAAAAGGATTATTGTTAAGATATGCAACAAATTTGGATAATTCTTCCATATCAGCCCGCCACACCAACCAGCAGTCATCCAGATATCTCCGCCAGATATCCAAATTATCGATATGAGTATTGTGTTGAGCATCATATATGAAGGCCTGTTCAAAATATCCCATAAACAAATCTGCGTAAATTGGGGCAAATTATGCCCCCATAGCTGTACCTTTAATTTGCCAATATGGATTGCCTTCAAAATAGAAAATGTTTTTTTGTAGTACATATTCTGTAAGTTTGATCAAAAAAATGTTGAATCCAGTGGGATATAAATTGGACTTGTTTAGCCAATAAGTCACTGCCACTATGCCAGCATTATGAGGGATACTAGTGTACAAAGAGGATACATCCAATGTGCATAACAGCCAATCCTCTTCCAACTGAGAGTCTTCAATGATATTCAAAAACTCTGTGGTGTCTTGAATGCGTGATCTAACCATACTAAGCAGTGGTTTGAGATGTTCTGTAAGGAAAGCAGATAAGGGTTCTGTAAGTGAACCCCAACCTGATACTATGGGTCTACCTGGTGGATTGTGTAGATCTTTATGTATTTTGGGTATGAGATATAAATATTGTGGCATTGGTTCATTTACCTTGAGTTGCCTAGCAACTTGTGTGGTGATAATGCCCTCCTCTACCGCCAGATCTAAAAAAGAATCAATCTCAGATTTGAAGTTAGGTGTGGGGTCCACTACCATCTTTATGTAAAATTGTGATTGGGATAATTGTTTTAAGGCCTTGTCCTTGTATTTTGAATGATCCATTACAACAATACCACCACCTTTGTCCGCTGTAGTGATGACTATGTCCTTGTTCTGTTGTAATTGTGAAAGTGCTAGTCTTTCAGCCTGGTTGAGATTACTTCGGTTGCATGTGTAGTTGTTGGAAAAATGTAGATCTTTCATGACACAATTTTTAAATATGGAAACATGCTTGTCCATAGGGGGTGTAAAATTGGATTTCTCAAATCAGAAACCAGTTGATCTTTGAGAATTAGGCTGATCTGAAAAAAATATCTTGAGATTAAGAATTCTACAGAAGTTATTAATATCCTCCAATAAAAAATGTTCAGGAACAGGTGATGTTGGTACAAAATTTAAACCTTTATTTAGTACTTTGTATTGTACATTCGTAAGCTCAAAGGAAGAAATGTTGAGAACATTATTCACTGTGTTGTTATTTGTTTCAATAAGGTTTGAAGGTTGGTTGTACCCATGTTTTCTCCTATGTTTCCTCCCTGCCCTGCGTGTATTAGGCCTAAAGGGGTAGGTTGCTTCCTTTTTGCAACTGGGGACGCCTGGTTGGAGGAAACCTCACCATCTGTCGTTGATGAGTAATCATCATCAGATGTAACACTGTATGTTGTATCATTCTTTTTTTAATATCGGTCTGGGTCTCTTCCTCCCCCTTTGTGTTTTATATGCCCCTTCACTAAACCTAACACTTTTTTGTGTCACGAACGGTTTACCTTTCTCATAGTCAGCTAGGTCTCTGTTAAACTTACGTATTTTCTTTTTCTTAAGTTGCTCTTCTATACTTGCTAATTCTTTATATTCTCTATATGCCAATGAGACCACAAAAAATAATTTCAAAATGTTTCTCACCTCAAATGTGACCCATAACATGTACAATTCTATTGAAAAAGAAACAAAGCTGTTTCAAGGAAGGTGAGCAACCATTGCCAAGTGAAGGTGTGTCATGATGTTAGAGTACAAACCAAGATAAATGGATGCTGTAATCATCTCAGCAGGTATTTACACAACATATCAGTTTAAGGGTGTGCACACACATCAAACTGGCTTACTGTACTGAGTATTATTTCCCATATGTTTTCACAGAACAGATTATGTTTTCAATTGAATTAAGCAGGCTATAGATGACATTACAGGTGGGGATTGTGTTGAAATGAGCTTTTGTGGGGTCATGTTTCAATTGCACAAATACCAAGCATTGTAACAGGGGTGTGCACACTTTATATCCACTGTAGCTATATGGAATCAGCAGTACCTGACCTGTACAACCAGCCTCCACCAACGATAGAGTAGTCCCCTTTGCTGGACAGCAGTAATACACAAAGCACATAATAGGTTGCTATAGTGGCTGCACAGGGACACATAGGTGCAGACCACAACTTGGAAGCAAGTCCACCTCTATCTAAGCAAACATGTAAGTTCACAGGTGACTTCCTGTAAGGCTGACTATGACTATAAATCAGACATATCCACATCACCAAGGCCAATTTCAACAATATATCCACATATGTAGCCAGTCTCAGATGCAGTAACACAATTCAACCTGTACTTGGGTAAAGCACACCTCATACACACATGCCATGGATAGTGGCAACCTGCATCAGACAGGTTAGGTAGGAACAGTGACACTCTGTCCACAAAATTTGAACAGGGGAAATGTACATCAACCACACTCCTGCCCTTATCAATGGTGAGCATGTACATAATGCCTACTGATGGCAACAACAGTAAGTCTCCATGGGACATGAGACCATCACAGTCTGCCTCCTACATGAGCTCAGGTATGTGTTCGCAGCTCCATCACACACTACAGTCAAACACAGACTTGCCACCATCCACATGGAAGATGGCCACTGTCATCCCTCTACACAGAAATGAATGGAGAATAGATTATTATGTGATTAAGTGTCTACAGTTTGGGGAATTAGACAGGTCAGGGCCAGGAGTGTAATGCAAGATGCCAAAGCTATGATAGCTTACAGTGTTATAGTATACTGTGGATTATCTGCAAGTAATATCCACTGTTCATGTGCAAGTGAACAACCGTATGAGGTCCTGTGACCTTTTTTCCTGTTTACATCTTCAGGGAATATGCAACATCCATGGCTGCAAGCATTCACCAACATAGAGAAAGATACCACAATACAATATGTCATAAAGCATTACAACATATTATTCAGACGCAGAGCCCAGAATCTGCAGGAGAGGACTGCCCTGTGGAATGAACTAATCCACAGGGTAAACGATGTCAGCCTGCACAGCCAAAATTATGAGCAGGTGCGGCATCATTGCACTGACCTCATTTGCCTTGCCTGTCAGCAGGCTGCTGCCATTGCAAGGGACCAGCTAGCCACAGGTGGGGAAGTCATCCAGCCCCCACTGACACATGCTGAGGAGCTCCTCACCAGCCTTGGGGCACCCACCTGCCAGACAAGCCATGAAGCTGAAGACAGCATTGTTGAGGTGGGTGCCACCCACACAATGAATGATGAGTGTGCAGATAATGCCCCAATGCACATCACTAGAGCATTGTTGCTTATCCTTTTTTATCTGTAAAGTATCTACATGCATATGTCAAATAAGATAGTTTGTTTCTGGAGTGTAGTAATGCACAGATGTGCATAATCCTTAGTACTGGGGTTTGTACTGTTGCTATGCTAAAATGCTGCTTCCACCCTTTACCAATGCCACAGGTGTGACTACTGACATTACTTGTCTCCCACAACTATTTAGGTCCCTCTGGTATACAACTGGGACAACAGCCTGTAGCTGGTGTGTATGGAGTTGTTTTGTTCAGGTTTGCCAATACACTGGCCATGTTGAGGCCATGCTATTTGCCATGCAGACATTTAACACACCTACACATAATGCATGCTGTACATGATATTTTTTGTTAGTGTTAACTGTACTGCATCACAGTGGTCACCATGGTGGCATATCTGAAGGGTATGTAATATTCCTCCAGTATACCTCACAACCTCTCAGTGCAAGATGTGTGGACAGAGATAAACAAAATGGTGGGACAAATGGTCAACAGTAGAGGCATGTGTGAAACATTACCCTTATACAGTGGATACAACAGTGTATACACCATTATTACAATGGCAGCTGTTCCTGATATATACAATGGCAGATCACAATAACACATTCCACACTTTTACAACCTGCAATGTGATCCTAACAAGAGAAATGAATGTGTAATATAGAACGCTATGTTAGGACAACAAATATGGGGTATACAAACATTACAAAAGACTGGAAGCATATGTGTGCACACACTCCAAATAACATATTGTGGAGGCAGTTTGTGATGTACTGACAACATTCACTCTTCTTGAGTCCATGACATTAGCCCAGTTGCCTGCAACAGAGGCAGCCATGGCTTGCGCACATCTTACAAAACATGAAATGGATCCCATATCTGAAAGGTAGCAGTCAGGAGTGGGAAAAGTAACCTTACTTCACCATTGCATATATCATGGCAAACAATACAGAGTGATCCAGAGATGTAGTAAATATGGGACAACAGTGATGTAGAAAATAAACAGATGCCCATCCAAAACAGATGACAAAACATGTTACAAACTGGTCATGGAGGCTGCCCAGAGACATGCAGCAACACTGGGAGAGTTGCAGGAACGCCTTGCAAGTACTGCCTGTGTAGTACCTGTGTCGACAATCACCTGGATTCTGCATAATTGTGGTCTATGGGTTAGGGTAATCAGATGGAAGATTTGTCCTACATGAATCATCCAGGGATCTGTACACATAGCATAAATATAACATTAAGTCTCCCAAAAGCATGTGTTGCAATGTGTAATGGTGTCATGAGACCTAGGCTCAAACCTACAGACAGTAATCATAAAGATACAATTGGTACAAAAGCAACACCTCACTCCAACTCAGAGCCACCATCCCCAACATTTAGTTTGCTGGTGCCAGTGTACATCTTTAGGGTTGCTGTCTATTAGCTGGAATTAGGCCGGTAGACATGGTGGGTGGAATTTGGAACACTGCAAAATAACACTCATGTGTGGCCCATAGTTGTCAGGCATCTGCGATAAGGCTGGGATGGTGAGGGATGTCAGCATCAAACACAACAGTGAACTGAAGCATACTTCCAAAGCTAGCTATGAATGGTTGTATCTGAACACAGTCAAGGTTATGAATTGTGCCAGATATAACCCAGACTCTATAACAATAGTGAAGCCACTGTGTGACCTCCAATGGCTGTGCACATGAGCTAACCTTGCAATCTGGCAGAGTTGGAGGACTTTTGTAGGGCAGAATGACCAAATAATGCCAAGTAAAGATGGACCATACTAGTATACCCCTTCCATGAACAGTGACTGCTGAAGTTCACTCAACAAGTGCTTCAACAAACCATTGTTTTAAGGGTGTGCACACTTATGCAACCCACATATTGTATGCATCTCAGTCAGCATCTCCACAACTAACACATTTGTTTGATACTGCATTAGATTGCATAGGTCATATGTCACATATCAAGTGTGTGTAATGTTATCAAATGCAGTATTGTGGCCTCATTGTATATCATAGAAGAGGGTGGCATGTCAACAGGGGTGTGCACACACCTCATATCCACATGTAGCTTTGAAGGTTGTCAGTGTAACTGGATTTTATTGCACATACATGCACTGCTGATGATGAGATCTGCAAATCAAAGGTCAGGCATTAATTATTGACATCAAACCACATATCATCCCAGTTATGTGTCAGACAAACACATAGGGGCTGTGAGCAACAGAGCAAACAAAACTGCCAGACATCTACACATTCAGCAACAGTCTGTACACTTGTGAGGTATGGTGCACAGTTCATGCCAGTGTGCTGTACAGGTGCACAGCAATAATGTGTACATGGGTGCAGTGTGTTCCGGGGGAAGAGGCATCACCTACTAACACAACTCATGCATCATAGAGATGTATATTGTTGGTAACAAGGATTGCTAATGGCTGCAGTGTGTGCTATGTCCCTTATGTCATGCATGCCAACTGTTGGGTAATGAGAGGTTAGTGTAATATCTTTGTGCCACCTCGCCTGTACGTGTGTGTGTGTGTGTGTGTGTGTGTGTGTGTGTGTGTGTGTGTGTGTGTGTGTGTGTGTGTGTGTGTGTGTGTGTGTGTGTAAAAGTAAACATAACGTACAGGTCTTAATTTAAATTTCTTGTCTGCCCATCACAGGTGGCGAGGTGGGTCAGGATCCATTCTGCAGGCAAAATGATGTTAGTGTCCATACAGACTCTGACGATGATAGGCAAAGTAAGGCACAGGCAGGGTTGTCAGTGGCTGAATCTGTGCCATTGGTTGGCATCCCACTTTTATCCACCCCATGCCCGCACACAGTCACAATGCCCACACATACCCCACCATCAGTGGCCATAGATGAGGGACAGTTGGCAGCTGGTGGCATGGGACAGGAAAGTGTGGTGACTATGGCAAGTGTGTCTGTACACAGCAGCCATAGCTGGATGACCAGTGAGGTCCCACACAGGCAGATGGACAGGGGTGTTCATAGGAGGGCTGCTGACCATCATGCCCCTGGCAGAAGTGCCACTGCAGGTGTCACCAGATGCATGTTTTGGGCCATCATGCAGGCACAGGCACGTATGGAATGTTACACCAGAGATGGTCTGAAGCTCCAGAGGGCTACTCTTCCTGCTGTATGTGACTACATCTGTGATAATACAGATGCCCACCATTATCTTGCAAAGGTCATGGGTAGATGGTTGGGTAAGATGGTGGGAATCCTCAACTGTGTGGTGTCTGTGGGTGAGCATGTGGTGGGAGTAGGACATCAGCCATGTTGCTGTAGGTCAGCAACACCAACAGGTGGAGGTCCACATGGATGTGCGACATCTCACTCCTGCACCTGTAGTGGCAGTAGCAATACCAACACTGCAGGGGTGGTGCTGTCCACATGACAATGCAGCAGGTCACATGCACATGGTCCTGGATGGTCACAATAGGGACACAGATCCAATGGATAATTGCCATTGTCATGGGAGAGTACCATATCTTGGCTTCTGCCTGATGGTGTCTGTGCAACCCCTGGCAGGTGCAGTTACTGTGTTTGTGGCCAGACACAGTGAACTGTACACCCTGCCATGTACGGTCCACAGCTGTCCAACACACCTCTGTATAGGGCAGCCACATGGCAGAACTGTGTGCATCCATACACACACACACATCACCATCACAGCTAGGGCACCTACATACCTACACACACCACGTCTGCACAGACCATTTAATAAATAACCCCCTAACCCACACACACATGATGTCAACCAAATGGCTCAGCCTAGGCCTCTGGCAAACCCACACCACACCCTGTGCATATGATGATACCTGTGCCACATCCCTGTCATCCATACCATCGATGCAGGGACATGCTAATATGGTTCTAATGCAGAGGGTGAATATACTAAAGTTTACCAATGTAATGCCGTTTAAAGTGTTGTCATCAGCTGGAATCTTTAATGTGTACATGTCAGGGTGTGTAGCTGTCCAGTCATGGTGCATTATTTACTGTTATTAACACTGACTGAATGTGGTCTCCATAATGTATTCTGTTTGTGTTCTAGGTGTCTGTGTGTCAGGAGGATGTTGGTCTGCTGTCCTTTCCTACAAGGGGTATGACACTGTAATGACACATTGACTGTGTCATATCCTGGGTACAGCTGAGCACAAGTAACAGGTCTGTATAACAGTTACTTCATGTGCCAGATGGCTGATAGGTCTGAGAGGTGTATATACAGGTGAGTGCATGGTGGCTGATATAAGCAGCTCTTCTATAGTGGACAATGTTAAGTGTACTGGGTGGCACACAACAAATGATTGTGAATAACACACACAGAGGCTTCTGTGTTGATGCAATACACAGAGAATACTGTTCACATGGATGTACTTTATGTTGCAGAAAACTCATTTTGACCTATGTAATTCTACCAATACCAAATTGCCAAAACATCACATGAGTAAATAATCAGTCTGCCAAATTTAATTTAATTGGAAATGGTACTGGCAGGATATATGCCCTTTTCCTCAAGGTAGTGAAATCCTGGAGTTGTTATACATAGTTGTGCTCATGTGCAGGGCACAGCCCCCACTTTGGAGGGTGTGGGGTGGTGTATAACCACACATAGTGTGATTAACAACTACTTAATCTCTTAACATAAACTGGACCGTATAACAGCACACTAAGCAGGGAGATATGCACAATACCCCCAATGTGGGTGGCTGTGTCCACAACAACCACACCCAACTATATATACCAACTCTAGTATCACTGTACAGCTGTACAGTGGGGAAAAGGACATTTACACATCCACTACTAGTTTTGATGGAATGAATTTCCACAAGATGATTGCTTTGCAGTGTTACCTTTTGTCAGTTGGTACTCAGACAAATGATCTCCTCGGAATATATTTTCTGCAAACTGAAGTAGATCCCTTCACATTCACACACACTTACTTGGCAACACTGAGATTAGAACCCCTACCTATGTACTTATTGCTACTAATGTGTATGGCCTTAATTGCAGACACCACAGAGCTTGCAGGGTGAGGTGTGTCCCATAAAGTGAACAACATCACCAGGCCTTGTACAGTATGGTAATGAGGGATGTACTGGGTGTTAATGGACAGTACATTGTATAACATACTGTCATATACACATCAACAAACACATACAGTCATAAACACATTTGACAGACCTGGGTTTAGAAGTGCTGACTACTTGTCATTGAGTTCATATTGTTACAGAGTTTTTGCACACAGCACATGCATCATTGGGCTGAAGAGTGTCATCAGTTACCTGTATGGTTGATGTTGACAGCGGTCCTCATACAGTGGACCTTGGGACATGTACTGGGATACCATGGTGTGAAGACAGTATACCCAACACCCTCATGCCACATTGGATATTGTACTCACTGAAACTCATGATAATGCTCTGACATACCCACAATCACACATTGACCAGGGCTGCAATACAAACCCTTGTCTATCTAATTATTGCTACTGCAGGGATATGCATTTATTGCACACACCACAGGTATAATAGGGTGAGGGTTTTGTCATGGCTCTCTTAATGTCAGCAACATCACCATCCCTTATAATGTATGGCAAGGTCTAGTGTATTTGGAGAATGTGGCCTCATAATGCTGTCTCCTACAAATATGCACACACACACACACACACACACACACACACACACACACACACACACACACACACACACACACACACACACACACACACACTCACATTTGCCAGGACTCAGAGGGTAACCCACATCTACCTACCCATTTGTAGAACAGTGATATGCCGGTACCGCAAGCTCCAGGTAGCCCATGGGTGGAAGAGTGTGACAAGGTAA